>NW_027457668.1:0-300000 GCF_050624435.1 Tenrec ecaudatus | reverse complement strand
GCTAGGGCTCCCCTAGCCTAAGGCTTGTGCACCCCTAGGCTTAGGCTAGGGCACCCCTAGGCTTAGGCTATGGCACCCTTAGCCTTAGGCTAGGGCACCCCTAGGCTTATGCTAGGGCACCCCTAGGCTTAGGATAAGGATAGGGCTCCCCTAGCTTAAGGTTAGGGCACCCCTAGGCTTAGGCTAGGGCACCCCTACGCTTAGCCCAAGGCTAGGGCTCCCCTAGCCTAATGCTAGGGAACCCCTAGGCTTAGGCTAGGGCACCCCTAGGCTTAGGCTATGGTACCCCTAGGCTTAGGCTAAGGCTAGGGCTCCCCTAGCCTAAGGCTAGGGCACCGCTAGGCTTAGGCTAGGGCACCACTAGGCTTAGGCTAGGGCAAACATAGGCTTAGGCTAAGGCTTGGGCTCCCCTAGTCTAAGGCTAGGGCACCCCTAAGTTTGGGCTGGGGCACCCCTAGGCTTAGGCTAGGGCACCCCTAGAGTTAGGCTAGGACAACCCTAGGCTTAGGCCACGGCACGCCTAGGCTTAGGCTAAGGCTTGGGCTCCCCTAGGCTTAGGCTACTGTTGGGCTCTTCTAGCCTAACTCTAGGGCACCCCTAGGTTTAGGCAAGGGCACCCCTAGGCTTAGGTAAGGCCACCCCTAGGCTTAGGCTTGGGCACCCCTAGGCTTAGGCTAGGGCAACCCTAGGCTTAGGCTAGGGCACGCCTCGGCTTAGGCTAGGGCACCCATAGGCTTACGCTAGGGCACCCCTAGGCTTAGGCCAAGGCTAGGGCTACCCTAGCCTAAGGCTAGGGCACCCCTAGGCTTAGGCTAGGGCACCCCAAAACTTAGGCTAGGGCACCCCTAGGCTTAGGCTAGGGCACCCCTCGGCTAAGGCTAGGACACCCCTAACCAAAGGCTAGGGAACCCCTAGGCTTAGGTTAGGGCACCCTTAGTCTTAGGTTAGGGCACCCCTAGGCGTAGGCTAGGGCACCCCTCGGCTTAGGTTGGGCACCCCTAGGCTAAGGCTAAGGTTAGGGCTCCCCTAGCCTAAGGCTAGGGCACCCTATGCTTAGGCTAGGGCACCCCTAGGTTTAGGCTTGGGCACCCCTAAGCTTAGGCTAAAGTGGGGCTCCTCTAGCCTAATGCTAGGGCAACCCTAGGCTTAGGCTATGGAACCCCTAGGCTTAGGCTAGCGCACCCCTAGGCTTAGGCTAAGGTGAGGGCTCCCCTAGACTAAGACTAGGGCACCCCTAGGCTTAGGTTACGGCACCCCTGGGTTTAGGCTAGGGCACCCCTAGGCTTAGGCTAAGGCTAGGGCTCCCCTAGCCTAAGGCTAGGGCACCCCGAGGCATAGGCTAGGGATCCCCTAGGCTTAGGCTAGGACACACCTAGGCTTAGGCTAGGGCACCACTAGGCTTAGCTAGGGCACCCCAGGCTTAGGCTAGGACAGCCCTAGGCTTTTGCTAGGGCAACCCTAGGCTTAGGTTAAGGCTAGGGCTCCCCTTGCCTTAGGCTAGGGCACCCCTAGCCTTAGGCTAGGGCACCCCGAGGCTTAGGCTAAGGCTAGGGCTCCCCTTGCCTTAGGCTAGGGCACCCCTAGGCTTAGGCTAGGGCACCCATAGGGTTAGGCCAAGGCTAGGGCTACCCTAGCCTAAGGCTAGGGCACCCCTAAGCTTAGGCTAGGACACCCCTAGGCTTAGGCTAGGGCACCACTAGGCTTAGCTAGGGCACCCCAGGCTTAGGCTAGGACAGCCCTAGGCTTTTGCTAGGGCAACCCTAGGCTTAGGTTAAGGCTAGGGCTCCCCTTGCCTTAGGCTAGGGCACCCCTAGCCTTAGGCTAGGGCACCCCGAGGCTTAGGCTAAGGCTAGGGCTCCCCTTGCCTTAGGCTAGGGCACCCCTAGGCTTAGGCTAGGGCACCCATAGGGTTAGGCCAAGGCTAGGGCTACCCTAGCCTAAGGCTAGGGCACCCCTAGGCTTAGGCTAGGGCACCCCAAGGCTTAGGCTAGGGCACCCCTAGGCTTAGGCCTAGGCACCATTAGGCTTAGGCTAGGACACCCCTAACCAAAGGCTGGGGCACCCCTAGGCTTAGGCTAGGGCACTCCTAGGCTTAGGCTAAGGTTAGGGCTCCCCTAGCCTAAGGCTAGGGCACCCAAGCTTAGGCTAGGGCACCCCTATGCTTAGGTTGGGCACCCCTAGACTTAGGCTAAAGTTGAGCTCCTCTAGCCTAATGCTAGGGCACCCCTAGGCTTAGGTTAGGGCACCCCTAGGCTTAGGCTATGGCACCCCTAGGGTTAGGCTAATGCTAGGGCTCCCCTAGCCTAAGGCTAGGGAACACATAGGCTTAGGCTAGGGCACCCCTACGCTTAGGCTAGGCCACCCCTAGGCTTAGGCTAGGGCACCCCGGGGTTTGGGCGAGGGCACCCAGAGGATTAGGCTAAGGCTAGGGCTCCCCTATTCTAAGGCTAGGGCACCCCTAAGCTTAGGCTAGGGCACTGCTAGGCTTAGAATAGGGCACACCTAGGCTTGGGCTAAGGCTAGGGCTCCCCTAGCCTATGGCTTGGGCACCCCTAGGCTTAGGTTAGGGCACCCCTAAGCTTAGGTTAGGGCACACCTAGGCTTAGGCTAGTGCACCCATAGGCTTAGGCTAAGGCTAGGGCTCCCCTAGCCTAAGGCTTGTGCACCCCTAGGCTTAGGCTAGGGCACCCCTAGGCTTAGGCTAGAGCACCCTTAGCCTTAGGCTAGGGCACCCCCAGGCTTATGCTAGGGCACCCCTAGGCTTAGGATAAGTATAGGGCTCCCCTAGCTTAAGGTTAGGGCACCCATAGGCTTAGGCTAGGGCACCCCTAGGCTTAGGCCAAGGCTAGGGCTCCCCTAGCCTAAGGCTAGGGCACCGCTAGGCTTAGGCTAGGGCACCACTAGGCTTAGGCTAGGGCAAACATAGGCTTAGGCTAAGGCTTGGGCTCCCCTAGTCTAAGGCTAGGGCACCCCTAAGTTTGGGCTGGGGCACCCCTAGGCTTAGGCTAGGGCACCCCTAGACTTAGGCTAGGACACCCCTAGGCTTAGGCCACGGCACGCCTAGGCTTAGGCTAAGGCTTGGGCTCCCCTAGGCTTAGGCTACGGTTGGGCTCCTCTACCCTAACTCTAGGGCACCCCTAGGTTTAGGCAAGGGCACCCCTAGGCTTAGGTAAGGGCACCCCTAGGCTTAGGCTTGGGCACCACTAGGCTTAGGCTAGGGCAACCCTAGGCTTAGGCTAAGGCGAGGGCTCCCCTGGCCTAAGGCCAAGGCACCCCTAGGCTTAGGCTAGGGCACCCCTAGGCTTAGGCTAAGGCTAGGGCTCCCCTAGCCCTAGGCTAGGGCATCCATTGGCTTAGGCTAGGGCACCCCTAGGCTTAGGCTAGGACACCCCTAGGCTTCGGCTAGGGCACCCATAGGCTAGGCTAGTGAACCCCTAGGCTTAGGCTAAGGCTAGGGCTCCCCGAGCCTAAGGCTAGGGAACCCCTAAGCTTAGGCTAGGGCACCCCTCGGCTTAGGCTAGGGCACCCCTAGGCTTAGGCTCAGGCACCCCTAGGCTTAGGCTAGGGCATCCATAGGCTTAGGCTAGGGCACCCCTAGGCTTAGGCTAGGGCACCCCTAGGCTTAGGCTAGGGCACCCAGAGGCTTAGGCTAGGGCACCCCTAGTCTTTGGCTACGGCACCCCTAGGCTTAGGCACGGCACCCCTAGGCTTAGGCTAGGGCACCCGTAGGTTTAGACTAAGGCTGGGGCTTTCCTAGCCTAAGGCTAGGGCACCCCTAGGCTTAGGCTAGGGCACCCCTAGGCTTAGGCTAGGGCACCCTTAGGCTTACGCTAGGGCACACCTAGGCTTAGGCTAAGGCTAGGGCTCCCCCAGCCTAAGGCTAGCGCACCCATAGGCTTAGGCTAGGGCACCCCAAGGCTTAGGCTAGGGCACCACTAGGCTTAGAATAGGGCACCCCTAGGCTTAGGCTAAGGCTAGGGCTCCCCTAGCCTAAGGCTGGGGCACCCCTAGGGTTAGGCTAAGGCTATGTCTCCCCTAGCCTAATGCTAGGGCACCCCTAGGCTTAGGCTAGGGCACCCCTAGGCTTAGGCTAAGGCACCCCTAGTCTTAGGCTAAGGCACCCCTAGGTTTAGGCTAAGGCTAGGGCTCCCCTAGCCTAAGGCTAGGGCACCCCTATACTTAGGCTAGGGCACGCCTAGGCTTAGGCTAGGACACCCCTAGGCTTAGGCTATGGGACCCCTTTGTTTAGGCTAATGCTAGGGCTCCCCTAGCCTAAGGCTAGGGCACCCCTAGGCTTAGGCTAGGGCACCGCTAGGCTTAGCTAGGGCACCCCAAGGCTTAGGCTAGGGCACCCCTAGGCTTTGGCTAGGGCACCCCAGGCTTAGGCTAAAGCTAGGGCTCCCCTTGCCTTAGGCTATGGCACCCCTAGGCTCAGAATAGGGCACCCCTAGGCTTAGGCTAGGGCACCCCTAGGCTTAGGCTAGGGCACCCCTAACCTAAGGCTCGGGCACCCCTCGGCTTAGGCTAAGGCTAGGGCTCCCCTAACCTAAGGTTAGGGCACCCCTAGGCTTAGGGTAGGGCACCCCTAGGCTTAGGCTAGGGCACCCCTAGGCTTAGGTTAAGGTTAGGGCTCCCCTAGCTTAAGGCTAGGGCACCCCTAGGGTTCGGCTAGGGCACCCTTAGGCTTAGGCTAGGGCACCCCTAGGCTTAGGTTAGGGCACCCCTAGGCTTAGGCAAGAGCACCCCTAGGCTTAGGCTAAGGATAGGGCTCCCCTAGCCTAAGTTTAGGGCACCCCTAGGCTAGGCCAAGGCTAGGGCTACCCTAGCCTAAGGCTAGGGAACCCCTAGGCTTAGGCTAGGGCACCCCTAGGCTTAGGCTAGGGTACCCCTAGGCTTAGGCTAAGGCTAGGGCTCCCCTAGCCTAAGGCTACGGCACCGCTAGGCTTAGGCTAGGGCACCACTAGGCTTAGGCTAGGGCAAACATAGGCTTAGGCTAAGGCTTGGGCTCCCCTAGTCTAAGGCTAGGGCACCCCTAAGTTTGGGCTGGGGCACCCCTAGGCTTAGGCTAGGGCACCCCTAGACTTAGATTAGGACACCCCTAGGCTTAGGCCACGGCACGCCTAGGCTTAGGCTAAGGCTTGGGCTCCCCTAGGCTTAGGCTACGGTTGGGCTCCTCTAGCCTAACTCTAGGGCACCCCTAGGTTTAGGCAAGGGCACCCCTAGGCTTAGGTAAGGGCACCCCTAGGCTTAGGCTTGGGCACCCCTAGGCTTAGGCTAGGGCACCCCTAGGCTTAGGCTAAGGCTAGGGCTCCCCTAGCCCTAGGCTAGGGCATCCATTGGCTTAGGCTAGGGCACCCCTAGGCTTAGGCTAGGACACCCCTAGGCTTCGGCTAGGGCACCCATAGTCTAGGCTAGTGAACCCCTAGGCTTAGGCTTAGGCTAGGGCACCCCAAGGCTTAGGCTAGGGCACCACTAGGCTTAGAATAGGGCACCCCTAGGCTTAGGCTAAGGCTAGGGCTCCCCTAGCCTAAGGCTGGGGCACCCCTAGGGTTAGGCTAAGGCTATGTCTCCCCTAGCCTAATGCTAGGGCACCCCTAGGCTTAGGCTAGGGCACCCATAGGCTTAGGCTAAGGCACCCCTAGTCTTAGGCTAAGGCACCCCTAGGTTTAGGCTAAGGCTAGGGCTCCCCTAGCCTAAGGCTAGGGCACCCCTATACTTAGGCTAGGGCACGCCTAGGCTTAGGCTAGGACACCCCTAGGCTTAGGCTATGGGACCCCTTTGTTTAGGATAATGCTAGGGCTCCCCTAGCCTAAGGCTAGGGCACCCCTAGGCTTAGGCTAGGGCACCGCTAGGCTTAGCTAGGGCACCCCAAGGCTTAGGCTAGGCCACCCCTAGGCTTTGGCTAGGGCACCCCAGGCTTAGGCTAAGGCTAGGGCTCCCCTTGCCTTAGGCTATGGCACCCCTAGGCTCAGACTAGGGCACCCCTAGGCTTAGGCTAGGGCACCCATAGGCTTAGGCTAGGGCACCCCTAACCTAAGGCTCGGGCACCCCTAGGCTTAGGCTAAGGCTAGGGCTCCCCTAACCTAAGGTTAGGGCACCCCTAGGCTTAGGGTAGGGCACCCCTAGACTTAGGCTAGGGCACCCCTAGGCTTAGGCTGGGGCACCCCTAGGCTTAGGTTAAGGTTAGGGCTCCCCTAGCTTAAGGCTAGGGCACCTCTAGGGTTAGGCTAGGGCACCCCTAGGCTTAGGCTAGGGCACCCCTAGGCTTAGGTTAGGGCACCCCTAGGCTTAGGCAAGAGCACCCCTAGGCTTAGGCTAAGGATAGGGCTCCCCTAGCCTAAGTTTAGGGCACCCCTAGGCTAGGCCAAGGCTAGGGCTACACTAGCCTAAGGCTAGGGAACCCCTAGGCTTAGGCTAGGGCACCCCTAGGCTTAGGCTAGGGTACCCCTAGGCTTAGGCTAAGGCTAGGGCTCCCCTAGCCTAAGGCTACGGCACCGCTAGGCTTAGGCTAGGGCACCACTAGGCTTAGGCTAGGGCAAACATAGGCTTAGGCTAAGGCTTGGGCTCCCCTAGTCTAAGGCTAGGGCACCCCTAAGCTTAGGCTAGGGCACCCCTAGGCTTAGGCTAGGGCCACCCTAGGCTTAGGCTAGGACTCCCCTAGGCTTAGGCTAGGGCACGCCTAGGCTTAGGCTAAGGCTTGGGCTCCCCTAGGCTTAGGCTACGGTTGGGCTCCTCTAGCCTAACTCTAGGGCACCCCTAGGTTTAGGCAAGGGCACCCCTAGGCTTAGGTAAGGGCACCCCTAGGCTTAGGCTTGGGCACCCCTAGGCTTAGGCTAGGGCACCCCGAGGCTTAGGCTAAGGCTAGGGCTCCCCTTGCCTTAGGCTAGGGCACCCCTAGGCTTAGGCTAGGGCACCCATAGGGTTAGGCCAAGGCTAGGGCTACCCTAGGCTAAGGCTAGGGCACCCCTAAGCTTAGGCTAGGACACCCCTAGGCTTAGGCTAGGGCACCACTAGGCTTAGCTAGGGCACCCCAGGCTTAGGCTAGGACAGCCCTAGGCTTTTGCTAGGGCAACCCTAGGCTTAGGTTAAGGCTAGGGCTCCCCTTGCCTTAGGCTAGGGCACCCCTAGCCTTAGGCTAGGGCACCCCGAGGCTTAGGCTAAGGCTAGGGCTCCCCTTGCCTTAGGCTAGGGCACCCCTAGGCTTAGGCTAGGGCACCCATAGGGTTAGGCCAAGGCTAGGGCTACCCTAGCCTAAGGCTAGGGCACCCCTAGGCTTAGGCTAGGGCACCCCAAGGCTTAGGCTAGGGCACCCCTAGGCTTAGGCCTAGGCACCATTAGGCTTAGGCTAGGACACCCCTAACCAAAGGCTGGGGCACCCCTAGGCTTAGGCTAGGGCACCCCTAGGCTTAGGCTAAGGTTAGGGCTCCCCTAGCCTAAGGCTAGGGCACCCAAGCTTAGGCTAGGGCACCCCTATGCTTAGGTTGGGCACCCCTAGACTTAGGCTAAAGTTGAGCTCCTCTAGCCTAATGCTAGGGCACCCCTAGGCTTAGGTTAGGGCACCCCTAGGCTTAGGCTATGGCACCCCTAGGGTTAGGCTAATGCTAGGGCTCCCCTTGCCTAAGGCTAGGGAACACATAGGCTTAGGCTAGGGCACCCCTAGGCTTAGGCTAGGCCACCCCTAGGCTTAGGCTAGGGCACCCCGGGGTTTGGGCGAGGGCACCCATAGGATTAGGCTAAGGCTAGGGCTCCCCTATTCTAAGGCTAGGGCACCCCTAAGCTTAGGCTAGGGCACTGCTAGGCTTAGAATAGGGCACACCTAGGCTTGGGCTAAGGCTAGGGCTCCCCTAGCCTATGGCTTGGGCACCCCTAGGCTTAGGTTAGGGCACCCCTAAGCTTAGGTTAGGGCACCCCTAGGCTTAGGCTAGTGCACCCATAGGCTTAGGCTAAGGCTACGGCTCCCCTAGCCTAAGGCTTGTGCACCCCTAGGCTTAGGCTAGGGCACCCCTAGGCTTAGGCTAGAGCACCCTTAGCCTTAGGCTAGGGCACCCCCAGGCTTATGCTAGGGCACCCCTAGGCTTAGGATAAGGATAGGGCTCCCCTAGCTTAAGGTTAGGGCACCCATAGGCTTAGGCTAGGGCACCCCTAGGCTTAGGCCAAGGCTAGGGCTCCCCTAGCCTAAGGCTAGGGCACCGCTAGGCTTAGGCTAGGGCACCACTAGGCTTAGGCTAGGGCAAACATAGGCTTAGGCTAAGGCTTGGGCTCCCCTAGTCTAAGGCTAGGGCACCCCTAAGTTTGGGCTGGGGCACCCCTAGGCTTAGGCTAGGGCACCCCTAGACTTAGGCTAGGACACCCCTAGGCTTAGGCCACGGCACGCCTAGGCTTAGGCTAAGGCTTGGGCTCCCCTAGGCTTAGGCTACGGTTGGGCTCCTCTACCCTAACTCTAGGGCACCCCTAGGTTTAGGCAAGGGCACCCCTAGGCTTAGGTAAGGGCACCCCTAGGCTTAGGCTTGGGCACCACTAGGCTTAGGCTAGGGCAACCCTAGGCTTAGGCTAAGGCGAGGGCTCCCCTGGCCTAAGGCCAAGGCACCCCTAGGCTTAGGCTAGGGCACCCCTAGGCTTAGGCTAAGGCTAGGGCTCCCCTAGCCCTAGGCTAGGGCATCCATTGGCTTAGGCTAGGGCACCCCTAGGCTTAGGCTAGGACACCCCTAGGCTTCGGCTAGGGCACCCATAGGCTAGGCTAGTGAACCCCTAGGCTTAGGCTAAGGCTAGGGCTCCCCGAGCCTAAGGCTAGGGAACCCCTAAGCTTAGGCTAGGGCACCCCTCGGCTTAGGCTAGGGCACCCCTAGGCTTAGGCTCAGGCACCCCTAGGCTTAGGCTAGGGCATCCATAGGCTTAGGCTAGGGCACCCCTAGGCTTAGGCTAGGGCACCCCTAGGCTTAGGCTAGGGCACCCAGAGGCTTAGGCTAGGGCACCCCTAGTCTTTGGCTACGGCACCCCTAGGCTTAGGCAGGGCACCCCTAGGCTTAGGCTAGGGCACCCGTAGGTTTAGACTAAGGCTGGGGCTTTCCTAGCCTAAGGCTAGGGCACCCCTAGGCTTAGGCTAGGGCACCCCTAGGCTTAGGCTAGGGCACCCTTAGGCTTACGCTAGGGCACACCTAGGCTTAGGCTAAGGCTAGGGCTCCCCCAGCCTAAGGCTAGCGCACCCATAGGCTTAGGCTAGGGCACCCCAAGGCTTAGGCTAGGGCACCACTAGGCTTAGAATAGGGCACCCCTAGGCTTAGGCTAAGGCTAGGGCTCCCCTAGCCTAAGGCTGGGGCACCCCTAGGGTTAGGCTAAGGCTATGTCTCCCCTAGCCTAATGCTAGGGCACCCCTAGGCTTAGGCTAGGGCACCCCTAGGCTTAGGCTAAGGCACCCCTAGTCTTAGGCTAAGGCACCCCTAGGTTTAGGCTAAGGCTAGGGCTCCCCTAGCCTAAGGCTAGGGCACCCCTATACTTAGGCTAGGGCACGCCTAGGCTTAGGCTAGGACACCCCTAGGCTTAGGCTATGGGACCCCTTTGTTTAGGCTAATGCTAGGGCTCCCCTAGCCTAAGGCTAGGGCACCCCTAGGCTTAGGCTAGGGCACCGCTAGGCTTAGCTAGGGCACCCCAAGGCTTAGGCTAGGGCACCCCTAGGCTTTGGCTAGGGCACCCCAGGCTTAGGCTAAGGCTAGGGCTCCCCTTGCCTTAGGCTATGGCACCCCTAGGCTCAGAATAGGGCACCCCTAGGCTTAGGCTAGGGCACCCCTAGGCTTAGGCTAGGGCACCCCTAACCTAAGGCTCGGGCACCCCTCGGCTTAGGCTAAGGCTAGGGCTCCCCTAACCTAAGGTTAGGGCACCCCTAGGCTTAGGGTAGGGCACCCCTAGGCTTAGGCTAGGGCACCCCTAGGCTTAGGTTAAGGTTAGGGCTCCCCTAGCTTAAGGCTAGGGCACCCCTAGGGTTAGGCTAGGGCACCCTTAGGCTTAGGCTAGGGCACCCCTAGGCTTAGGTTAGGGCACCCCTAGGCTTAGGCAAGAGCACCCCTAGGCTTAGGCTAAGGATAGGGCTCCCCTAGCCTAAGTTTAGGGCACCCCTAGGCTAGGCCAAGGCTAGGGCTACCCTAGCCTAAGGCTAGGGAACCCCTAGGCTTAGGCTAGGGCACCCCTAGGCTTAGGCTAGGGTACCCCTAGGCTTAGGCTAAGGCTAGGGCTCCCCTAGCCTAAGGCTACGGCACCGCTAGGCTTAGGCTAGGGCACCACTAGGCTTAGGCTAGGGCAAACATAGGCTTAGGCTAAGGCTTGGGCTCCCCTAGTCTAAGGCTAGGGCACCCCTAAGTTTGGGCTGGGGCACCCCTAGGCTTAGGCTAGGGCACCCCTAGACTTAGATTAGGACACCCCTAGGCTTAGGCCACGGCACGCCTAGGCTTAGGCTAAGGCTTGGGCTCCCCTAGGCTTAGGCTACGGTTGGGCTCCTCTAGCCTAACTCTAGGGCACCCCTAGGTTTAGGCAAGGGCACCCCTAGGCTTAGGTAAGGGCACCCCTAGGCTTAGGCTTGGGCACCCCTAGGCTTAGGCTAGGGCACCCCTAGGCTTAGGCTAAGGCTAGGGCTCCCCTAGCCCTAGGCTAGGGCATCCATTGGCTTAGGCTAGGGCACCCCTAGGCTTAGGCTAGGACACCCCTAGGCTTCGGCTAGGGCACCCATAGTCTAGGCTAGTGAACCCCTAGGCTTAGGCTTAGGCTAGGGCACCCCAAGGCTTAGGCTAGGGCACCACTAGGCTTAGAATAGGGCACCCCTAGGCTTAGGCTAAGGCTAGGGCTCCCCTAGCCTAAGGCTGGGGCACCCCTAGGGTTAGGCTAAGGCTATGTCTCCCCTAGCCTAATGCTAGGGCACCCCTAGGCTTAGGCTAGGGCACCCATAGGCTTAGGCTAAGGCACCCCTAGTCTTAGGCTAAGGCACCCCTAGGTTTAGGCTAAGGCTAGGGCTCCCCTAGCCTAAGGCTAGGGCACCCCTATACTTAGGCTAGGGCACGCCTAGGCTTAGGCTAGGACACCCCTAGGCTTAGGCTATGGGACCCCTTTGTTTAGGATAATGCTAGGGCTCCCCTAGCCTAAGGCTAGGGCACCCCTAGGCTTAGGCTAGGGCACCGCTAGGCTTAGCTAGGGCACCCCAAGGCTTAGGCTAGGGCACCCCTAGGCTTTGGCTAGGGCACCCCAGGCTTAGGCTAAGGCTAGGGCTCCCCTTGCCTTAGGCTATGGCACCCCTAGGCTCAGACTAGGGCACCCCTAGGCTTAGGCTAGGGCACCCATAGGCTTAGGCTAGGGCACCCCTAACCTAAGGCTCGGGCACCCCTAGGCTTAGGCTAAGGCTAGGGCTCCCCTAACCTAAGGTTAGGGCACCCCTAGGCTTAGGGTAGGGCACCCCTAGGCTTAGGCTAGGGCACCCCTAGGCTTAGGCTGGGGCACCCCTAGGCTTAGGTTAAGGTTAGGGCTCCCCTAGCTTAAGGCTAGGGCACCTCTAGGCTCAGACTAGGGCACCCCTAGGCTTAGGGTAGGGCACCCCTAGGCTTAGGCTAGGGCACCCCTAGGCTTAGGCTGGGGCACCCCTAGGCTTAGGTTAAGGTTAGGGCTCCCCTAGCTTAAGGCTAGGGCACCTCTAGGCTTAGGCTAGGGCACCCCTAGGCTTAGGCTAAGGCTAGGGCTCCCCTAGCCCTAGGCTAGGGCATCCATTGGCTTAGGCTAGGGCACCCCTAGGCTTAGGCTAGGACACCCCTAGGCTTCGGCTAGGGCACCCATAGGCTAGGCTAGTGAACCCCTAGGCTTAGGCTAAGGCTAGGGCTCCCCGAGCCTAAGGCTAGGGAACCCCTAAGCTTAGGCTAGGGCACCCCTCGGCTTAGGCTAGGGCACCCCTAGGCTTAGGCTCAGGCACCCCTAGGCTTAGGCTAGGGCATCCATAGGCTTAGGCTAGGGCACCCCTAGGCTTAGGCTAGGGCACCCCTAGGCTTAGGCTAGGGCACCCAGAGGCTTAGGCTAGGGCACCCCTAGTCTTTGGCTACGGCACCCCTAGGCTTAGGCAGGGCACCCCTAGGCTTAGGCTAGGGCACCCGTAGGTTTAGACTAAGGCTGGGGCTTTCCTAGCCTAAGGCTAGGGCACCCCTAGGCTTAGGCTAGGGCACCCCTAGGCTTAGGCTAGGGCACCCTTAGGCTTACGCTAGGGCACACCTAGGCTTAGGCTAAGGCTAGGGCTCCCCCAGCCTAAGGCTAGCGCACCCATAGGCTTAGGCTAGGGCACCCCAAGGCTTAGGCTAGGGCACCACTAGGCTTAGAATAGGGCACCCCTAGGCTTAGGCTAAGGCTAGGGCTCCCCTAGCCTAAGGCTGGGGCACCCCTAGGGTTAGGCTAAGGCTATGTCTCCCCTAGCCTAATGCTAGGGCACCCCTAGGCTTAGGCTAGGGCACCCCTAGGCTTAGGCTAAGGCACCCCTAGTCTTAGGCTAAGGCACCCCTAGGTTTAGGCTAAGGCTAGGGCTCCCCTAGCCTAAGGCTAGGGCACCCCTATACTTAGGCTAGGGCACGCCTAGGCTTAGGCTAGGACACCCCTAGGCTTAGGCTATGGGACCCCTTTGTTTAGGCTAATGCTAGGGCTCCCCTAGCCTAAGGCTAGGGCACCCCTAGGCTTAGGCTAGGGCACCGCTAGGCTTAGCTAGGGCACCCCAAGGCTTAGGCTAGGGCACCCCTAGGCTTTGGCTAGGGCACCCCAGGCTTAGGCTAAGGCTAGGGCTCCCCTTGCCTTAGGCTATGGCACCCCTAGGCTCAGAATAGGGCACCCCTAGGCTTAGGCTAGGGCACCCCTAGGCTTAGGCTAGGGCACCCCTAACCTAAGGCTCGGGCACCCCTCGACTTAGGCTAAGGCTAGGGCTCCCCTAACCTAAGGTTAGGGCACCCCTAGGCTTAGGGTAGGGCACCCCTAGGCTTAGGCTAGGGCACCCCTAGGCTTAGGTTAAGGTTAGGGCTCCCCTAGCTTAAGGCTAGGGCACCCCTAGGGTTAGGCTAGGGCACCCTTAGGCTTAGGCTAGGGCACCCCTAGGCTTAGGTTAGGGCACCCCTAGGCTTAGGCAAGAGCACCCCTAGGCTTAGGCTAAGGATAGGGCTCCCCTAGCCTAAGTTTAGGGCACCCCTAGGCTAGGCCAAGGCTAGGGCTACCCTAGCCTAAGGCTAGGGAACCCCTAGGCTTAGGCTAGGGCACCCCTAGGCTTAGGCTAGGGTACCCCTAGGCTTAGGCTAAGGCTAGGGCTCCCCTAGCCTAAGGCTACGGCACCGCTAGGCTTAGGCTAGGGCACCACTAGGCTTAGGCTAGGGCAAACATAGGCTTAGGCTAAGGCTTGGGCTCCCCTAGTCTAAGGCTAGGGCACCCCTAAGTTTGGGCTGGGGCACCCCTAGGCTTAGGCTAGGGCACCCCTAGACTTAGATTAGGACACCCCTAGGCTTAGGCCACGGCACGCCTAGGCTTAGGCTAAGGCTTGGGCTCCCCTAGGCTTAGGCTACGGTTGGGCTCCTCTAGCCTAACTCTAGGGCACCCCTAGGTTTAGGCAAGGGCACCCCTAGGCTTAGGTAAGGGCACCCCTAGGCTTAGGCTTGGGCACCCCTAGGCTTAGGCTAGGGCACCCCTAGGCTTAGGCTAAGGCTAGGGCTCCCCTAGCCCTAGGCTAGGGCATCCATTGGCTTAGGCTAGGGCACCCCTAGGCTTAGGCTAGGACACCCCTAGGCTTCGGCTAGGGCACCCATAGTCTAGGCTAGTGAACCCCTAGGCTTAGGCTTAGGCTAGGGCACCCCAAGGCTTAGGCTAGGGCACCACTAGGCTTAGAATAGGGCACCCCTAGGCTTAGGCTAAGGCTAGGGCTCCCCTAGCCTAAGGCTGGGGCACCCCTAGGGTTAGGCTAAGGCTATGTCTCCCCTAGCCTAATGCTAGGGCACCCCTAGGCTTAGGCTAGGGCACCCATAGGCTTAGGCTAAGGCACCCCTAGTCTTAGGCTAAGGCACCCCTAGGTTTAGGCTAAGGCTAGGGCTCCCCTAGCCTAAGGCTAGGGCACCCCTATACTTAGGCTAGGGCACGCCTAGGCTTAGGCTAGGACACCCCTAGGCTTAGGCTATGGGACCCCTTTGTTTAGGATAATGCTAGGGCTCCCCTAGCCTAAGGCTAGGGCACCCCTAGGCTTAGGCTAGGGCACCGCTAGGCTTAGCTAGGGCACCCCAAGGCTTAGGCTAGGGCACCCCTAGGCTTTGGCTAGGGCACCCCAGGCTTAGGCTAAGGCTAGGGCTCCCCTTGCCTTAGGCTATGGCACCCCTAGGCTCAGACTAGGGCACCCCTAGGCTTAGGCTAGGGCACCCATAGGCTTAGGCTAGGGCACCCCTAACCTAAGGCTCGGGCACCCCTAGGCTTAGGCTAAGGCTAGGGCTCCCCTAACCTAAGGTTAGGGCACCCCTAGGCTTAGGGTAGGGCACCCCTAGGCTTAGGCTAGGGCACCCCTAGGCTTAGGCTGGGGCACCCCTAGGCTTAGGTTAAGGTTAGGGCTCCCCTAGCTTAAGGCTAGGGCACCTCTAGGGTTAGGCTAGGGCACCCCTAGGCTTAGGCTAGGGCACCCCTAGGCTTAGGTTAGGGCACCCCTAGGCTTAGGCAAGAGCACCCCTAGGCTTAGGCTAAGGATAGGGCTCCCCTAGCCTAAGTTTAGGGCACCCCTAGGCTAGGCCAAGGCTAGGGCTACACTAGCCTAAGGCTAGGGAACCCCTAGGCTTAGGCTAGGGCACCCCTAGGCTTAGGCTAGGGTACCCCTAGGCTTAGGCTAAGGCTAGGGCTCCCCTAGCCTAAGGCTACGGCACCGCTAGGCTTAGGCTAGGGCACCACTAGGCTTAGGCTAGGGCAAACATAGGCTTAGGCTAAGGCTTGGGCTCCCCTAGTCTAAGGCTAGGGCACCCCTAAGCTTAGGCTAGGGCACCCCTAGGCTTAGGCTAGGGCCACCCTAGGCTTAGGCTAGGACTCCCCTAGGCTTAGGCTAGGGCACGCCTAGGCTTAGGCTAAGGCTTGGGCTCCCCTAGGCTTAGGCTACGGTTGGGCTCCTCTAGCCTAACTCTAGGGCACCCCTAGGTTTAGGCAAGGGCACCCCTAGGCTTAGGTAAGGGCACCCCTAGGCTTAGGCTTGGGCACCCCTAGGCTTAGGCTAGGGTAACCCTAGGCTTAGGCTAAGGCGAGGGCTCCCCTGGCCTAAGGCCAAGGCACCCCTAGGCTTAGGCTAGGGCACCCCTAGGCTTAGGCTAAGGCTAGGGCTCCCCTAGCCCTAGGCTAGGGCATCCATTGGCTTAGGCTAGGGCACCCCTAGGCTTAGGCTAGGACACCCCTAGGCTTCGGCTAGGGCACCCCTAGGCTAGGCTAGTGAACCCCTAGGCTTAGGCTAAGGCTAGGGCTCCCCTAGCCTAAGGCTAGGGAACCCCTAAGCTTAGGCTAGGGCACCCCTCGGCTTAGGCTAGGGCACCCCTAGGCTTAGGCTCAGGCACCCCTAGGCTTAGGCTAGGGCACCCAGAAACTTAGGCTAGGGCACCCTAGTTTTTGGCTATGGAACCCCTAGGCTTAGGCTAAGGCTAGGGCTCCCCTAGCCTAAGGCTAGGGCACCCCTAGGCTTAGGCTAGGGCATCCATAGGCTTAGGCTAGGGCACCCCTAGGCTTAGGCTAGGGCACCCCTAGGCTTAGGCTAGGGCACCCAGAGGCTTAGGCTAGGGCACCCCTAGTCTTTGGCTACGGCACCCCTAGGCTTAGGCAGGGCACCCCTAGGCTTAGGCTAGGGCACCCGTAGGTTTAGACTAAGGCTGGGGCTTTCCTAGCCTAAGGCTAGGGCACCCCTAGGCTTAGGCCAGGGCACCCATAGGCTTAGGCTAGGGCAACCCTAGGCTTAGGCTAGGGCACCCTTAGGCTTACGCTAGGGCACCCCTAGGCTTAGGCTAAGGCTAGGGCTCCCCCAGCCTAAGGCTAGCGCACCCATAGGCTTAGGCTAGGGCACCCCAAGGCTTAGGCTAGGGCACCACTACGCTTAGAATAGGGCACCCCTAGGCTTAGGCTAAGGCTAGGGCTCCCCTAGCCTAAGGCTGGGGCACCCCTAGGGTTAGGCTAAGGCTATGTCTCCCCTTGCCTAATGCTAGGGCACCCCTAGGCTTAGGCTAGGGCACCCCTAGGCTTAGGCTAAGGCACCCCTAGTCTTAGGCTAAGGCACCCCTAGGTTTAGGCTAAGGCTAGGGCTCCCCTAGCCTAAGGCTAGGGCACCCCTATGCTTAGGCTAGGGCACGCCTAGGCTTAGGCTAGGACACCCCTAGGCTTAGGCTATGGGACCCCTTTGTTTAGGCTAATGCTAGGGCTCCCCTAGCCTAAGGCTAGGGCACCCCTAGGCTTAGGCTAGGGCACCGCTAGGCTTAGCTAGGGCACCCCAAGGCTTAGGCTAGGGCACCCCTAGGCTTTGGCTAGGGCACCCCAGGCTTAGGCTAAGGCTAGGGCTCCCCTTGCCTTAGGCTATGGCACCCCTAGGCTCAGGCTAGGGCACCCCTAGGCTTAGGCTAGGGCACCCCTAGGCTTAGGCTAGGGCACCCCTAACCTAAGGCTCGGGCACCCCTAGGCTTAGGCTAAGGCTAGGGCTCCCCTAACCTAAGGTTAGGGCACCCCTAGGCTTAGGGTAGGGCACCCCTAGGCTTAGGGTAAGGCACCCCTAGGCTTAGGCTGGGGCACCCCTAGGCTTAGGTTAAGGTTAGAGCTCCCCTAGCTTAAGGCTAGGGCACCCTTAGGGTTAGGCTAGGGCACCCCTAGGCTTAGGCTAGGGCACCCCTATGCTTAGGCAAGAGCACCCCTAGGCTTAGGCTAAGGATAGGGCTCCCCTAGCCTAAGTTTAGGGCACCCCTAGG
This sequence comes from Tenrec ecaudatus, assembly GCF_050624435.1. NCBI lineage: Eukaryota > Metazoa > Chordata > Mammalia > Afrosoricida > Tenrecidae > Tenrec > Tenrec ecaudatus. The sequence goes on along the minus strand of NW_027457668.1, from coordinate 283,051 downwards.
CTAGGCCAAGGCCAGGGCTACCCTAGCCTAAGGCTAGGGAACCCCTAGGCTTAGGCTAGGGCACCCCTAGGCTTAGGCTAGGGTACCCCTAGGCTTAGGCTAAGGCTAGGGCTCCCCTAGCCTAAGGCTACGGCACCGCTAGGCTTAGGCTAGGGCACCACTAGGCTTAGGCTAGGGCAAACATAGGCTTAGGCTAAAGCTTGGGCTCCCCTAGTCTAAGGCTAGGGCACCCCTAAGCTTAGGCTAGGGAACCCCTAGGCTTAGGCTAGGGCCACCCTAGGCTTAGGCTAGGACTCCCCTAGGCTTAGGCTAGGGCACGCCTAGGCTTAGGCTAAGGCTAGGGCTCCCCTAGCTTAAGGCTAGGGCACCCCAAGGTTAGGCTAGGGCACCCCTAGGCTTAGGCTAGAGCACCCCTAGGCTTAGGCTAGGCCACCCCTAGGCTTAGGCTAGGGCACCCCTAGGCTTAGGCTAAGGATAGGGCTCCCCTAGCCTAAGGTTAGGGCACCCCTAGGCTTAGGCTAGGGCACCCCTAGGATTAGGCCAAGGCTAGGGCTCCCCTACCCTAAGGTTAGGGCACCCCTATGCTTAGGCTAGGACACCCTTAGGCTTAGGCTAGGGCCACCCTAGGCTTAGGCTAAGGCTAAGGCTCCCCTAGCTTAAGGCTAGGGCACCCCTAGGCTTAGGCTCAGGCACCCCTAGTCTTAGGCTAAGGCTATGGCTCCCCTAGCGTAAGGCTAGGGCACCCCTAGGCTTAGGCTAGGGCACCCCTAGGCTTACGCTAGGGCCACCCTAGGCTTAGGCTAAGGCTAAGGCTCCCCTAGCTTAAGCCTAGGGCGCCCCTAGGCTTAGGCTAAGGCTAGGGCTCCCCTAGCCTAAGGCTAGGGCACCCCTAGGCTTAGGCTAGGGCACCCCTAGGCTTTGGCTAGGGCACCCCTAGGCTAGGCTAGGGCACCCCTAGGCTTAGGCTAAGGCTAGGGCTCCTCTAGCCTAAGGCTAGGAAACCCCTAGGCTTACGCTAAGGCTCGGGCTCCCCCAGCTAAGGCTAGGGCACCGCTATGCTTAGGTTATGGCATGCCAAGACTTAGGATAGGGCACCCCAAGGCTAGGCTAGTGAACCCCTAGGCTTAGGCTAAGGCTAGGGCTCCCCTATCCTAAGGCTAGGGCACCCCTGGGCTTAGGCTAGGGCACCCCTAGGCTTTGGCTAGGGCTCCCCTAGCCTAAGGTTAAGGCACCCCTAGGCTTAGACTAGGGCACCCCTAGGCTTAAGCTAGGGCAGTCCTATGCTTAGGCTAAGGCTAGGGCTCCCCTAGCCTAAGGCTAGGGCACCCCTATGCTTAGGCTAGGGCACTCCTAGGCTTAGGCTAGGGCACACTGAGGCTTATTCTAGGGCACCCATGGCTTAGGCTAGGGCACTCCTAGGCTTATGCTAAGGCTCGGGCTCCCCAAGCCTAAGGCTAGGGCACCCCTACGCTTAGGCTAGGGCACGCCTAGACTTAGGCTAGGGCACCCCTAGGCTTAGGCTAGTGAACCCCTAGGCTTAGGCTAAGGCTAGGGCTCCCCTAGCCTAAGGCTAGGGAATCCCTAAGCTTAGGCTAGGGCACGCCGAGGCTTAGGCTAGGGCACCCCTAGGCTTAGGCTAGGGCACCCCTAGACTTAGGCTAGGGCACCCCTAGCTTTTGGCTAGGGCACCCCTAGGCTTAGGCTAGGGCACCCCTAGGCTTAGCCTAGGGCACCCCTAGGCTTAGGCTAAGGCTAGGGCTCCACTAACATAAGGCTAGGGCACCCCTAGGCTTAGGTTAGGGCACCCCTAGGCTTAGGCTAGGGCACCCCTAGGCTTAGGCTAGGGCACCCCAATGATTAGGCTAGGGCACCCCTAGGCTTAGGCTAGGGCACCCCTAGGCTTAGGCTAAGGCACCACTAGGCTGAGGTTACGAATAGGGCTCCCCTATCCTAAAACTAGGGCACCCCTATGCTTAGGCTAGGGCAAGCCTGGGCATAGGCTAGGGCACTCCTAGGCTTAGGCTAGTGAACCCCTAGGCTTAGCCTAAGGCTAGGGCTCCCCTAGCCTAAGGCTAGGGATCCCCTAAGGGTAGGGTAGGGCACCCCTAGGCTTAGGAAGGGCACCCCTAGTCTTAGGCTAAGGCTAGGGCTCCCCTAGGCTTAGCCTAGGGCACACCTAGGCTTAGGCTAGGGCACCCAGAGGATTAGGCTAGGGCTCCCCTAATCTTTGGCTAGGGCCCCCCTAGGCTTAGGCTAAGGCTAGGGCTCCCCTAGCCTAAGGGTAAGGCATCCCTAGGCTTAGAGTACGGCACCCCTAGGCTTAGGCTAGGGCAGCCCTAGGCTTAGGCTAAGGCTAGGGCTCACCTAGCCTAAGGCTAGGGCACCCCTATGCTTAGGCTAGGGCACCCCTAGGCTTAGGTTAGGGCAACCCTAGGCATAGCCTAGGGCACCCCTAGGCTTAGGCTAGGGCACCCCTAGGCTTAGGCTAAGGCTAGGGCTCCCCTAGCCTAAGGCTATGGCACCCCTAGGCTTAGGCAAGGGCACCCCTAGGCTTACGCTAAGTCTCGGGCTCCCCTAGCCTAAGGCTAGGACACCCCTATTCTTAGGCTAGGGCACGCCTAGACTTAGGCTAGGGCACCCCTAGGCTAGGCTAGTGAACCCCTAGGCTTAGGCTAAGGCTAGGGCTCCCCTAGCCTAAGGCTAGGGAACCCCTAAGCTTAGGCTAGGGCACCCCTCGGCTTAGGCTAGGGCACCCCTAGGCTTTGGCTCGGGCACCCCTAGGCTTAGGCTAGGGCACCCAGAAGCTTAGGCTAGGGCACCCTAGTTTTTGGCTAGGGTACCTCTAGGCTTAGGCTAAGGCTAGGGCTCCCCTAGCCTAAGGCTAGGGCAACCCTAGGCTTAGGCTAGGGCACCCATAGGCTTAGGCTAGGGCACCCCTAGGCTAAGGCTAGGGCACCCAGAGGCTTAGGCTAGGGCACCCGTAGGCTTAGGCTTAGGCTAGGGCTCCCCTAGCCTAAGGCTAGGGCACCCCTAGGCTTATGCTAGGGCACCCCTAGGCTTAGAATAGGGCACCTCTAGGCTTAGGCTAAGGCTAGGGCTCCCCTAGCCTAAGGCTGGAGGACCCCTAGGCTTAGGCTAAGGCTGTGTCTCCCCTAGCCTATCGCTAGGGCACCCCTAGGCTTAGGCTAAGTCACCCCTAGGCTTAGGCTAAGGCACCCCTAGGTTTAGGCTAAGGCTAGGTCTCCCCTAGCCTAAGGCTAGGGCACCCCTATGCTTAGGCTAGGGCACGCCTAGGCTTAGGCTAGGACACCCCTAGACTTAGGCTATGGGACCCCTTTGTTTAGGATAAGGCTAGGGCTCCCCTAGCCTAAGGCTAGGGCACCCCTAGGCTTTGGCTAGGGCACCCCAGGCTTAGGCTAAGGCTAGGGCTCCCCTTGCCTTAGGCTATGGCACCCGTAGGCTCAGGCTACGGCACCCTTAGGCTTAGGCTAGGGCACCCCTAGGCTTAGGCTAGGGCACACCTAGCCTAAGGCTCGGGCACCCCTAGGCTTAGGCTATTGCTAGGGCTCCCCTAACCTGAGGTTAGGGCACCCCTAGGCTTAGGGTAGGGCACCCCTAGGCTTAGGCTAGGGCACCCCTAGGCTTAGGCTGGGGCACCCCTAGGCTTAGGTTAAGGATAGGGCTCCCCTAGCTTAAGGCTAGGGCACCCCTAGGGTTAGGCTAGGGCACCCCTAGGCTTAGGCTAGGGCACCCCTAGGCTTAGGTTAGGGCACCCCTAGGCTTAGGCAAGGGCACCCCTAGGCTTAGGCTAAGGATAGGGCTCCCCTAGCCTAAGGTTAGGGCACCCCTAGGTTAGGCCAAGGCTAGGGCTACCCTAGCCTCAGGCTAGGGAACCCCTAGGCTTAGGCTAGGGCACCCCTAGTCTTAGGCTATGGTACCCCTAGGCTTAGGCTAAGGCTAGGGCTCCCCTAGCCTAAGGCTAGGGCACCCCTATGCTTAGGCTAGGGCACTCCTAGGCTTAGGCTAGGGCACACTGAGGCTTATTCTAGGGCACCCATGGCTTAGGCTAGGGCACTCCTAGGCTTATGCTAAGGCTCGGGCTCCCCAAGCCTAAGGCTAGGGCACCCCTATGCTTAGGCTAGGGCACGCCTAGACTTAGGCTAGGGCACCCCTAGGCTTAGGCTAGTGAACCCCTAGGCTTAGGCTAAGGCTAGGGATCCCCTAGCCTAAGGCTAGGGAATCCCTAAGCTTAGGCTAGGGCACGCCGAGGCTTAGGCTAGGGCACCCCTAGGCTTAGGCTAGGGCACCCCTAGACTTAGGCTAGGGCACCCCTAGCTTTTGGCTAGGGCACCCCTAGGCTTAGGCTAGGGCACCCCTAGGCTTAGCCTAGGGCACCCCTAGGCTTAGGCTAAGGCTAGGGCTCCACTAACATAAGGCTAGGGCACCCCTAGGCTTAGGTTATGGCACCCCTAGGCTTAGGCTAGGGCACCCCTAGGCTTAGGCTAGGGCACCCCAATGATTAGGCTAGGGCACCCCTAGGCTTAGGCTAGGGCACCCCTAGGCTTAGGCTAAGGCACCACTAGGCTTTGGTTACGAATAGGGCTCCCCTATCCTAAAACTAGGGCACCCCTATGCTTAGGCTAGGGCAAGCCTGGGCATAGGCTAGGGCACTCCTAGGCTTAGGCTAGTGAACCCCTAGGCTTAGGCTAAGGCTAGGGCTCCCCTAGCCTAAGGCTCGGGATCCCCTAAGGGTAGGGTAGGGCACCCCTAGGCTTAGGCAGGGCACCCCTAGTCTTAGGCTAAGGCTAGGGCTCCCCTAGGCTTAGCCTAGGGCACACCTAGGCTTAGGCTAGGGCACCCAGAGGATTAGGCTAGGGCTCCCCTAATCTTTGGCTAGGGCCCCCCTAGGCTTAGGCTAAGGCTAGGGCTCCCCTAGCCTAAGGGTAAGGCATTCCTAGGCTTAGAGTACGGCACCCCTAGGCTTAGGCTAGGGCAGCCCTAGGCTTAGGCTAAGGCTAGGGCTCCCCTAGCCTAAGGCTAGGGCACCCCTATGCTTAGGCTAGGGCACCCCTAGGCTTAGGTTAGGACAACCCTAGGCATAGCCTAGGACACCCCTAGGCTTAGGCTAGTGCACCCCTAGGCTTAGGCTAGGGCACCCCTAGGCTTAGGCTAAGGCTAGGGCTCCCCTAGCCTAAGGCTATGGCACCCCTAGGCTTAGGCAAGGGCACCCCTAGGCTTACGCTAAGTCTCGGGCTCCCCTAGCCTAAGGCTAGGGCACCCCTATGCTTAGGCTAGGGCACCCCTAGGCTTAGGTTAGGACAACCCTAGGCATAGCCTAGGACACCCCTATTCTTAGGCTAGGGCACGCCTAGACTTAGGCTAGGGCACCCCTAGGCTAGGCTAGTGAACCCCTAGGCTTAGGCTAAGGCTAGGGCTCCCCTAGCCTAAGGCTAGGGAACCCCTAAGCTTAGGCTAGGGCACCCCTCGGCTTAGGCTAGGGCACCCCTAGGCTTTGGCTCGGGCACCCCTAGGCTTAGGCTAGGGCACCCAGAAGCTTAGGCTAGGGCACCCTAGTTTTTGGCTAGGGTACCTCTAGGCTTAGGCTAAGGCTAGGGCTCCCCTAGCCTAAGGCCTGGGCACCCCTAGGCTTAGGCTAGGGCACCCATAGGCTTAGGCAAGGGCACCCCTAGGCTTAGGCTAGGGCACCCAGAGGCTTAGGCTAGGGCACCCGTAGGCTTAGGCTTATGCTAGGTCTCCCCTAGCCTAAGGCTAGGGCACCCCTAGGCTTATGCTAGGGCACCCCTAGGCTTAGAATAGGGCACCTCTAGGCTTAGGCTAAGGCTAGGGCTCCCCTAGCCTAAGGCTGGGGGACCCCTAGGCTTAGGCTAAGGCTGTGTCTCCCCTAGCCTATCGCTAGGGCACCCCTAGGCTTAGGCTAAGGCACCCCTAGGCTTAGGCTAAGGCACCCCTAGGTTTAGGCTAAGGCTAGGTCTCCCCTAGCCTAAGGCTAGGGCACCCCTATGCTTAGGCTAGGGCACGCCTAGGCTTAGGCTAGGACACCCCTAGACTTAGGCTATGGGACCCCTTTGTTTAGGATAAGGCTAGGGCTCCCCTAGCCTAAGGCTAGGGCACCCCTAGGCTTTGGCTAGGGCACCCCAGGCTTAGGCTAAGGCTAGGGCTCCCCTTGCCTTAGGCCATGGCACCCGTAGGCTCAGGCTACGGCACCCTTAGGCTTAGGCTAGGGCACCCCTAGGCTTAGGCTAGGGCACACCTAGCCTAAGGCTCGGGCACCCCTAGGCTTAGGCTAATGCTAGGGCTCCCCTAACCTGAGGTTAGGGCACCCCTAGGCTTAGGGTAGGGCACCCCTAGGCTTAGGCTAGGGCACCCCTAGGCTTAGGCTGGGGCACCCCTAGGCTTAGGTTAAGGATAGGGCTCCCCTAGCTTAAGGCTAGGGCACCCCTAGGGTTAGGCTAGGGCACCCCTAGGCTTAGGCTAGGGCACCCCTAGGCTTAGGTTAGGGCACCCCTAGGCTTAGGCAAGGGCACCCCTAGGCTTAGGCTAAGGATAGGGCTCCCCTAGCCTAAGGTTAGGGCACCCCTAGGCTTAGGCTAGGGCACCCCTAGGCTTAGGCTAGGGCACCCCTAGTCTTAGGCTATGGTACCCCTAGGCTTAGGCTAAGGCTAGGGCTCCCCTAGCCTAAGGCTAGGGCACCGCTAGGCTTAGGCTAGGGCACCACTAGGCTTAGGCTAGGGCAAACATAGGCTTAGGCTAAGGCTTGGGCTCCCCTAGTCTAAGGCTAGGGCACCCCTAAGCTTAGGCTAGGGCACCCCTAGGCTTAGGCTAGGGCACCCCTAGGCTTAGGCTAGGGCACCCCTAGGCTTAGGCTAGGACACCCCTAGGCTTAGGCTAAGGATAGGGCTCCACTAGCCTAAGGTTAGGGCACCCCTAGGCTTAGGCTAGGGCACCCCTAGGCTTAGGCTTAGGCTAGAGCTCCTCTAGCCTAAGGCTAGGGCACCACTAGGCTTACGCTAAGACTCGGGCTCCCCTTGCCTAAGGCTAGGGCACCGCTATGCTTAGGCTATGGCATGCCTAGACTTAGGCTAGGGCACCCCAAGGCTAGGCTAGTGAATCCCTAGGCTTAGGCTAAGGCTAGGGCTCCCCTAGCCTAAGGTTAAGGCACCCCTAGGCTTAGACTAGGGCATCCCTAGGCTTAAGCTAGGGCAGTCCTATGCTTAGGCTAAGGCTAGGGCTCCCCTAGCCTAAGGCTATGGCACCCCTATGCTTAGGCTAGGGCACTCCTAGGCTTAGGCTAGGGCACCCTGAGGCTTAGCCTAGGGCACTCCTAGGCTTAGGCTAAGGCTAGGGCTCCCCTAGCCTAAGGCTAGGGCACCGCTAAGCTTAGGCTAGGGCACACCTAGGGTTACGCTAAGGCTCGGGCTCCCCAAGCCTAAGTCTAGGGCACCCCTATGCTTAGGCTAGGGCACGCCTAGACTTAGGCTAGGGCACCCCTAGGCTTAGGCTAGTGAACCCCTAGGCTTAGGCTAAGGCTAGGGCTCCCCTAGCCTAAGGCTAGGGAACCCCTAAGCTTAGGCTAGGGCACGCCGAGGCTTAGGCTAGGGCACCCCTAGGCTTAGGCTAGGGCACTCCTAGACTTAGGCTAGGGCACCCCTAGCTTTTGGCTAGGGCACCCCTAGGCTTAGGCTAGGGCACCCCTAGGCTTAGCCTAGGGCACCCCTAGGCTTAGGCTAATGCTAGGGCTCCAGGAACATAAGGCTAGGGCACCCCTAGGCTTAGGCTAGGGCACCCCTCGGCTTAGGCTAGGGCACCCCTAGGCTTAGGCTAAAGTTGGGCTCCTCAAGCCTAATGCTAGGGCACCCATAGGCTTAGAAATGGGCACCCCCAGGCTTAGACTAGGGCACCCCAATGCTTAGGCTAGGGCACCCCTAGGCTTAGGCTAGGGCACCCCTAGGCTTAGGCTAAGGCACCAATAGGCTTAGGTTAAAAATAGGGCTCCCCTATCCTAAAACTAGGGCACCCCTATGCTTAGGCTAGGGCAAGCCTGGGCATAGGCTAGGGCACTCCTAGGCTTAGGCTAGTGAACCCCTAGGCTTAGGCTAAGGCTAGGGCTCCCCTAGCCTAATGCTAGGGAACCCCTAAGGGTAGGGTAGGGCACGCCTAGGCTTAGGCAGGGCACCCCTAGGCTTAGACTAGGGCACCCCTAGTCTTATGCTAAGGCTAGGGCTCCCCTAGGCTTAGGCTAGGGCACACCTAGGCTAAGGCTAGGGCACCCAGAGGCTTAGGCTAGGGCACCCCTAATCTTTGGTTAGTGCACCCCTCGGCTTAGGCTAAGGCTAGGGCTCCCCTAGCCTAAGGCTAAGGCACCCCTAGGCTTAGAGTACAGCACCCCTAGGCTTAGGCAAGGGCAGCCCTAGGCTTAGGCTAAGGCTAGGGCTCCCCTAGCCTAAGGCTAGGGCACACCTATGCTTAGGCTGGGGCACCCCTAGGCTTAGGCTAGGGCACCACTGGGCTTAGGCTAGGGCACCCCTAGGCTTACGCTACGGCTCGGGCTCCCCTAGCCTAAGGCTAGGACACCCCTATGCTTAGGCTAGGGCACGACTATACTTAGGCTAGGGCACCACTGGGCTAGGCTAGTGAACCCCTAGGCTTAGGCTAAGGCTAGGGCTCCCCTAGCCTAAGGCTAGGGAACCCCTAAGCTTAGGCTAGGGCACCCCTCGGCTTAGGCTAGGGCACCCCTAGGCTTAGGCTCGGGCACCCCTAGGCTTAGGCTAGGGCACCCAGAAGCTTAGGCTAGGGCACCCTAGTTTTTGGCTAGGGCACCCCTAGGTTTAGGCTAAGGCTAGGACTCCCCTAGCCTAAGGCTAGGGCACCCCTAGGCTTAGGCTAGGGCACCCCTAGGCTTAGGCTAGGGCACCCCTAGGCTTAGGCTAGGGCACCCAGAGGCTTAGGCTAGGGCACCACTAGTCTTTGGCTACGGCACCCCTAGGCTTAGGCAGGGCACCCCTAGGCTTAGGCTAGGGCACCCGTAGGTTTAGACTAAGGCTGGGGCTTTCCTAGCCTAAGGCTAGGGCACCCCTAGGCTTAGGCTAGGGCACCCATAGGCTTAGGCTAGGACACCCCTAGGCTTCGGCTACGGCACCCCTAGGCTTAGGATAAGGCTAGGGGTCCCCTAGCCTAAGGCTAGGGCACCCCTAGGCTTAGGCTAGGGCACCGTAGGCTTAGGCTAGGGCACCCCTAGGCTTAGGCTAGGGCACACCTAGGCTTAGGCTAGGGCACCCCTAGGCTTAGAATAGGGCACCCCTAGGCTTAGGCTAAGGCTATGTCTCCACTAGCCTAACGCTAGGGCACCCCTAGGCTTAGGCTAGGGCACCCCTAGGCTTAGGCTAAGGCACCCCTAGGCTTAGGCTAAGGCACCCCTAGGTTTAGGCTAAGGCTAGGGCTCCCCTAATCTAAGGCTAGGGCACCCGTATGCTTAGGCTAGGGCACGCCTAGGCTTAGGCTAGGACACCCCTAGGCTTCGGCTATGGGACCCCTTTCTTTAGGCTAAGGCTAGGGCTCCCCTAGCCTAAGGCTAGGGCACCCCTAGGCTTAGGCTAGGGCACCCCTAGGCTTACCTAGGCCACCCCAAGGCTTAGGCTAGGGCACCCCTAGGCTTTGGCTAGGGCACCCCAGGCTTAGGCTAAGGGTAGGGCTCCCCTTGCCTTAGGCTATGGCACCCCTAGGCTCAGGCTAGGGCACCCCTAGGCTTAGGCTAGGGCACCCCTTGGCTTAGGCTAGGGCACCCCTAAGCTTAGGCAAGAGCACCCCTAGGCTTAGGCTAAGGATAGGGCTCCCCTAGCCTAAGTTTAGGGCACCCCTAGGCTTAGGCCAGGGCACCCCTAGGCTTAGGCTATGGTACCCCTAGGCTTAGGCTAAGGCTAGGGCTCCCCTAGCCTAAGGCTAGGGCACCGCTAGACTTAGGCTAGGGCACCACTAGGCATAGGCTAGGGCAAACATAGGCTTAGGCTAAGGCTTGGGCTCCCCTAGTCTAAGGCTAGGGCATCCCTAAGCTTAGGCTAGGGCACCCCTAGGCTTAGGCTAGGGCACCCCTAGGCTTAGGCTAGGACTCCCCTAGGCATAGGCTAGGGCACGCCTAGGCTTAGGCTAAGGGTAGGGCTCCCCTAGCTTAAGGCTAGGGCACCCCAAGGGTTAGGCTAGGGCACCCCTAGGCTTAGGCTAGGTCACCCCTAGGCTTAGGCTAGGGCACCCCTAGGCTTAGGCTAAGGATAGGGCTCCCCTAGCCTAAGGTTAGGGCACCCCTAGGCTTAGGCTAGGGCACCCCTAGGATTAGGCCAAGGCTAGTGCTACCCTAGCCTAAGGCTAGGGAACCCCTAGGCTTAGGCTAGCGCACCCTTAGGCTTAGGCTATGGTACCCCTAGGCTTAGGCTAAAGCCAGGGCTCCACTAGCCTAAGGCTAGGGCACCGCTAGGCTTAGGCTAGGGCACCACTAGGCTTAAGCTAGGGCAAACATAGGCTTAGGATAAGGCTTGGACTCTCCTAGTCTAAGGCTAGGGCAGCCCTAAGCTTAGGCTAGGGCACCCCTAGGCTTAGGCTAGGGCACCCCTAGGCTTAGGCTAGGACTCCCCTAGGCTTAGGCTAGGGCACGCCTAGGCTTAGGCTAAGGGTAGGGCTCCCCTAGCTTAAGGCTAGGGCACCCTTAGTCTTAGGCCAAGGCTAGGGCTACCTTAGTCTAAGGCTAGGGCACCCTAGGCTTAGGCTAGGGCACCCCAAGGCTTATGATAGGGCACCTATAGGCTTAGGTTAGGGCACCCTTCGGCTTAGGCTAAGGTTAGGGCTCCCCTAGCTTAAGGCTAGGGCACCTTAGGCTTAGGATAGGGCAGCCCTAGGCTTAGGCTAGGGCACCCCAAAGCTTAGGTAAGGGCACCACTAGGCTTATGCTAGGGCACCCCTAGGCTTAGGCTAGGACACCCCTAACAAAAGGCTAGGGCACCCCTAGGCTTCGGCTAGGGCACCCCTCGACTTAGGCTAGGGCACCCCTAGGCATAGGCTAAGGCTAGGGCTTCCCTAGCCTAAGGTTAGGGCACCCTATGCTTAGGGTAGGGCACCCCAAGGCTTAGGCTAGGGCACCCCAACGCTTAGGCTAGGGCCCCCTTAGACTTAGGCTAGGGCACCCCAAGGCTTTGGCTAGGGCACCCCTAGGCTTAGGCTAAGGCTAGGGCTCTCCTAGCCTAAGGCTAGGGCACCCCTAGGCGTAGGCTAGGGCTCCCCTTGGCTTAGGCTAGGACACCCCTAGGCTTAGGCCAGGACACCCCTAGGCTTAGGCTAGGGCACCCCTATTATTAGGCTAGGGCATCCCTAGGCTTAGCCTCAGGCACCCCTAGGCTTAGGCTAGGGCACTCCTACGCTTGGGCTAGGGCGACCCTAGGCTTAGGCTAAGGCTAGGGCTCCCCTAGCTTAAGGCTAGTGCACCCCTAGGCTTAGGCTAGGGCACCCCTAGGCTTAGGCTAAGACTAGGGTTCCCCTAGCCTAAGGCTAGGGCACCCCTAGGGTTAGGCTAGGGCACTCCTTGGCTTAGGCTAGGACACCCCTAGGCTTTGGCTAAGGTTAGGGCTCGCCTAGCCTAAGGCTAGGGCACTGCTAGGCTCAGGCTAGGGCCCCCTACACTTAGGCTAGGACACCCCTAGGATTAGGCCAAGGCTAGGGCTACCCTAGCCTAAGGCTAGGGAACCCCTAGGCTTAGGCTATGGCACCCCTAGGCTTAGGCTAGGGCACCCTAGGCTTATTCTAGGGCTAGGGATCCCCTAGCCTAAAGCTAGGGCACCCCTAGGCTTAGGTTAGGGCACCCCTAGGTTTAGGCTAGGGCACCCCTAGGCTTAGGCTAGGGCACCCCTAGGCTTAGGCTAAGGCTAGGGCTCCCCTAGCCTAAGGCTTGGGCACCCCTAGGCTTAGGCTAGGGCACCCCTAGGCTTAGGCTATGGTACCCCTAGTCTAGGCTAAGGCTAGGGCTCCCCTAGCCTAAGGCTAGGGCACCGCTAGCCTTAGGCTAGGGCACCACTAGGCTTAGGCTAGGGCAAACATAGGCTTAGGCTAAGGCTTGGGCTCCCCTAGTCTACGGCTAGGGCACACCTAAGCTTGGGCTAGGGCACCCCTAGGCTTAGGCTAGGGCACCCCTAGGCTTAGGCTAGGACACCCCTAGGCTTAGGCCAGGGCACACCTATGCTTAGGCTAAGGCTTGGGCTCCCCTAGGCTTAGGCTACGGTTGGGCTCCTCTAGCCTAACTCTAGGGCACCCCTAGGCTTAGGCAAGGGCACCCCTAGGCTTAGGTAAGGGCACCCCTAGGCTTAGGCTTGGGCACCCCTAGGCTTAGCCTAGGGCCCCACTAGGCTTAGGCTAAGGCGAGGGGTCCCCTGGCCTAAGGCTAGTGCACCCCTAGGCTTAGTGTAGGTCACCCCTAGGCTTAGGCTAAGGCTAGGGCTCCCCTATCCTAAGGCTAGGGCGCCCCTATGCTTGGGTTAGGGCACGCCTAGGCTTATGCTAGGGCCACCCTAGGCTTAGGCTAAGGCTAAGGCTCCCCTAGCTTAAGGCTAGGGCACCCCTAGGCTTAGGCTAAGGCTAGGGCTCCCCTAGCCTAAGGCTAGGGCACCCCTAGCCTAAGGCTAGGGCACCCCTAGGTTTAGGCTAGGGCACCCCTAGGCTTAGCTAGGGCACCCCTAGGTTTAGGCTAGGGCACCCCTAGCCTTAGGTTAGGGCACCCCTTGGTTTAGGCTAAGGCTACGGCTCCACTTGCCTAAGGCTATGGCACCCCTAAGCTTAGGCTAGGGCACCCCTAGGCTTAGGCTAGGGCACCCCTAGGCTTAGGCTAGGGCACACCAAGCTTAGGCTCGGGCACCCCTAGACTTAGGCTCGGGCACCCCTAGGCTTAGGCTAAGGCCAGGGCTCCCCTAAACTAAGGCTAGGGAACCCTAGGCTTAGGGTAGGGCACCCCTAGGCTTGGGTTAGGGCACCCCTAGGCTTAGGCTACGGCAACCCTAGGCTTAGGCTAAGAATAGGGCTCCCCTAGCTTAAGGCTAGGGCACCCCTAGGGTTAGGCTAGGGACCCCTATGCTTAGGCTAGGGCACCCCTAGGCTTAGGCTAGGCCACCCCGAGACTTAGGCTAGGGCACCCGAAGCATTAGGCTAGGGCACCCCTAGGTTTTGGCCAAGGCTAGGGCTACCCTATCCTAAGGCTAGGGCACCCCTAGGCTTAGGCTAGGGCACCCCTAGGCTTAGGCTAGGCCACCCCTTGGCTTACGCTAGGGCAACCCAAGCCTTAGGCTAGGTCACCCCTAGGTTTTGGCCAAGGCTAGGGCTCCCCTAGCCTAATGCTAGGGCACCCCTAGGCTTAGGCTAGGGCACCCCAAGGCTTAGGATAGGGCACCTATAGGCTTAGGTTAGGGCACCCTTAGGATTAGGCTTAGGTTAGGGGTCCCCTAGCCTAAAGCTAGGGCACCCTAGGCTTAAGATAGGGCACCCCTAGGCTTAGGCTAGGGCACCCCAAGGCTTAGGTAAGGGCACCACTAGGCTTACGCTAGGGCACCCCTAGGCTTAGGCTAGGACACCCCTAAACAAAAGCTAGGGCACCCCTAGGCTTAGGCTAGGGCACCCCTCGGGTTAGGCTAGGGCACCCCTAGGCATAGGCTAAGGCTAGGGCTTCCTTAGCCTAAGGTTAGGGCACCCTAGGCTTAGGGTAGGGCACCCCAAGGCTTAGGCTAGGGCACCCCAACGCTTAGGCTAGGGCCCCCTAAGAGTTAGGCTAGGGCACCCCTAGGCTTTGGCTAGGGCACCCCTAGGCTTAGGCTAAGGCTAGGGCTCTCCTAGCCTAAGGCTAGGGCACCCCTAGGCGTAGGCTAGGGCTCCCCTTGGCTTAGGCTAGGACACCCCTAGGCTTAGGCCAGGACACCCCTAGGCTTAGGCTAGGGCACCCCTAGTCTTAGGCTAGGGCATTCCTAGGCTTAGCCTCAGGCACCCCTAGGCTTAGGCTAGGGCACTCCTACGCTTGGGCTAGGGCGACCCTAGGCTTAGGCTAAGGCTAGGGCTCCCCTAGCTTAAGGCTAGTGCACCCCTAGGCTTAGGCTAGGGCACCCCTAGGCTTAGTCTAAGACTAGGGTTCCCCTAGCTTAAGGCTAGGGCACCCCTAGGGTTAGGCTAGGGCACCCCTTGGCTTAGGCTAGGACACCCCTAGGCTTAGGCTAAGGCTAGGGCTCCCCTAGGTTTAGGCTAGGGCACCCCTAGGCTTAGGCTAGGGCACCCCTAGGCTTAGGCTAAGGCACCCCTAGGTTTAGGCTAAGGCTAGAGCTCACCTAGCCTAATGCTAGGGAACCCCTAGGCTTCGGCTATGGCACCCAGAGGCTTCGGCTAGGGCACGCGTAGGCTTAGGCTAGGGCACCCCTAGGCTTAGGTTAGGGCACCCCTAGGCTTAGGCTAGGGCACCCCTAAGCTTAGGCTAGGGCACCCCTAGGATTAGGCTAAGGTTAGGGCTCGCCTAGCCTAAGGCTAGGGCACTCCTAGGCTCAGGCTAGGGCCCCCTACACTTAGGCTAGGACACCCCTAGGATTCGGCCAAGGCTAGGGCTACCCTAACCTAAGGCTAGGGCACCCCTAGGTGTAGGTTAGTGCTCCCCTAGGCTTAGGCTAGGACACCCCTAGGCTTAGGCTAGGGCACCCCTAGGCTTAGGCTAAGGCTAGGGCTCCCCTAGCCTAAGGCTAGGGCACCCCTATGCTTAGGCTAGGACACCCTTAGGCTTAGGCTAGGGCCACCCTAGGCTTAGGCTAAGGCTAAGGCTCCCCTAGCTTAAGGCTAAGGCACCCCTAGGCTTAGGCTCAGGCACCCCTAGTCTTAGGCTATGGCTCCCCTAGCGTAAGGCTAGGGCACCCCTAGGCTTAGGCTAGGGCACCCCTAGGCTTACGCTAGGGCCACCCTAGGCTTAGGCTAAGGCTAAGGCTCCCCTAGCTTAAGGCTAGGGCACCCCTAGGCTTAGGCTAAGGCTAGGGCTCCCCTAGCCTAAGGCTAGGGCACCCCTAGGCTTAGGCTAGGGCACCCCTAGGCTTTGGCTAGGGCACCCCTAGGCTAGGCTAGGGCACCCATAGGCTTAGGCTAAGGCTAGGGCTCCTCTAGCCTAAGGCTAGGAAACCCCTAGGCTTACGCTAAGGCTCGGGCTCCCCTAGCCTAAGGCTAGGGCACCGCTATGCTTAGGCTATGACATGCCAAGACTTAGGATAGGGCACCCCAAGGCTAGGCTAGTGAACCCCTAGGCTTAGGCTAAGGCTAGGGCTCCCCTAGCCTAAGGCTAGGGCACCCCTGGGCTTAGGCTAGGGCACCCCTAGGCTTTGGCTAGGGCTCCCCTAGCCTAAGGTTAAGGCACCCCTAGGCTTAGACTAGGGCACCCCTAGGCTTAAGCTAGGGCAGTCCTATGCTTAGGCTAAGGCTAGGGCTCCCCTAGCCTAAGGCTAGGGCACCCCTATGCTTAGGCTAGGGCACTCCTAGGCTTAGGCTAGGGCACACTGAGGCTTATTCTAGGGCACCTATGGCTTAGGCTAGGGCACTCCTAGGCTTATGCTAAGGCTCGGGCTCCCCAAGCCTAAGGCTAGGGCACCCCTATGCTTAGGCTAGGGCACGCCTAGACTTAGGCTAGGGCACCCCTAGGCTTAGGCTAGTGAACCCCTAGGCTTAGGCTAAGGCTAGGGCTCCCCTAGCCTAAGGCTAGGGAATCCCTAAGCTTAGGCTAGGGCACGCCGAGGCTTAGGCTAGGGCACCCCTAGACTTAGGCTAGGGCACCCCTAGACTTAGGCTAGGGCACCCCTAGCTTTTGGCTAGGGCACCCCTAGGCTTAGGCTAGGGCACCCCTAGGCTTAGCCTAGGGCACCCCTAGGCTTAGGCTAAGGCTAGGGCTCCACTAACATAAGGCTAGGGCACCCCTAGGCTTAGGTTAGGGCACCCCTAGGCTTAGGCTAGGGCACCCCTAGGCTTAGGCTAGGGCACCCCAATGATTAGGCTAGGGCACCCCTATGCTTAGGCTAGGGCACACCTAGGCTTAGGCTAAGGCACCACTAGGCTGAGGTTACGAATAGGGCTCCCCTATCCTAAAACTAGGGCACCCCTATGCTTAGGCTAGGGCAAGCCTGGGCATAGGCTAGGGCACTCTTAGGCTTAGGCTAGTGAACCCCTAGGCTTAGGCTAAGGCTAGGGCTCCCCTAGCCTAAGGCTAGGGATCCCCTAAGGGTAGGGTAGGGCACCCCTAGGCTTAGGCTAAGGCTAGGGCTCCCCTAGCCTAAGGGTAAGGCATCCCTAGGCTTAGAGTACGGCACCCCTAGGCTTAGGCTAGGGCAGCCCTAGGCTTAGGCTAAGGCTAGGGCACCCCTATGCTTAGGCTAGGGCACCCCTAGGCTTAGGTTCGGGCAACCCTAGGCATAGCCTAGGGCACCCCTAGGCTTAGGCTAGGGCACCCCTAGGCTTAGGCTAAGGCTAGGGATCCCCTAGCCTAAGGCTATGGCACCCCTAGGCTTAGGCAAGGGCACCCCTAGGCTTACGCTAAGTCTCGGGCTCCCCTAGCCTAAGGCTAGGACACCCCTATTCTTAGGCTAGGGCACGCCTAGACTTAGGCTAGGGCACCCCTAGGCTAGGCTAGTGAACCCCTAGGCTTAGGCTAAGGCTAGGGCTCCCCTAGCCTAAGGCTAGGGAACCCCTAAGCTTAGGCTAGGGCACCCCTCGGCTTAGGCTAGGGCACCCCTAGGCTTAGGCTAGGGCACCCAGAAGCTTAGGCTAGGGCACCCTAGTTTTTGGCTAGGGTACCTCTAGGCTTAGGCTAAGGCTAGGGCTCCCCTAGCCTAAGGCTAGGGCACCCCTAGGCTTAGGCTAGGGCACCCATAGGCTTAGGCTAGGGCACCCCTAGGCTTAGGCTAGGGCACCCAGAGGCTTAGGCTAGGGCACCCGTAGGCTTAGGCTTAGGCTAGGGCTCCCCTAGCCTAAGGCTAGGGCACCCCTAGGCTTATGCTAGGGCACCCGTAGGCTTAGAATAGGGCACCTCTAGGCTTAGGCTAAGGCAAGGGCTCCCCTAGCCTAAGGCTGGGGGACCCCTAGGCTTAGGCTAAGGCTGTGTCTCCCCTAGCCTATCGCTAGGGCACCCCTAGGCTTAGGCTAAGGCACCCCTAGGCTTAGGCTAAGGCACCCCTAGGTTTAGGCTAAGGCTAGGTCTCCCCTAGCCTAAGGCTAGGGCACCCCTATGCTTAGGCTAGGGCACGCCTAGGCTTAGGCTAGGACACCCCTAGACTTAGGCTATGGGACCCCTTTGTTTAGGATAAGGCTAGGGCTCCCCTAGCCTAAGGCTAGGGCACCCCTAGGCTTTGGCTAGGGCACCCCTAGGCTTTGGCTAGGGCACCCCAGGCTTAGGCTAAGGCTAGGGCTCCCCTTGCCTTAGGCTATGGCACCCGTAGGCTCAGGCTACGGCACCCTTAGGCTTAGGCTAGGGCACCCCTAGGCTTAGGCTAGGGCACACCTAGCCTAAGGCTCGGGCACCCCTAGGCTTAGGCTAATGCTAGGGCTCCCCTAACCTGAGGTTAGGGCACCCCTAGGCTTAGGGTAGGGCACCCCTAGGCTTAGGCTAGGGCACCCCTAGGCTTAGGCTGGGGCACCCCTAGGCTTAGGTTAAGGATAGGGCTCCCCTAGCTTAAGGCTAGGGCACCCCTAGGGTTAGGCTAGGGCACCCCTAGGCTTAGGCTAGGGCACCCCTAGGCTTAGGTTAGGGCACCCCTAGGCTTAGGCAAGGGCACCCCTAGGCTTAGGCTAAGGATAGGGCTCCCCTAGCCTAAGGTTAGGGCACCCCTAGGTTAGGCCAAGGCTAGGGCTACCCTAGCCTCAGGCTAGGGAACCCCTAGGCTTAGGCTAGGGCACCCCTAGTCTTAGGCTATGGTACCCCTAGGCATAGGCTAAGGCTAGGGCTCTCCTAGCCTAAGGCTAGGGCACCACTAGGCTTAGGCTAGGGCACCACTAGGCTTAGGCTAGGGCAAACATAGGCTTAGGCTAAGGCTTGGGCTCCCCTAGTCTAAGGCTAGGGCACCCCTAAGCTTAGGCTAGGGCACCCCTAGGCTTAGGCTAGGACACCCCTAGGCTTAGGCTAGGACTCCCCTAGGCTTAGGCTAGGGTACGCCTAGGCTTAGGCTAAGGCTAGGGCTCCCCTAGCTTAAGGCTAGGGCACCCCAAGGGTTAGGCTAGGGCACCCCTAGGCTTAGGCTAGGGCACCCCTAGGCTTAGGCTAGGGCACCCCTAGGCTTAGGCTAGGGCACCCCTAGGCTTAGGCTAGGACACCCCTAGGCTTAGGCTAAGGATAGGGCTCCCCTAGCCTAAGGTTAGGGCACCCCTAGGCTTAGGCTAGGGCACCCCTAGGCTTAGGCTTAGGCTAGGGCTCCTCTAGCCTAAGGCTAGGGCACCACTAGGCTTACGCTAAGGCTCGGGCTCCCCTAACCTAAGGCTAGGGCACCGCTATGCTTAGGCTATGGCATGCCTAGACTTAGGCTAGGGCACCCCAAGGCTAGGCTAGTGAATCCCTAGGCTTAGGCTAAGGCTAGGGCTCCCCTAGCCTAAGGTTAAGGCACCCCTAGGCTTAGACTAGGGCATCCCTAGGCTTAAGCTAGGGCAGTCCTATGCTTAGGCTAAGGCTAGGGCTCCCCTAGCCTAAGGCTAGGGCACCCCTATGCTTAGGCTAGGGCACTCCTAGGCTTAGGCTAGGGCACCCTGAGGCTTAGCCTAGGGCACTCCTAGGCTTAGGCTAGGGCACTCCTAGGCTTAGGCTAAGGCTAGGGCTCCCCTAGCCTAAGGCTAGGGCACCGCTAAGCTTAGGCTAGGGCACACCTAGGCTTACGCTAAGGCTCGGGCTCCCCAAGCCTAAGGCTAGGGCACCCCTATGCTTAGGCTAGGGCACGCCTAGACTTAGGCTAGGGCACCCCTAGGCTTAGGCTAGTGAACCCCTAGGCTTAGGCTAAGGCTAGGGCACCCCTAGGCTTAGGCTAGTGAACCCCTAGGCTTAGGCTATGGCTAGGGCTCCCCTAGCCTAAGGCTAGGGAACCCCTAAGCTTAGGCTAGGGCACGCCGAGGCTTAGGCTAGGGCACCCCTAGGCTTAGGCTAGGGCACCCCTAGGCTTAGGCTAGGACACCCCTAGGCTTAGGCTAAGGATAGGGCTCCCCTAGCCTAAGGTTAGGGCACCCCTAGGCTTAGGCTAGGGCACCCCTAGGCTTAGGCTTAGGCTAGGGCTCCTCTAGCCTAAGGCTAGGGCACCACTAGGCTTACGCTAAGGCTCGGGCTCCCCTAGCCTAAGGCTAGGGCACCGCTATGCTTAGGCTATGGCATGCCTAGACTTAGGCTAGGGCACCCCAAGGCTAGGCTAGTGAATCCCTAGGCTTAGGCTAAGGCTAGGGCTCCCCTAGCCTAAGGTTAAGGCACCCCTAGGCTTAGACTAGGGCATCCCTAAGCTTAAGCTAGGGCAGTCCTATGCTTAGGCTAAGGCTAGGGCTCCCCTAGCCTAAGGCTAGGGCACCCCTGTGCTTAGGCTAGGGCACTCCTAGGCTTAGGCTAGGGCACCCTGAGGCTTAGCCTAGGGCACTCCTAGGCTTAGGCTAGGGCACTCCTAGGCTTAGGCTAAGGCTAGGGCTCCGCTAGCCTAAGGCTAGGGCACCGCTAAGCTTAGGCTAGGGCACACCTAGGCTTACGCTAAGGCTCGGGCTCCCCAAGCCTAAGGCTAGGGCACCCCTATGCTTAGGCTAGGGCACGCCTAGACTTAGGCTAGGGCACCCCTAGGCTTAGGCTAGTGAACCCCTAGGCTTAGGCTATGGCTAGGGCTCCCCTAGCCTAAGGCTAGGGAACCCCTAAGCTTAGGCTAGGGCACGCCGAGGCTTAGGCTAGGGCACCCCTAGGCTTAGGCTAGGGCACCCCTAGACTTAGGCTAGGGCACCCCTAGCTTTTGGCTAGGGCACCCCTAGGCTTAGGCTAGGGCACCCCTAGGCTTAGCCTAGGGCACCCCTAGGCTTAGGCTAATGCTAGGGCTCCAGGAACATAAGGCTAGGGCACCCCTAGGCTTAGGCTAGGGCACCCCTCGGCTTAGGCTAGGGCACCCCTAGGCTTAGGCTAAAGTTGGGCTCCTCAAGCCTAATGCTAGGGCACCCATAGGCTTAGAAATGGGCACCCCTAGGCTTAGACTAGGGCACCCCAATGCTTAGGCTAGGGCACCCCTAGGCTTAGGCTAGGGCACCCCTAGGCTTAGGCTAAGGCACCACTAGGCTTAGGTTAAAAATAGGGCTCCCCTATCCTAAAACTAGGGCACCCCTATGCTTAGGCTAGGGCAAGCCTGGGCATAGGCTAGGGCACTCCTAGGCTTAGGCTAGTGAACCCCTAGGCTTAGGCTAAGGCTAGGGCTCCCCTAGCCTAAGGCTAGGGAACCCCTAAGGGTAGGGTAGGGCACGCCTAGGCTTAGGCAGGGCACCCCTAGGCTTAGACTAGGGCACCCCAGTCTTATGCTAAGGCTAGGGCTCCCCTAGGCTTAGGCTAGGGCACACCTAGGCTTAGGCTAGGGCACCCAGAGGCTTAGGCTAGGGCACCCCTAATCTTTGGTTAGCGCACCCCTCGGCTTAGGCTAAGGCTAGGGCTCCCCTAGCCTAAGGCTAAGGCACCCCTAGGCTTAGAGTACGGCACCCCTAGGCTTAGGCAAGGGCAGCCCTAGGCTTAGGCTAAGGCTAGGGCTCCCCTAGCCTAAGGCTAGGGCACCCCTATGCTTAGGCTGGGGCACCCCTAGGCTTAGGCTAGGGCACCACTGGGCTTAGGCTAGGGCACCCCTAGGCTTACGCTACGGCTCGGGCTCCCCTAGCCTAAGGCTAGGACACCCCTATGCTTAGGCTAGGGCACGACTATACTTAGGCTAGGGCACCACTGGGCTAGGCTAGTGAACCCCTAGGCTTAGGCTAAGGCTATGGCTCCCCTAGCCTAAGGCTAGGGAACCCCTAAGCTTAGGCTAGGGCACCCCTCGGCTTAGGCTAGGGCACCCCTAGGCTTAGGCTCGGGCACCCCTAGGCTTAGGCTAGGGCACCCAGAAGCTTAGGCTAGGGCACCCTAGTTTTTGGCTAGGGCACCCCTAGGCTTAGGCTAAGGCTAGGAGTCCCCTAGCCTAAGGCTAGGGCACCCCTAGGCTTTGGCTAGGGCACCCCTAGGCTTAGGCTATGGTACCCCTAGGCTTAGGCTAAGGCTAGGGCTACCCTAGCCTAAGGCTAGGGAACCGCTAGACTTAGGCTAGGGCACCACTAGGCTTAGGCTAGGGCAAACATAGGCTTAGGCTAAGGCTTGGGCTCCCCTAGTCTAAGGCTAGGGCATCCCTAAGCTTAGGCTAGGGCACCCCTAGGCTTAGGCTAGGGCACCCCTAGGCTTAGGCTAGGACTCCCCTAAGCTTAGGCTAGGGCACGCCTAGGCTTAGGCTAAGGGTAGGGCTCCCCTAGCTTAAGGCTAGGGCACCCCAAGGGTTAGGCTAGGGCACCCCTAGGCTTAGGCTAGGTCACCCCTAGGCTTAGCCTAGGGCACCCCTAGGCTTAGGCTAAGGATAGGGCTCCCCTAGCCTAAGGTTAGGGCACCCCTAGGCTTAGGCTAGGGCACCCCTAGGATTAGGCCAAGGCTAGTGCTACCCTAGCCTAAGGCTAGGGAACCCCTAGGCTTAGGCTAGCGCACCCTTAGGCTTAGGCTATGGTACCCCTAGGCTTAGGCTAAGGCCAGGGCTCCACTAGCCTAAGGCTAGGGCACCGCTAGGCTTAGGCTAGGGCACCACTAGGCTGAAGCTAGGGCAAACATAGGCTTAGGATAAGGCTTGGGCTCCCCTAGTCTAAGGCTAGGGCAGCCCTAAGCTTAGGCTAGGGCACCCCTAGGCTTAGGCTAGGGCACCCCTAGGCTTAGGCTAGGACTCCCCTAGGCTTAGGCTAGGGCACGCCTAGGCTTAGGCTAAGGGTAGGGCTCCCCTAGCTTAAGGCTAGGGCACCCTTAGTCTTAGGCCAAGGCTAGGGCTACCTTAGTCTAAGGCTAGGGCACCCTAGGCTTAGGCTAGGGCACCCCAAGGCTTATGATAGGGCACCTATAGGCTTAGGTTAGGGCACCCTTAGGCTTAGGCTAAGGTTAGGGCTCCCCTAGCTTAAGGCTAGGGCACCCTAGGCTTAGGATAGGGCACCCCTAGGCTTAGGCTAGGGCACCCCAAAGCTTAGGTAAGGGCACCACTAGGCTTATGCTAGGGCACCCCTAGGCTTAGGCTAGGACACCCCTAACAAAAGGCTAGGGCACCCCTAGGCTTC
The DNA here is from genome assembly GCF_050624435.1 of Tenrec ecaudatus. Classification (NCBI taxonomy): domain Eukaryota; kingdom Metazoa; phylum Chordata; class Mammalia; order Afrosoricida; family Tenrecidae; genus Tenrec; species Tenrec ecaudatus. The sequence continues at coordinate 260,686 of NW_027457668.1, read as the reverse complement.
GGCTAGGGCACCCCTCGACTTAGGCTAGGGCACCCCTAGGCATAGGCTAAGGCTAGGGCTTCCCTAGCCTAAGGTTTGGGCACCCTAGGCTTAGGGTAGGGCACCCCAAGGCTTAGGCTAGGGCACCCCAACGCTTAGGCTAGGGCCCCCTTAGACTTAGGCTAGGGCACCCCAAGGCTTTGGCTAGGGCACCCCTAGGCTTAGGCTAAGGCTAGGGCTCTCCTAGCCTAAGGCTAGGGCACCCCTAGGCGTAGGCTAGGGCTCCCCTTGGCTTAGGCTAGGACACCCCTAGGCTTAGGCCAGGACACCCCTAGGCTTAGGCTAGGGCACCCCTATTCTTAGGCTAGGGCATCCCTAGGCTTAGCCTCAGGCACCCCTAGGCTTAGGCTAGGGCACTCCTACGCTTGGGCTAGGGCGACCCCAGGCTTAGGCTAAGGCTAGGGCTCCCCTAGCTTAAGGCTAGTGCACCCCTAGGCTTAGGCTAGGGCACCCCTAGGCTTAGGCTAAGACTAGGGTTCCCCTAGCCTAAGGCTAGGGCACCCCTAGGGTTAGGCTAGGGCACCCCTTGGCTTAGGCTAGGACACCCCTAGGCTTTGGCTAAGGTTAGGGCTCGCCTAGCCTAAGGCTAGGGCACTGCTAGGCTCAGGCTAGGGCCCCCTACACTTAGGCTAGGACACCCCTAGGATTAGGCCAAGGCTAGGGCTACCCTAGCCTAAGGCTAGGGAACCCCTAGGCTTAGGTTAGGGCACCCCTAGGTTTAGGCTAGGGCATCCCTAGGCTTAGGCTAGGGCACCCCTAGGCTTAGGCTAAGGCTAGGGCTCCCCTAGCCTAAGGCTTGGGCACCCCTAGGCTTAGGTTAGGGCACCCTTAGCCTTAGGCTAGGGCACCCCTAGGCTTAGGCTAGGGCACCCCTAGGCTTAGGCTAAGGATAGGGCTCCACTACCCTAAGGTTAGGGCACCCATAGGCTTAGGCTAGGGCACCCCTAGGTTTAGGCCTCGGTTAGGGCTCCCCTAGCCTAATTTTAGGGAACCCCTAGGCTTAGGCTAGGGCACCCCTAGGCTTAGGCTATGGTACCCCTAGGCTAGGCTAAGGCTAGGGCTCCCCTAGCCTAAGGCTAGGGCACCGCTAGCCTTAGGCTAGGGCACCACTAGGCTTAGGCTAGGGCAAACATAGGCTTAGGCTAAGGCTTGGGCTCCCCTAGTCTACGGCTAGGGCACACCTAAGCTTGGGCTAGGGCACCCCTAGGCTTAGGCTAGGGCACCCCTAGGCTTAGGTTAGGACACCCCTAGGCTTAGGCCAGGGCACGCCTATGCTTAGGCTAAGGCTTGGGCTCCCCTAGGCTTAGGCTACGGTTGGGCTCCTCTAGCCTAACTCTAGGGCACCCCTAGGCTTAGGCAAGGGCACCCCTAGTCTTAGGTAAGGGCACCCCTAGGCTTAGGCTTGGGAACCCCTAGGCTTAGCCTAGGGCCCCACTAGGCTTAGGCTAAGGCGAGGGGTCCCCTGGCCTAAGGCTAGTGCACCCCTAGGTTTAGTGTAGGTCACCCCTAGGCTTAGGCTAAGGCTAGGGCTCCCCTATCCTAAGGCTAGGGCGCCCCTATGTTTGGGTTAGGGCACGCCTAGGCTTATGCTAGGGCCACCCTAGGCTTAGGCTAAGGCTAAGGCTCCCCTAGCTTAAGGCTAGGGCACCCCTAGGCTTAGGCTAAGGCTAGGGCTCCCCTAGCCTAAGGCTAGGGCACCCCTAGCCTAAGGCTAGGGCACCCCTAGGTTTAGGCTAGGGCACCCCTAGGCTTAGCTAGGGCACCCCTAGGTTTAGGCTAGGGCACCCCTAGCCTTAGGTTAGGGCACCCCTTGGTTTAGGCTAAGGCTACGGCTCCACTTGCCTAAGGCTATGGCACCCCTAAGCTTAGGCTAGGGCACCCCTAGGCTTAGGCTAGGGCACCCCTAGGCTTAGGCTAGGGCACACCAAGCTTAGGCTCGGGCACCCCTAGACTTAGGCTCGGGCACCCCTAGGCTTAGGCTAAGGCCAGGGCTCCCCTAAACTAAGGCTAGGGAACCCTAGGCTTAGGGTAGGGCACCCCTAGGCTTGGGTTAGGGCACCCCTAGGCTTAGGCTACGGCAACCCTAGGCTTAGGCTAAGAATAGGGCTCCCCTAGCTTAAGGCTAGGGCACCCCTAGGGTTAGGCTAGGGACCCCTAGGCTTAGGCTAGGGCACCCCTAGGCTTAGGCTAGGCCACCCCGAGACTTAGGCTAGGGAACCCGAAGCATTAGGCTAGGGCACCCCTAGGTTTTGGCCAAGGCTAGGGCTACCCTATCCTAAGGCTAGGGCACCCCTAGGCTTAGGCTAGGGCACCCCTAGGCTTAGGCTAGGCCACCCCTAGGCTTACGCTAGGGCAACCCAAGCCTTAGGCTAGGTCACCCCTAGGTTTTGGCCAAGGCTAGGGCTCCCCTAGCCTAATGCTAGGGCACCCCTAGGCTTAGGCTAGGGCACCCCAAAACTTAGGCTAGGGCACCCCTAGGCTTAGGCTAGGGCACCCCTAGTCTTAGGCCAAGGCTAGGGCTACCTTAGACTAAGGCTAGGGCACCCCTAGGCTTAGGCTAGGGCACCCCAAGGCTTAGGATAGGGCACCTATAGGCTTAGGTTAGGGCACCCTTAGGATTAGGCTTAGGTTAGGGCTCCCCTAGCCTAAGGCTAGGGCACCCTAGGCTTAGGATAGGGCACCCCTAGGCTTAGGCTAGGGCACCCCAAGGCTTAGGTAAGGGCACCACTAGGCTTACGCTAGGGCACCCCTAGGCTTAGGCTAGGACACCCCTAAACAAAGGCTAGGGCACCCCTAGGCTTAGGCTAGGGCACCCCTCGGCTTAGGCTAGGGCACCCCTAGGCATAGGCTAAGGCTAGGGCTTCCTTAGCCTAAGGTTAGGGCACCCTAGGCTTAGGGTAGGGCACCCCAAGGCTTAGGCTAGGGCACCCCAACGCTTAGGTTAGGGCCCCCTTAGAGTTAGGCTAGGGCACCCCTAGGCTTTGGCTAGGGCACCCCTAGGCTTAGGCTAAGGCTAGGGCTCTCCTAGCCTAAGGCTAGGGCACCCCTAGGCGTAGGCTAGGGCTCCCCTTGGCTTAGGCTAGGACACCCCTAGGCTTAGGCCAGGACACCCCTAGGCTTAGGCTAGGGCACCCCTAGTCTTAGGCTAGGGCATTCCTAGGCTTAGCCTCAGGCACCCCTAGGCTTAGGCTAGGGCACTCCTACGCTTGGGCTAGGGCGACCCTAGGCTTAGGCTAAGGCTAGGGCTCCCCTAGCTTAAGGCTAGTGCACCCCTAGGCTTAGGCTAGGCACCCCTAGGCTTAGTCTAAGACTAGGGTTCCCCTAGCTTAAGGCTAGGGCACCCCTAGGGTTAGGCTAGGGCACCCCTTGGCTTAGGCTAGGACACCCCTAGGCTTAGGCTAAGGCTAGGGCTCCCCTAGGTTTAGGCTAGGGCACCCCTAGGCTTAGGCTAGGGCACCCCTAGGCTTAGGCTAAGGCACCCCTAGGTTTAGGCTAAGGCTAGAGCTCACCTAGCCTAATGCTAGGGAACCCCTAGGCTTCGGCTATGGCACCCAGAGGCTTCGGCTAGGGCACGCGTAGGCTTAGGCTAGGGCACCCCTAGGCTTAGGTTAGAGCACCCCTAGGCTTAGGCTAGGGCACCCCTAAGCTTAGGCTAGGGCACCCCTAGGCTTAGGCTAAGGTTAGGGCTCGCCTAGCCTAAGGCTAGGGCACTCCTAGGCTCAGGCTAGGGCCCCCTACACTTAGGCTAGGACACCCCTAGGATTCGGCCAAGGCTAGGGCTACCCTAACCTAAGGCTAGGGCACCCCTAGGTGTAGGTTAGTGCTCCCCTAGGCTTAGGCTAGGACACCCCTAGGCTTAGGCTAGGGCACCCCTAGGCTTAGGCTAAGGCTAGGGTTCCCCTAGCCTAAGGCTAGGGAACACCTAGGCTTAGGCTAGGGCACCCCTAGGCTTAGGCTAGGCCACCCCTAGGCTTAGGCTAGGGCACCCCGAGGTTTAGGCTAGGGCAGGCGTAGGCTTAGGCTAGGGCTAGGGCTCCCCTAGTCTAAGGCTAGGGCACCCCTAGGCTTAGGCGAGGGCACTGCTAAGCTTAGAATAGGGCACCCCTAGGCTTAGGCTAAGGCTACGGCTCCCCTAGCCTAAGGCTTGGGCACCCCTAGACTTAGGCTAAGCCACCTCTAGGCTTAGGCTAGGGCACCCCTAGGCTTAGGCTAGGGCACCCCTAGGCTTAGGCTAAGGATAGGGCTCCCCTAGCCTAAGGTTAGGGCACCCCTAGGCTTAGGCTAGGGCACCTCTAGGCTTAGGCCAAGGCTAGGGCTCCCCTAGCCTAAAGCTAAGGAACCCCTAGCCTAAGGCTAGGGCACCGCTAGGCTTAGGCTAGGGCACCACTAGGCTTAGGCTAGGGCAAACATAGGCTTAGGCTAAGGTTTGGGCTCCCCTAGTCTAAGGATAGGGCACCCCTAGGCTTAGGCTAGGACACCCCTAGGCTTAGGCCAGGGCACGCCTAGGCTTAGGCTAAGGCTTGGGCTCCTCTAGGCTTAGGCTACAGTTGGGCTCCACTAGCCTAAGGCTAGGGCACCCCTAGGCTTAGGCTAGGGCACCCATAGGCTTAGGCTAGGGCACCCCTAGGCTTAGGCTAGGATACCCCTAGGCTTTGGCTAGGGCACCCCTAGGCTTAGGCTAAGGCTAGGGCTCACCTAGCCTAAGGCTAGGGCATCCCTAGGCTTAGGCTAGGGCACCCTAGGCTTTGGCTAGGGCACCCCTAGGTTTACGCTAGAGCACCCCTAGGCTTAGGCTAAGGCTAGGGCTCCCATAGCCTAAGGCTAGGGCACCCCTAGGCTTAGGCTAGGGCACTCCTAGGCTTAGGCTAGGACACCCCTAGGCTTAGGCTAGGGCACCCCAAGGCTTAGAATAGGGCACCCCTAGGCTTAGGCTAAGGCACCCCTAGACTTAGGCTAAGGCTAGGGCTCCCCTAGCCTACGGCTAGACGCGCCCCTATGCTTAGGCTAGGGCACGCCTAGGCTTAGGCTAGGGCACCCCTAGGCTTAGGCTAGGGCACCCCTTGGTTTAGGCTATAGCTAGGGTTCCCTTAGCCTAAGGCTAGGGCACCCCTAGGCTAAGGCTAGGGCACCCCTAGGCTTAGCTAGGGCACCCCTAGGCTTGGGCTAGGGCACCCCTAGGCTTAGGTTAGGGCACCCCTTGGTTTAGGCTAAGGCTAGGGCTCCACTTGCCTAAGGCTATGGCACCCTAGGCTTAGGCAAGGGCACCCCTAGGCTTAGGCTAGGGCACCCCTAGGCTTAGGCTAGGGCACCCCTAGGCTTAGGCTCGGGCACCCCTAGGCTTAGGCTAAGGCTAGGGCTTCCCTAACCTAAGGCTAGGGCACCCCTAGGCTTAGGGTAGGGTACCCCTAGGCTTAGGCTAGGGCACCCCTAACCAAAGGCTTGGGCACCCCTAGGCTTAGGTTAGGGCACCCTTAGGTTTAGGCTAGGGCACCCCTAGGCTTAGGCTCGGGCACCCCTAGGCTTAGGCTAAGGCTAGGGCTCCCCTAGCCTAAGGCTTGGGCACCCCTAGACTTAGGCTAAGCCACCTCTAGGCTTAGGCTAGGGCACCCCTAGGCTTAGGCTAGGGCACCCCTAGGCTTAGGCTAAGGATAGGGCTCCCCTAGCCTAAGGTTAGGGCACCCCTAGGCTTAGGCTAGGGCACCTCTAGGCTTAGGCCAAGGCTAGGGCTCCCCTAGCCTAAAGCTAAGGAACCCCTAGCCTAAGGCTAGGGCACCGCTAGGCTTAGGCTAGGGCACCACTAGGCTTAGGCTAGGGCAAACATAGGCTTAGGCTAAGGTTTGGGCTCCCCTAGTCTAAGGATAGGGCACCCCTAGGCTTAGGCTAGGACACCCCTAGGCTTAGGCCAGGGCACGCCTAGGCTTAGGCTAAGGCTTGGGCTCCTCTAGGCTTAGGCTACAGTTGGGCTCCACTAGCCTAAGGCTAGGGCACCCCTAGGCTTAGGCTAGGGCACCCATAGGCTTAGGCTAGGGCACCCCTAGGCTTAGGCTAGGATACCCCTAGGCTTTGGCTAGGGCACCCCTAGGCTTAGGCTAAGGCTAGGGCTCACCTAGCCTAAGGCTAGGGCATCCCTAGGCTTAGGCTAGGGCACCCTAGGCTTTGGCTAGGGCACCCCTAGGTTTACGCTAGAGCACCCCTAGGCTTAGGCTAAGGCTAGGGCTCCCATAGCCTAAGGCTAGGGCACCCCTAGGCTTAGGCTAGGGCACTCCTAGGCTTAGGCTAGGACACCCCTAGGCTTAGGCTAGGGCACCCCAAGGCTTAGAATAGGGCACCCCTAGGCTTAGGCTAAGGCACCCCTAGACTTAGGCTAAGGCTAGGGCTCCCCTAGCCTACGGCTAGACGCGCCCCTATGCTTAGGCTAGGGCACGCCTAGGCTTAGGCTAGGGCACCCCTAGGCTTAGGCTAGGGCACCCCTTGGTTTAGGCTATAGCTAGGGTTCCCTTAGCCTAAGGCTAGGGCACCCCTAGGCTAAGGCTAGGGCACCCCTAGGCTTAGCTAGGGCACCCCTAGGCTTGGGCTAGGGCACCCCTAGGCTTAGGTTAGGGCACCCCTTGGTTTAGGCTAAGGCTAGGGCTCCACTTGCCTAAGGCTATGGCACCCTAGGCTTAGGCAAGGGCACCCCTAGGCTTAGGCTAGGGCACCCCTAGGCTTAGGCTAGGGCACCCCTAGGCTTAGGCTCGGGCACCCCTAGGCTTAGGCTAAGGCTAGGGCTTCCCTAACCTAAGGCTAGGGCACCCCTAGGCTTAGGGTAGGGTACCCCTAGGCTTAGGCTAGGGCACCCCTAACCAAAGGCTTGGGCACCCCTAGGCTTAGGTTAGGGCACCCTTAGGTTTAGGCTAGGGCACCCCTAGGCTTAGGCTAGGGCACCCCTGTGCTTAGGCTAGGGCACCCCTAGTCTTAGGCTAGGGCATCCCTAGGCTTAGGTTGAGGCACCCCTAGGCTTAGGCTAAGGCTAGGGCTCCCCTAGCCTAAGGCTAGGCCACCCTGGGCTTAGGGTAGGGCACCCCTAGGCTTAGGCTAGGGCACCATTAGCCTTAGGCTAGGGCACCCCTAGGCTTTGGCTAGGGCACCCCTAGGCTTAGGCTAAGGCTAGGGCACCCCTAGGCGTAGGCTAGGTTTCCCCTTGGCTTACGCTAGGACACCCCTAGGCTTAGGCTAGGACACCCCTATGCTTAGGTTAGGGCACCCCTAGTCTTAGGCTAGGGCATCCCTAGGCTTAGGCCCAGGCACCCCTAGGCTTAGGCTAAGGCTAGTGCTCCCCTAGCCTAAGGCTAGGGCACCCCTAGGCTTAGGCTAGGGCACCCCTACGCTTTGGCTAGGGAAACCTTAGGCTTCTGCTAGGGCACGCATAGGCTTAGGCTTGGGCACCCCTAGGCTTAGGCTAGGGCACCCCTAGGCTTAGGCTAAGGCTAGGGCTCGCCTAGCCTAAGGCTAGGGCAATGCTAGGCTCAGGCTAGAGCACCCCTACACTTAGGCTAGGGAACCCCTAGGCTTAGGCTAAGGCAAGGGATCCCCTAGCCTAAGGATAGGGCACCCCTAGGCTTAGGCTAGGGCACCCCTAGGCTTAGGCTAGGGCACTCCTAGGCTTAGGCTCAGGCTAGGGCTCCCCTAGCCTAAGGCTAGGGCACCCTTAGGCTTAGGCTAGGGCACCCCTAGGCTTAGGCTAGGGCACCCCTAGGATTAGGCCAAGGCTAGGGCTACCCAAGCCTAAGGCTAGGGAACCCCTAGGCTTAGGCTAGGGCACCCCTAAGCTTAGGCTAGGGCACCCCTAGGGTTAGGATAAGGCTAGGGCTCCCCTAGCCTAAAACTTGGGCACGCCTAGGCTTAGGCTAGGGCAAACATAGGCTTAGGCTAAGGCTTGGGTTCCCCTAATCTAAGGCTAGGGCACCCCTAAGCTTAGGCTAGGGCACCCCTAGGCTTAGGCTATGGCACCCCTAGACTTAGGCTAGGACACCACTAGGCTTAGGCTAGGGTACCCCTCGACTTAGGCTAGGGTACCCCTAGGCTTATGCTAAGGCTAGGGCTCCCATATCCTAAGGCTAGGGCACCCCTAGGCTTTGGCTAAAGTTGGGCTCCTCTAGCCGAACTCTAGGGCACCCCTAGGCTTAGGCAAGGGCACCCCTAGGGTCAGGCAAGGGCACCCCTAGGCTTAGGCTAGGGCACCCCTAGACTTAGGCTAAGGATAGGGCTCCCCTAGCCTAAGGCTAGGGCACCCATAGGCTTAGGCTAGGGCACCCCTAGGCTTATGCTTGGACACCCCTAGGCTTAGGCTAGGGCACCCCTAGGCTTTAGCTAGGGCACCCCTAGACTTAGGCTAACGCTAGGGCTCCCCTTTCCTTAGGCTATGGCACCCCTAGGCTTAGGCTAAGGCACCCCTAGGCTTAGGCTAGGGCACCCCTAGGCTTAGGCTAGGGCACCCCTAGGCTTAGCCTTGGGCATCCCTAGGCTTAGGCTAAGGCTAGGGCTCCCCTAACCTAAGGCTAAGGCACCCCTAGGCTTAGGCTAGGGCACCCCTAGGCTTAGGCTAAGGTTAGGGCTCCCCTAGCTTAAGGCTAGGGCACCCCTAAGGTTAGGCTAGGGCACCCCTTGGCTTAGGCTAAGGCTAGGGCTCCCCTGGCATAAGGTTAGGGCACCCCTAGGCTTAGGCTAGGGCACCCCTAGGCTTAGGCTAGGGCACCCATAGTCTTACGCTAGGGCACCCCTAGGCTTATGCTAGGGCATCCCTAGGCTTAGGCCAAGGTTAGGGCTACCCTAGCCTAAGGCTAGGACACCCCTAGGCTTAAGCTAGGGCACCCCAAGGCTTAGGCTAGGACACCCCTAACCAAAGGCTAGGGCACCCCTAGGCTTAGGATAGGGCACTCTTAGGCTTAGGCTAGGGCACCCCTTGGCTTAGGCTAGTGCATCCTAGGCTCATGCTAAGGCTAGGGTTCCCCTAGCCTAAGGCTAGGGCACCCCTAGGCTTAGGAAAGGGCACCCCTAGGTTTAGGCTAGGGCACCCCTAGGCTTAGGCTAATGCACCCTAGGCTTATGCTAAGGCTAGGGTTCCCCTAGCCTAAGGCTAGGGCACCCCTAGGCTTAAGCTAGGGCACCCCTAGGTTTAGGCTAGGGCACCCATAGGCTTAGGCTAAGGCTAGGGCTCCCCTAGCCTAAGGCTAGGGCACCCCTAGGCGTAGGCTCGGGCACCCCTAGGCTTAGGCTAGGGCACTGCTAGGCTTAGAATAGGGCACCCCCAGGCTTAGGCTAAGGCTAGGGCTCCCATATCCTAAGGCTAGGGCACCCCTAGGCTTAGGATAGGTCACCCCTAGGCTTAGGCTACGGCACCCCTAGGCTTAGGCTAAGGCTAGGGCTCCCCTAGCCTAAGGCTAGGGCACCCCTCGGCTTAGGCTAGGGCAACCCTAGGCTTAGGCTAGGGCACCCCTAGGCTTAGGCTAGGGCACCCCCTCGTCTTAGGCTAGGGCTCTCCTAGCTTATGCTAAGGCTAGAGCTGCCCTAGCTTAAGGCTGGGGCACCCATGGGCTTACGCTAGGGCAGCCCTAGGCTTAGGCTAGGGCACCCCTATGCTTAGGCCAAGGCTAGGGGTACCCTAGCCTAAGGCTAGGGCACCCCTAGGCTTAGGATAGGGCACCCCAAGGCTTAGGCTAGGGCACCCCTAGGCTAAGGTTAGGACACACCTTACCAAAAGCTACGGCACCCCTAGGCTTAGGTTAGGGAACCCTTAGGCTTAGGCTAGGGCTCCCCTTGGCTTAGGCTAGGACACCCCTAGGCTTAGGCCAGGACACCCCTAGGCTTAGGCTAGGGCACCCCTAGTCTTAGGCTAGGGCATTCCTAGGCTTAGCCTCAGGCACCCCTAGGCTTAGGCTAGGGCACTCCTACGCTTGGGCTAGGGCGACCCTAGGCTTAGGCTAAGGCTAGGGCTCCCCTAGCTTAAGGCTAGTGCACCCCTAGGCTTAGTCTAGGGCACCCCTAGGCTTAGGCTAAGACTAGGGTTCCCCTAGCTTAAGGCTAGGGCACCCCTAGGGTTAGGCTAGGGCACCCCTTGGCTTAGGCTAGGACACCCCTAGGCTTAGGCTAAGGCTAGGGCTCCCCTAGGTTTAGGCTAGGGCACCCTAGGCTTAGGCTAGGGCACCCCTAGGCTTAGGCTAAGGCACCCCTAGGTTTAGGCTAAGGCTAGAGCTTACCTAGCCTAATGCTAGGGAACCCCTAGGCTTCGGCTATGGCACCCAGAGGCTTCGGCTAGGGCACGCGTAGGCTTAGGCTAGGGCACCCCTAGGCTTAGGTTAGGGCACCCCTAGGCTTAGGCTAGGGCACCCCTAAGCTTAGGCTAGGGCACCCCTAGGCTTAGGCTAAGGTTAGGGCTCGCCTAGCCTAAGGCTAGGGCACTCCTAGGCTCAGGCTAGGGCCCCCTACACTTAGGCTAGGACACCCCTAGGATTCGGCCAAGGCTAGGGCTACCCTAGCCTAAGGCTAGGGCACCCCTAGGTGTAGGTTAGTGCTCCCCTAGGCTTAGGCTAGGACACCCCTAGGCTTAGGCTAGGGCACCCCTAGGCTTAGGATAGGCCACCCCTAGGCTTAGGCTAGGGCACCCCGAGGTTTAGGCTAGGGCAGGCGTAGGCTTAGGCTAGGGCTAGGGCTCCCCTAGTCTAAGGCTAGGGCACCCCTAGGCTTAGGCGAGGGCACTGCTAAGCTTAGAATAGGGCACCCCTAGGCTTAGGCTAAGGCTACGGCTCCCCTAGCCTAAGGCTTGGGCACCCCTAGGCTTAGGCTAAGGCACCTCTAGGCTTAGGCTAGGGCACCCCTAGGCTTAGGCTAGGGCACCCCTAGGCTTAGGCTAAGGATAGGGCTCCCCTAGCCTAAGGTTAGGGCACCCCTAGGCTTAGGCTAGGGCACCGCTAGGCTTAGGCCAAGGCTAGGGCTCCCCTAGCCTAAAGCTAAGGAACCCCTAGGCTTAGGCTAGGGCACCCCTAGGCCTAGGCTATGTTACCCCTAGGCTTAGGCTAAGGCTAGGGCTCCCCTAGCCTAAGGCTAGGGCACCGCTAGGCTTAGGCTAGGGCACCACTAGGCTTAGGCTAGGGCAAACATAGGCTTAGGCTAAGGTTTGGGCTCCCCTAGTCTAAGGATAGGGCACCCCTAGGCTTAGGCTAGGACACCCCTAGGCTTAGGCCAGGGCACGCCTAGGCTTAGGCTAAGGCTTGGGCTCCTCTAGGCTTAGGCTACAGTTGGGCTCCACTAGCCTAAGGCTAGGGCACCCCTAGGCTTAGGCTAGGGCACCCATAGGCTTAGGCTAGGGCACCCCTAGGCTTAGGCTAGGATACCCCTAGGCTTTCGCTAGGGCACCCCTAGGCTTAGGCTAAGGCTAGGGCTCACCTAGCCTAAGGCTAGGGCATCCCTAGGCTTAGGCTAGGGCACCCTAGGCTTTGGCTAGGGCACCCCTAGGTTTACGCTAGAGCACCCCTAGGCTTAGGCTAAGGCTAGGGCTCCCATAGCCTAAGGCTAGGGCACCCCTAGGCTTAGGCTAGGGCACTCCTAGGCTTAGGCTAGGACACCCCTAGGCTTAGGCTAGAGCACCCCAAGGCTTAGAATAGGGCACCCCTAGGCTTAGGCTAAGGCACCCCTAGACTTAGGCTAAGGCTAGGGCTCCACTAGCCTACGGCTAGACGCGCCCCTATGCTTAGGCTAGGGGACGCCTAGGCTTAGGCTAGGGCACCCCTAGGCTTAGGCTAGGGCACCCCTTGGTTTAGGCTATGGCTAGGGTTCCCTTAGCCTAAGGCTAGGGCACCCCTAGTCTAAGGCTAGGGCACCCCTAGGCTTAGCTAGGGCACCCCTAGGCTTTGGCTAGGGCACCCCTAGGCTTAGGTTAGGGCACCCCTTGGTTTAGGCTAAGGCTAGGGCTCCACTTGCCTAAGGCTATGGCACCCTAGGCTTAAGCAAGGGCACCCCTAGGCTTAGGCTTGGGCACCCCTAGGCTTAGGCTAGGGCACCCCTAGGCTTAGGCTCGGGCACCCCTAGGCTTAGGCTAAGGCTAGGGCTTCCATAACCTAAGGCTAGGGCACCCCTAGGCTTAGGGTAGGGTACCCCTAGGCTTAGGCTAGGGCACCCCTAACCAAAGGCTTGGGCACCCCTAGGCTTAGGTTAGGGCACCCTTAGGTTTAGGCTAGGGCACCCCTAGGCTTAGGCTAGGGCACCCCTATGCTTAGTCTAGGGCACCCCTAGTCTTAGGCTAGGGCATCCCTAGGCTTAGGTTGAGGCACCCTAGGCTTAGGCTAAGGCTAGGGCTCCCCTAGCCTAAGGCTAGGCCACCCTGGGCTTAGGGTAGGGCACCCCTAGGCTTAGGCTAGGGCACCCATAGGCTTAGGCTAGGGCACCATTAGCCTTAGGCTAGGGCACCCCTAGGCTTTGGCTAGGGCACCCCTAGGCTTAGGCTAAGGCTAGGGCTCCCCTAGCCTAAGGCTAGGGCACCCCTAGGCGTAGGCTAGGTTTCCCCTTGGCTTAGGCTAGGACACCCCTATGCTTAGGCTAGGGCACCCCTAGTCTTAGGCTAGGGCATCCCTAGGCTTAGGCTCAGGCACCCCTAGGCTTAGGCTAAGGCTAGGGCTCCCCTAGCCTAAGGCTAGGGCACCCCTAGGCTTAGGCTAGGGCACCCCTACGCTTTGGCTAGGGAAACCTTAGGCTTCTGCTAGGGCACGCGTAGGCTTAGGCTTGGGCACACCTAGGCTTAGGCTAGGGCACCCCTAGGCTTAGGCTAAGGCTAGGGCTCGCCTAGCCTGAGGCTAGGGCACTGCTAGGCTCTGGCTAGAGCACCCCTACACTTAGGCTAGGGAACCCCTAGGCTTAGGCTAAGGCAAGGGATCCCCTAGCCTAAGGATAGGGCACCCCTAGGCTTAGGCTAGGGCACCCCTAGGCTTAGGCTAGGGCACTCCTAGGCTTAGGCTCAGGCTAGGGCTCCCCTAGCCTAAGGCTAGGGCACCCTTAGGCTTAGGCTAGGGCACCCCTAGGATTAGGCCAAGGCTAGGGCTACCCTAGCCTAAGGCTAGGGAACCTCTAGGCTTAGGCTAGGGCACCCCTAAGCTTAGGCTAGGGCACCCCTAGGGTTAGGATAAGGCTAGGGCTCCCCTAGCCTAAAACATGGGCACCCCTAGGCTTAGGCTAGGGCAAACATAGGCTTAGGCTAAGGCTTGGGTTCCCCTAATCTAAGGCTAGGGCACCCCTAAGCTTAGGCTAGGGCACCCCTAGGCTTAGGCTATGGCACCCCTAGACTTAGGCTAGGACACCACTAGGCTTAGGCTAGGGTACCCCTCGACGTAGGCTAGGGCACCCCTAGGCTTATGCTAAGGCTAGGGCTCCCATATCCTAAGGCTAAGGACCCCTAGGCTTTGGCTAAAGTTGGGCTCCTCTAGCCGAACTCTAGGGCACCCCTACGCTTAGGCAAGGGCACCCCTAGGGTCAGGCAAAGGCACCCCTAGGCTTAGGCTAGGGCACCCCTAGACTTAGGCTAAGGATAGGGCTCCCCTAGCCTAAGGCTAGGGCACCCATAGGCTTAGGCTAGGGCACCCCTAGGCTTAGGCTTGGACACCCCTAGGCTTAGGCTAGGGCACCCCTAGGCTTTAGCTAGGGCACCCCTAGACTTAGGCAAAGGCTAGGGCTCCCTTTCCTTAGGCTATGGCACCCCTAGGCTTAGGCTAAGGCACCCCTAGGCTTAGGCTAGGGCACCCCTAGGCTTAGGCTAGGGCACCCCTAGGCTTAGCCTTGGGCACCCCTAGTCTTAGACTAGGGCATTCCTAGGCTTAGCCTCAGGCACCCTAGGCTTAGGCTAGGGCACTCCTACGCTTGGGCTAGGGCGACCCTAGGCTTAGGCTAAGGCTAGGGCTCCCCTAGCTTAAGGCTAGTGCACCCCTAGGCTTAGGCTAGGGCACCTAGGCTTAGGCTAAGACTAGGGTTCCCCTAGCTTAAGGCTAGGTCACCCCTAGGGTTAGGCTAGGGCACCCCTTGGCTTAGGCTAGGACACCCCTAGGCTTAGGCTAAGGCTAGGGCTCCCCTAGGTTTAGGCTAGGGCACCCCTAGGCTTAGGCTAGGGCACCCCTAGGCTTAGGCTAAGGCACCCCTAGGTTTAGGCTAAGGCTAGAGCTCACCTAGCCTAATGCTAGGGAACCCCTAGGCTTCGGCCATGGCACCCAGAGGCTTCGGCTAGGGCACGCGTAGGCTTAGGCTAGGGCACCCCTAGGCTTAGGTTAGGGCACCCCTAGGCTTAGGCTAGGGCACCCTAAGCTTAGGCTAGGGCACCCCTAGGCTTAGGCTAAGGTTAGGGCTCGCCTAGCCTAAGGCTAGGGCACTCCTAGGCTCAGGCTAGGGCCCCCTACACTTAGGCTAGGACACCCCTAGGATTCGGCCAAGGCTAGGGCTACCCTAGCCTAAGGCTAGGGCACCCCTAGGTGTAGGGTTAGTGCTCCCCTAGGCTTAGGCTAGGACACCCCTAGGTTTTGGCTAGGGCACCCCTAGGCTTAGGATAGGCCACCCCTAGGCTTAGGCTAGGGCACCCGAGGTTTAGGCTAGGGCAGGCGTAGGCTTAGGCTAGGGCTAGGGCTCCCCTAGTCTAAGGCTAGGGCACCCCTAGCTTAGGCGAGGGCACTGCTAAGCTTAGAATAGGGCACCCCTAGGCTTAGGCTAAGGCTACGGCTCCCCTAGCCTAAGGCTTGGGCACCCCTAGGCTTAGGCTAAGGCACCTCTAGGCTTAGGCTAGGGCACCCCTATGCTTAGGCTAGGGCACCCCTAGGCTTAGGCTAAGGATAGGCTCCCCTAGCCTAAGGTTAGGGCACCCTAGGCTTAGGCTAGGGCACCTCTAGGCTTAGGCCAAGGCTAGGGCTCCCCTAGCCTAAAGCTAAGGAACCCCTAGGCTTAGGCTAGGGCACCCCTAGGCCTAGGCTATGTTACCCCTAGGCTTAGGCTAAGGCTAGGGCTCCCCTAGCCTAAGGCTAGGGCACCGCTAGGCTTAGGCTAGGGCACCACTAGGCTTAGGCTAGGGCAAACATAGGCTTAGGCTAAGGTTTGGGCTCCCCTAGTCTAAGGATAGGGCACTCCTAGGCTTAGGCTAGGACACCCCTAGGCTTAGGCCAGGGCACGCCTAGGCTTAGGCTAAGGCTTGGGCTCCTCTAGGCTTAGGCTACAGTTGGGCTCCACTAGCCTAAGGCTAGGGCACCCCTAGGCTTAGGCTAGGGCACCCATAGGCTTAGGCTAGGGCACCCCTAGGCTTAGGCTAGGATACCCCTAGGCTTTGGCTAGGGCACCCCTAGGCTTAGGCTAAGGCTAGGGCTCACCTAGCCTAAGGCTAGGGCATCCCTAGGCTTAGGCTAGGTCACCCTAGGCTTTGGCTAGGGCACCCCTAGGTTTACGCTAGAGCACCCCTAGGCTTAGGCTAGGCTAGGGCTCCCATAGCCTAAGGCTAGGGCACCCCTAGGCTTAGGCTAGGGCACTCCTAGGCTTAGGCTAGGACACCCCTAGGCTTAGGCTAGGGCACCCCAAGGCTTAGAATAGGGCACCCCTAGGCTTAGGCTAAGGCACCCTAGACTTAGGCTAAGGCTAGGGCTCCACTAGCCTACGGCTAGACGCGCCCCTATGCTTAGGCTAGGGGACGCCTAGGCTTAGGCTAGGGCACCCCTAGGCTTAGCTAGGGCACCCCTTGGTTTAGGCTATGGCTAGGGTTCCCTTAGCCTAAGGCTAGGGCACCCCTAGTCTAAGGCTAGGGCACCCCTAGCTTAGCTAGGGCACCCCTAGGCTTTGGCTAGGGCACCCCTAGGCTTAGGTTAGGGCACCCCTTGGTTTAGGCTAAGGCTAGGGCTCCACTTGCCTAAGGCTATGGCACCCTAGGCTTAGGCAAGGGCACCCCTAGGCTTAGGCTAGGGCACCCCTAGGCTTAGGCTAGGGCACCCCTAGGCTTAGGCTCGGGCACCCCTAGGCTTAGGCTAAGGCTAGGGCTTCCCTAACCTAAGGCTAGGGCACCCCTAGGCTTAGGGTAGGGTACCCCTAGGCTTAGGCTAGGGCACCCTAACCAAAGGCTTGGGGCACCCCTAGGCTTAGGTTAGGGCACCCTTAGGTTTAGGCTAGGGCACACCCTAGGCTTAGGGCTAGGGCACCCCTATGCTTAGGCTAGGGCACCCCTAGTCTTAGGCTAGGGCATCCCTAGGCTTAGGTTGAGGCAC
Source organism: Tenrec ecaudatus (assembly GCF_050624435.1). Lineage (NCBI taxonomy): Eukaryota > Metazoa > Chordata > Mammalia > Afrosoricida > Tenrecidae > Tenrec > Tenrec ecaudatus. Next base: position 244,400 of record NW_027457668.1, on the reverse strand, counting down.
CCCTAGGCTTAGGCTAAGGCTAGGGCTCCCCTAGCCTAAGGCTAGGCCACCCTGGGCTTAGGGTAGGGCACCCCTAGCTTAGGCTAGGGCACCCATAGGCTTAGGCTAGGGCACCATTAGCCTTAGGCTAGGGCACCCCTAGGCTTTGGCTAGGGCACCCCTAGGCTTAGGCTAAGGCTAGGGCTCCCCTAGCCTAAGGCTAGGGCACCCCTAGGCGTAGGCTAGGTTTCCCTTGGCTTAGGCTAGGACACCCCTAGGCTTAGGCTAGGACACCCCTATGCTTAGGCTAGGGCACCCCTAGTCTTAGGCTAGGGCATCCCTAGGCTTAGGCTCAGGCACCCCTAGGCTTAGGCTAAGGCTAGGGCCCCCCTAGCCTAAGGCTAGGGCACCCCTAGGCTTAGGCTAGGGCACCCCTACGCTTTGGCTAGGGAAACCTTAGGCTTCTGCTAGGGCACGCGTAGGCTTAGGCTTGGGCACACCTAGGCTTAGGCTAGGGCACCCCTAGGCTTAGGCTAAGGCTAGGGCTCGCCTAGCCTGAGGCTAGGGCACTGCTAGGCTCTGGCTAGAGCACCCCTACACTTAGGCTAGGGAACCCCTAGGCTTAGGCTAAGGCAAGGGATCCCCTAGCCTAAGGATAGGGCACCCCTAGGCTTAGGCTAGGGCACCCCTAGGCTTAGGCTAGGGCACTCCTAGGCTTAGGCTCAGGCTAGGGCTCCCCTAGCCTAAGGCTAGGGCACCCTTAGGCTTAGGCTAGGGCACCCCTAGGATTAGGCCAAGGCTAGGGCTACCCTAGCCTAAGGCTAGGGAACCTCTAGGCTTAGGCTAGGGCACCCCTAAGCTTAGGCTAGGGCACCCCTAGGGTTAGGATAAGGCTAGGGCTCCCCTAGCCTAAAACATGGGCACCCCTAGGCTTAGGCTAGGGCAAACATAGGCTTAGGCTAAGGCTTGGGTTCCCCTAATCTAAGGCTAGGGCACCCCTAAGCTTAGGCTAGGGCACCCCTAGGCTTAGGCTATGGCACCCCTAGACTTAGGCTAGGACACCACTAGGCTTAGGCTAGGGTACCCCTCGACGTAGGCTAGCGCACCCCTAGGCTTATGCTAAGGCTAGGGCTCCCATATCCTAAGGCTAAGGACCCCTAGGCTTTGGCTAAAGTTGGGCTCCTCTAGCCGAACTCTAGGGCACCCCTAGGCTTAGGCAAGGGCACCCCTAGGGTCAGGCAAAGGCACCCCTAGGCTTAGGCTAGGGCACCCCTAGACTTAGGCTAAGGATAGGGCTCCCCTAGCCTAAGGCTAGGGCACCATAGGCTTAGGCTAGGGCACCCCTAGGCTTAGGCTTGGACACCCCTAGGCTTAGGCTAGGGCACCCCTAGGCTTTAGCTAGGGCACCCCTAGACTTAGGCTAAGGCTAGGGCTCCCCTTTCCTTAGGCTATGGCACCCCTAGGCTTAGGCTAAGGCACCCCTAGGCTTAGGCTAGGGCACCCCTAGGCTTAGGCTAGGGCACCCCTAGGCTTAGCCTTGGGCACCCCTAGGCTTAGGCTAAGGCTAGGGCTCCCCTAACCTAAGGCTGAGGCACCCCTAGGCTTAGGCTAGGGCACCCCTAGGCTTAGGCTAAGGTTAGGGCTCCCCTAGCTTAAGGCTAGGGCACCCCTAAGGTTAGGCTAGGGCACCCCTTGGCTTAGGCTAAGGCTAGGGCTCCCCTGGCATAAGGTTAGGGCACCCCTAGGCTTAGGCTAGGGCACCCCTAGGCTTAGGCTAGGGCACCCATAGTCTTACGCTAGGGCACCCCTAGGCTTATGCTAGGGCATCCCTAGGCTTAGGCCAAGGTTAGGGCTACCCTAGCCTAAGGCTAGGACACCCCTAGGCTTAAGCTAGGGCACCCCAAGGCTTAGGCTAGGACACCCCTAACCAAAGGCTAGGGCACCCCTAGGCTTAGGATAGGGCACTCTTAGGCTTAGGCTAGGGCACCCCTTGGCTTAGGCTAGTGCATCCTAGGCTCATGCTAAGGCTAGGGTTCCCCTAGCCTAAGGCTAGGGCACCCCTAGGCTTAGGCTAGGGCACCCCTAGGTTTAGGCTAGGGCACCCCTAGGCTTAGGCTAATGCACCCTAGGCTTATGCTAAGGCTAGGGTTCCCCTAGCCTAAGGCTAGGGCACCCCTAGGCTTAAGCTAGGGCACCCCTAGGTTTAGGCTAGGGCACCCATAGGCTTAGGCTAAGGCTAGGGCTCCCCTAGCCTAAGGCTAGGGCACCCCTAGGCGTAGGCTCGGGCACCCCTAGGCTTAGGCTAGGGCACTGCTAGGCTTAGAATAGGGCACCCCCAGGCTTAGGCTAAGGCTAGGGCTCCCATATCCTAAGGCTAGGGCACCCCTAGGCTTAGGATAGGTCACCCCTAGGCTTAGGCTACGGCACCCCTAGGCTTAGGCTAAGGCTAGGGCTCCCCTAGCCTAAGGCTAGGGCACCCCTCGGCTTAGGCTAGGGCACCCCTAGGCTTAGGCTAGGGCACCCCTAGGTTTAGGCTAGGGCACCCCTCGTCTTAGGCTAGGGCTCTCCTAGCTTATGCTAAGGCTAGAGCTGCCCTAGCTTAAGGCTAGGGCACCCATGGGCTTACGCTAGGGCAGCCCTAGGCTTAGGCTAGGGCACCCCTATGCTTAGGCCAAGGCTAGGGGTACCCTAGCCTAAGGCTTGGGCACCCCTAGGCTTAGGATAGGGCACCCCAAGGCTTAGGCTAGGGCCCCCCTAGGCTAAGGTTAGGACACACCTTACCAAAAGCTACGGCACCCCTAGGCTTAGGTTAGGGAACCCTTAGGCTTAGGCTAGGGCACCCCTAGGCTTAGGTTAGGGCACCCCTCGGCTTAGGCTAGGGCACCCTTAAGCTTAGGCTAAGTCTTGGGCTCCTCTAGCCTAAGGATAGGGCACCCCTAGGCTTAGGCTAGGGCAACTCTAGGCTTAGGCTAATGTTGGGCTCTTCTAGCCTAACACTAGGGCACCCCTAGGCTTAGGCTAGGGCACCCCTAGGCTTAGGCTAGGGCAACCCTAGGTTTAGGCTAGGGAACCCCTAGGCTTAGGCTAAGGCGAGGGCTACCCTAGCCTAAGGATAGGGCACCCCTAGGCTTAAGCTAGGGCACCCTAGGCTTATGCTAAGGCTAGGGTTCCCCTAGCCTAAGGCTAGGGCACCCATAGGTTTAGGTTAGGGCACCCCTAGTTAAGGCGAGGGCACCCCTAGGTTTAGGCTAAGGCTAGGGCTCCCCTAGCCTAAGGCTAGGGCACCCCTAGGCGTAGGCTAGGGCTGCCCTAGGCTTAGGCTAGGACACCCCTAGGCTTAGATTAGGGCACCCCTAGGCTTAGGCTAAGGCTAGGCTCCCCTAGCCTAAGGCTAGTGTACCCATAGGCTAAGGCTAGGGCTCCCCTAGCCTAAGGCTTGGGCACCCCTAGGCTTAGGCTAGGGCACCCCTAGGTTTAGGGTAGGGCAGCTATAGGCTTAGGCTAGGGCTGCCATAGGGTTAGCATAAGGCTAGGGATCCCCTAGTGTAAGGCCTGGGCACCCCTAGGCTTAGGCTAGGGCACCCCTAGGCTTAGGCTAGGGCACCCCCTAGGCTTAGGCCAAGGCTAGGGGTACCCTAGCCTAAGGCTAGGGCACCCCTAGGCTTAGGATAGGGCACCCCTAGGCTAAGGCTAGGACACCCCTAACCAAAGGCTACGGCACCCCTAGTCTTAGGTTAGGGCACCCTTAGGCTTAGGCTAGGGCACCCCTAGGGTTAGGTTAGGGCACTCCTCGGCTTAGCCTAGGGAACCCCTAGGCTTAGGCTAAGTCTTGGACTCCTCTAGCCTGAGGCTAGGGCACCCCTAGGCTTAGGCTAGGGCACCCATAGGCTTAGGCTAGGGCACCCCTAGGCTTAGGCAAGGGCACCCATAGGCTTACGCTAGGGCACCCCTAGGCTTAGACCAAAGCTAGGGCTACCCTTGCCTAAGGCTAGGACACCCCTAGGCTTAAGCTAGGGCACGCCAAGGCTTAGTTTAGGGCACCCCTAGGCTTAGGCTAGGGCACCCATAGGCTTAGGCTAGGACACCCCTAACCAAAGGCTGGGGCACCCCTAGGCTTAGGTTAGGGCACCCTTAGGCTTAGGCTAGGGCACCCCTCGGCTTAGGCTAGGGCACCCCTAGGCTTGGGCTAAGGCTAGGGCTCCCCTAGCCTAAGGCTAGGGCACCCTAGGCTTAGGGTAGGGCACTGCTAGGCTTAGGCTAGGAAACCCGTAGGCTAAAGTTGGGCCCTTCTAGCCTAACGCTAGGGCACCCCTAGGCTTAGGCAAGGGCACCCCTAGGCTGAGGCTAGGGTACCCCTACGCTTAGGCTAAGGCGAGGGCTCCCGTAGCCTAAGGCTAGGGCACCCCTAGGCTTAGGTTAGGGCACCCTAGGCTTATGCTAAGGCTAGGGTTCCCCTGGCCTAAGGCTAGGGCACCCCTAGGCTTAGGCTAGGGCACCCCTAGGTTTAGGCTAGGGAAACCTAGGCTTAGGCTAGGGCACCCCTAGGCTTAGGCTAGGACACTGCTAGGCTTAGAATAGGGCACCCCAAGGCTTAGGCTAAGGGTAGGGCTCCCATATCCTAAGGCTAGGGCACCCCTAGGCTTAGGCTAAGGCTAGGGCTCCCCTAGCCTAAGCCTAGGGCACACTTAGGCTTAGGCTAGGGCACCACTAGTCTTAGGATAGGGCACCCCTAGGCTTAGGCTAGTGCACCCATAGGCTTAGGCAAGGGAACCCCTAGGCTTAGGCTAGGGCACCCCTCGGCTTAGGTTAGGGCTCTCCTAGGCTTATGCTAAGGCTAGAGCTGCCCTAGCTTAAGGCTAGGGCACCCATAGGCTTACGCTAGGGCACCCCTAGGCTTAGGCTAGGGCACCCCTATGCTTAGGCCAAGGCTAGGGGTACCCTAGCCTAAGGCTAGGGCACCCCTAGGCTTAGGATAGGGCACACCAAGGCTTAGGCTAGGGCACCCCTAGGGTAAGGCTAGGACACACCTAACCAAAGGCTACGGCACCCCTAGGCTTAGGTTAGGGCACCCTTAGGCTTAGGCTAGGACATCCCTAGTCTTAGATTAGGGCACCCTAGGCTTAGGCTAAGGCTAGGGCTCCCCTAGCCTAAGGCTTGGGCACCCCTAGGCTTAGGCTAGGGCACCCCTAGGCTTAGGCTAGGGCACCCCTAGGTTTAGGGTAGGGCAGCTATATGCTTAGCCTAGGGCAGCCATAGGGTTAGCCTAAGGCTAGGGATCCCCTAGTCTAAGGCCTGGGCACCCCTAGGAAAGGGCTAGGGCACCCCTAGGCTTAGGATAGGGCACCCCAAGGCTTAGGCTAGGGCACCCCTAGGCTAAGGCTAGGACACCCCTAACCAAAGGCTACGGCACCCCTAGGCTTACATTAGGGCACCCTTAGGCTTAGGCTAGGGCACCCCTAGGCTTAGGTTAGGGCACCCCTCGGCTTAGGCTAGGGAACCCCTTGGCTTAGGCTAAGTCTTGGGCTCCTCTAGCCTGAGGCTATGGCACCCCTAGGCTTAGGCTAGGGCAACCCTAGGCTTAGGCTAAAGATGGGCTCCTCTAGCCTAACGCTAGGGCACCCCTAGGCTTAGGCTAGGGCACCCCTAGGCTAAGGCTAGGGCACCCCTAGGCTTAGGCTAGGGCTTCCCTATCCTTAGGCTAAGGCTAGGGCTCCCCTTGCCTAAAGCTAGGGCACCCCTATCCTCAGGCTAGTGCACTCTTAGGCTTAGGCTAGGGCACCTCTAGACTTAGGCTAAGACTAGGGCTCCCCTAGCCTAAGGCACGGGCACTCCTATGCTTAGGCTAGGACACCCCTAGGCTTTGTCTAGGGCACCCCTAGGCTTAGGGTAAGGTTAGGGCTCCCCTAGCCTAAGGCTAGGGCACCCCTAGGCTTAGGCTAGGGCAACGCTAGGCTTAGGCTAAGGCCAGGGCTCCCCTAGCTTAAGGCTAGGGCACCCCTAGGGTTAGGCTAGGGCACCCATAGGCTTAGACTAGGGCGCCCCTAGGCTTAGGGTAAGGTTAGGGCTCCCCTAGCCTAAGGCTAGGGCACCCCTAGGCTTAGGCTAGGGCACCCATAGGCTTAGGCTAATGCTAGGGCACCATTAGGCTTAGGCTAGGGCACCCCTAGGCTTAGGCTGGGGCACCCCAAGCCTAAGGCTAGGGCACCCCTAGGTTTAGGCTAGGGCCCCCCTAGGCTTTGGCTAGGGCACCCCTAGGCTTAGGCTAGGGCCCCCCTAGCCATTGGCTAGGGCACCCCTAGGCTTAGGCTAAGGCTAGGGTACCCCTAGGTTTAGGCTATTGCACCACTAGGCTTATGATAGGGCACCCCTAGGCTTAGGCTAAGGCTAGCGCTCCCCTATTCTAAGGCTAGGGCACCCCTAGGATTAGGCTACGGCACCCCTAAGCTTAGGCTAGGGCACCACTAGGCTTAGGCTAGGACACCCCTAACCTAAGGCTAGGGCACCCCTAGGCTTAAGTTAGGGCACCCTAGGCTTATGCTAAGGCTAGGGTTCCCCTGGCCTAAGGCTAGGGCACCCCTAGGCTTAGGCTAGGGCACCCCTAGGTTTAGGCTAGGGAAACCTAGGCTTAGGCTAGGGCACCCCTAGGCTTAGGCTAGGGCACTGCTAGGCTTAGAATAGGGCACCCCAAGGCTTAGGCTAAGGGTAGGGCTCCCATATCCTAAGGCTAGGGCACCCCTAGGCTTACGCTAAGGCTAGGGCTCCCCTAGCCTAAGGCTAGGGCACACTTAGGCTTAGGCTAGGGCACCACTAGTCTTAGGATAGGGCACCCCTAGGCTTAGGCTAGTGCACCCATAGGCTTAGGCTAGGGAACCCCTAGGCTTAGGCTAGGGCACCCCTCGGCTTAGGTTAGGGCTCTCCTAGGCTTATGCTAAGGCTAGAGCTGCCCTAGCTTAAGGCTAGGGCACCCATAGGCTTACGCTAGGGCACCCCTAGGCTTAGGCTAGGGCACCCCTATGCTTAGGCCAAGGCTAGGGGTACCCTAGCCTAAGGCTAGGGCACCCCTAGGCTTAGGATAGGGCACACCAAGGCTTAGGCTAGGGCACCCCTAGGGTAAGGCTAGGACACACCTAACCAAAGGCTACGGCACCCCTAGGCTTAGGTTAGGGCACCCTTAGGCTTAGGCTAGGACACCCCTAGTCTTAGATTAGGGCACCCTAGGCTTAGGCTAAGGCTAGGGCTCCCCTAGCCTAAGGCTTGGGCACCCCTAGGCTTAGGCTAGGGCACCCCTAGGCTTAGGCTAGGGCACCCCTAGGTTTAGGGTAGGGCAGATATATGCTTAGCCTAGGGCAGCCATAGGGTTAGCCTAAGGCTAGGGATCCCCTAGTCTAAGGCCTGGGCACCCCTAGGAAAGGGCTAGGGCACCCCTAGGCTTAGGATAGGGCACCCCAAGGCTTAGGCTAGGGCACCCCTAGGCTAAGGCTAGGACACCCCTAACCAAAGGCTACGGCACCCCTAGGCTTACATTAGGGCACCCTTAGGCTTACGCTAGGGCACCCCTAGGCTTAGGTTAGGGCACCCCTCGGCTTAGGCTAGGGAACCCCTTGGCTTAGGCTAAGTCTTGGGCTCCTCTAGCCTGAGGCTATGGTACCCCTAGGCTTAGGCTAGGGCAACCCTAGGCTTAGGCTAAAGATGGGCTCCTCTAGCCTAACGCTAGGGCACCCCTAGGCTTAGGCTAGGGCACCCCTAGGCTAAGGCTAGGGCACCCCTAGGCTTAGGCTAGGGCTCCCCTATCCTTAGGCTAAGGCTAGGGCTCCCCTTGCCTAAAGCTAGGGCACCCCTATCCTCAGGCTAGTGCACTCTTAGGCTTAGGCTAGGGCACCTCTAGGCTTAGGCTAAGGCTAGGGATCCCCTAGCCTAAAGCTAGGGCACCCCTAGGCTTAGGCTAGGGCACCCCTAGGCTTAGGCTAGGGCACCCCTAGGCTTAGGCTAGGGCACCCCTAGGCTTAGGCTAGGGCACCCCTAGGCTTAGGCTAAGGCTAGGGCACCCCTCGGCTTAGGCTAAGGCAGCCTTAGGCTTAGGCTAGGGCAGCCCTATGCTTAGGTTAGGGCACCCCTAGGCTTAGGATAGGGCACCCCTAGGCTTAGGTTAAGGCTAGTGCTCCCCTATCCTAAGGCTAGGGCACCCCTATGCTTAGGCTAGGGCACCCCTAGGCTTAGGCTAAGATTAGGGCTCCCCTAGCCTAAGGCTAGGAAACCCCTAAGCTTAGGCTAGGGCACCCCTAGGCTTAGGCTAGGGCACCCCGAAGCTTAGGCTAGGGCACCCCTAGGCTTAGGCTAGGACACCCCGAAGCTTAGGCTAGGGCACCCCTAGGCTTAGGCTAACTCACCCTTCGACTTAGGCTAAGGCTAGGGCTCCCATAGCCTAAGGCTAGGGCACCCCTATGCTTAGGCTAGGTCACGCCGGGCTTAGGCTAGGGCACCCCTAGGCTTAGGCTAGTGAACCCCTAGGCTTAAGCTAACGCACCCCTCAACTTAGGCTAAGGCTAGGGCTCCGATAGCCTAAGGCTAGGGCACCCCTATGCTTAGGCTAGGGCACGCCGGGCTTAGGCTAGGGAACCCCTATGCTTAGGCTAGGGTACCCCTAGGCTTAGGTTCGGGCACCCCTTGTCTTAGGCTAAGGCTAGGACACCTCTAGGCTTAGGCTAGGGCACCCCTAGGCCTCGGCTAGTGCACCGCTAGGCTTTGGCTAGGGCACCCCTAGGCTTAGGCTTAGGATAGGGCTCCCCTAGCCTAAGGCTAGGGCACCCCTGGCTTAGGCTACTGCACCACTAGGCTTAGGATAGGGCACCCCTAGGCTTAGGCTAGGGCAACCCTAGGCTTAGGCTAGGGCACCCCTAGGTTACGCTAGGGCACCCCTAGGCTTAGTCTAGGACACCACTAACCTAAGGCTAGGGCACCCCTAGGCTTAGGTTAGGGCACCCCTAGGCTTAGGCTAAGGCTAGGGCTCCCCTTGCCTAAGGCTAGGGCACCCCTAGGCTTAGACTAGGGCACCCCTAGGCTTAGGCTAGGGCACCCCTAGTTTTAGGCTAGGGCACCTCTAGACTTAGGCTAGGGCACCCCTAGGCTTAGGCTAGGGAAACCCTTGTTTTAGGCTAGGGCACCCCTAAACTTTGGCTGGTGCACCCCTAGGCTTAGGCTAAGACTAGGGCTCTCCTAGCCTAATGCTAGGGCACCCTAGGCTTAGGCTAGGGCACCCCTAGTATTAGGCTAGGGCACCCCTAGGCTTAGGCTAAAGTTGGGCTCCTCTAGCCTAACGCTAGGTCACCCCTAGGCTTAGGCAAGGGCCCCACTACGCTTAGGCTAGGGCACGCCTAGGCTTAGGTTAGGGCACCCCTAGGCTTAGTCTAAGGCTAGGGATCCCCTAGCCTAAGGCTAGGGCACCCCTAGGCTTCGGCTAGGGCACCCCTAGGCTTAGGGTAGTGAACGCTAGGCTTATGCTAAGGCTAGGGCACCCCTAGGCTTAGGCTAAGGCCCCCCTAGGCTTAGGCTAAGACTAGGGCTCCCCTTGCCTAAGACTATGGCAACCCTAGGCTTAGGCTAGGGCACACCTAGGCTTAGGCTAGGGCACCCCTAGGCTTAGGCTGGGGCTCCCCTAGGCTTAGGCTCGTGCACCCCAAGACTTAGGCAAAGACTAGGGCTCCCCTAGCCTAAGGCTAGGGCACCCGTAGGCTTAGTTTAGGGCACCCCTAGGCTTTGGCTAGGGCACCCCTAGGCTTAGGGTAAGGCTAGGGGTCCCCTAGCCTAAGGCTAGGGCACCCCTAGGCTTAGGCTAGGGCACCCCTAAGCTTAGGCTAAGGCACCCCTATGCTTAGGCTAAAGCTAGGGCTCCCCTAGCCTAAGGCTAGGGCACCCCTATGCTTAGGCTAGGGCACCCCTAGGCTTAGGCTAGTGAACGCTAGGCTTAGGCTAAGGCTAGGGCACCCCTAGGCTTAGGCTAAGGCACCCCTAGGCTTAGGCTAAGTCTAGGGATCCCCTAGCCTAAGGCTAGGGCACACCTAAACTTAGGGTAGGGCACCCCTAGGCTTAGGCCAGGGCACTCCTAGGCTTAGGCTAAGACTAGGGCTCCCCTTGCCTAAGAATATGGCACCGCTAGGCTTAGGCTAGGGCACCCCTAGGCCTAGGCTAGTGCACCGCTAGGCTTTGGCTAGGGCACCCCTAGGCTTAGGCTTAGGATAGGGCTCCCCTAGCCTAAGGCTAGGGCACCCCTGGCTTAGGCTACTGCACCACTAGGCTTAGGATAGGGCACCCCTAGGCTTAGGCTAGGGCACCCCTAAGCTTAGGCTAAGGCACCCCTATGCTTAAGCTAAAGCTAGGGCTCCCCTATCCTAAGGCTAGGGCACCCCTATGCTTAGGCTAGGGCACGCCTAGGCTTAGGCTAGGGCTCCCCTAGGCTTAGGCTAGTGAACGCTAGGCTTAGGCTAAGGCTAGGGCACCCCTAGGCTTAGGCTAAGGCACCCCTAGGCTTAGGCTAAGTCTAGGGATCCCCTAGCCTAAGGCTAGGGCACACCTAAGCTTAGGCTAGGGCACCCCTAGGCTTAGGCCAGGGCACTCCTAGGCTTAGGCTAAGACTAGGGCTCCCGTTGCCTAAGAATATGGCACCCCTAGGCTTAGGCTAGGGCACCCCTAGGCTTAGGCTAGGGCACCCCTAGGCTTAGGCTCGGGCACCCCAAGACTTAGGCTAAGACTAGGGCTCCCCTAGCCTAAGGCTAGGGCACTCCTAGGCTTAGGCTAGGGCACCCCTAGGCTTTGTCTAGGGCACCCCTAGGCTTAGGGTAAGGTTAGGGCTCCCCTAGCCTAAGGCTAGGGCAACCCTAGGCTTAGGCTAGGGCACCCCTAGGCTTAGGCTAGGGCAACGCTAGGCTTAGGCTAAGGCTAGGGCTCCCCTAGCTTAAGGCTAGGGCACCCCTAGTGTTAGGCTAGGGCACCCATAGGCTTAGACTAGGGCGCCCCTAGGCTTAGGCTAGGACACCCCTAACCTAAGGCTAGGGCACCCCTAGGCTTAGGGCACCCCTAAGCTTAGGCTAGGGCACCCCTCGGCTTAGCCTAGTGTACCCCTAAGCTTAGGCTAAGGCTACGGATCCCCTAGGCTAAGGCTAGGGCACCCTAGGATTAGGCTTGGGCACACCTAGGCTTAGGCTAGGGCACCTCTAGGCTTAGGCTAAGGCTAGGGCTCCCCTACCCTAAGGCTAGGGCACCCCTAGGCTCAGGCTAGGGCACCCTTAGCCTTAGGCTAGGGCACCCCTAGGCTTAGGCTATGGCTAGGGCTCCCCTAGCCTAAAGCTAGGGCACCCCTACGCTTAGGCTAGGGCACCCCTCGGCTTAGGCTATTGCTAGGGCTCCCCTAGCCTAAAGCTAGTGCACCCCTAGGCTTTGGCTAGGGCAGCCATAGGCTTAGGCTAGGGCACCCCAAGGCATTGGCTAAGGCTAAGGCTCCCCTTGCCTAAGGTTATGGCACCTCTAGGCTTAGGCTAGGGCACCCCTAGGCTTTGGCTAGAGCACCCCTAGTCTTAGGCTAAGGCTAGGGCTCCCCTAGCCTAAGGCTAGGGCACCCCTAGGTTTAGGCTAGGGCACCCCTAGGCTTAGGCTAGGGCAACCCTAGGCTTAGGCTAAGGCTAGGGCTCCCCTAGCTTAAGGCTTGGGCACCCCTAGGGTTAGGCTAGGGCACCCCTAGACTTAGGCTAGGGCACCCCTAGGCCTAGGCTAAGGGTAGGTCTCCCCCAGCCTAAGGTTAGGGCACCCCTATGCTTAAGCTAGGGCACCCCTAAGCTTAGGCTAAGGCACTCCTATGCTTAGGATAAAGCTAGGGCTCCCCTAGCCTCAGGCTAGGGCACCCCTATGCTTAGGCTAGGGCACGCCTAGGCTTAGGCTAGGGCACCCCTAGGCTTAGGCTAGTGAACGCTAGGCTTAGGCTAAGGCTAGGGCACCCCTAGGCTTAGGCTAAGGCACCCCTAGGCTTAGGCTAAGTCTAGGGATCCCCTAGACTAAGGCTAGGGTACACCTAAGCTTAGGCTAGGGCACCCCTAGGCTTAAGCCAGGGCACTCCTAGGCTTAGGCTAAGACTAGGGCTCCCCTTGCCTAAGAATATGGCACCCCTAGGCTTAGGCTAGGGCACCCCTAGGCTTAGGCTAGGGCACCCCTAGGCTTAGGCTCGGGCACCCCAAGACTTAGGCTAAGACTAGGGCTCCCCTAGCCTAAGGCACGGGCACTCCTAGGCTTAGGCTAGGGCACCCCTAGGCTTTGTCTAGGGCACCCCTAGGCTTAGGGTAAGGTTAGGGCTCCCCTAGCCTAAGGCTAGGGCACCCCTAGGCTTGGGCTAGGGCAACGCTAGGCTTAGGCTAAGGCCAGGGCTCCCCTAGCTTAAGGCTAGGGCACCCCTAGGGTTAGGCTAGGGCACCCCAAGGCTTAGGCTAAGCCACCCCTTTGCTTAGTCTAAGGGTAGGGTTTCCCTCGCCTAAGGCTAGGGCACCCCTAGGCTTAGTCTATTGTACCCCGAGTCTTAGGATAGGGCACCCCTAGGCTAAGGCTAAGGCTAGCGCTCCCCTAGTCTAAGGCTAGGGCACCCCTAGGCTTATGCTAGGGCACCCCTAGGCTTAGGTTATGGCACCCCTAGGCTTAGGCTAAGGCTAGGTCTCCCCTAGCCTAAGGCTAGGGCACCCAAGGCTTAGGCTAGGGCACCCCTAGGCTTAGGCTAGGGCACCCCTAGGCTTCGGCTAAGGCTAGGGCTCCTCTAGCCTAAGGCTAGGGCACCCTAGGTTTAGGCTAGGGCAAACCTAGGCTTAGGCTATTGCATCACTAGGCTTAGGATAGGGCACCCCTAGGCTTAGGCTAGGGCACCCTTAGGCTTAGGGTAGGGCACCCCTAGTCTTAGGCTAGGACACCCCTAACCTATGGCTAGGGCACCCCTAGGCTTAGGGCACCCCTAGGCTTAGGCTAGGGCACCCCTCGGCTTAGGCTAGTGTACCCCTAGGCTTAGGCTAAGGCTACGGATCCCTTAGCCTAAGGCTAGGGCACCCTAGGATTAGGCTAGGGCACCCCTAGGCTTAGGCTAGGCCACACCTAGGCTTTGGCTAGGGCACCTCTAGGCTTAGGCTAAGGCTAGGGCTCCCCTACCCTAAGGCTAGGGCACCCCTAGGCTCAGGCTAGGGCACCCTTAGCCTTAGGCTAGGGCACCCCTAGGCTTAGGCTATGGCTAGGGCTCCCCTAACCTAAAGCTAGGGCAACCCTAGGCTTAGGCTAGTGCACCCCTCGGCTTAGGCTATTGCTAGGGCTCCCCTAGCCTAAAGCTAGGGCACCCCTAGGCTTTGGGTAGGGCAGCCATAGGCTTAGGCTAGGGCACCCCAAGGCTTTGGCTAAGGCTAGGGCTCCCCTTGCCTAAGGTTATGGCACCTCTAGGCGTAGGCTAGGGCACCCCTAGGCTTAGGCTCGGGCACCCCAAGATTATGGCTAATACTAGGGCTCCCCTAGCCTAAGGCTAGGGCACCCCTAGGCTTAGGCTAGGGCACCCCTAGGCTTTGGCTAGGGCACCCCTAGTCTTAGGCTAAGGCTAGGGCTCCCCTAGCCTAAGGCTAGGGCACCCCTAGGTTTAGGCTAGGGCACCCCTAGGCTTAGGCTAGGGCAACCCTAGGCTTAGGCTAAGGCTAGGGCTCCCCTAGCTTAAGGCTTGGGCACCCCTAGGGTTAGGCAAGGGCACCCCTAGGCTTAGGCTAGGGCACCCCTAGGCCTAGGCTAAGGGTAGGTCTCCCCCAGCCTAAGGTTAGGGCACCCCTAGGCTTATGTTAGAGCACCCCAAGGCTTAGGCTAGGGCACCCATAGGCTTAGGCCAAGGCTAGGGTTCACCTAGCCTAAGGCTAAGGCTAGCGCTCCCCTAGTCTAAGGCTAGGGCACCACTAGGCTTAGGCTAGGGCACCCCTAGGCTTAGGTTAGGACACCCCTAGGTTTAGGCTTAAGCTAGGGCTCCCCTAGCCTAAGGCTAGGGCACCCTAGGCATAGGCTAGGGCACCCCTAGGCTTAGGCTATTGCACCACTAGGCTTATGCTAGGGCACCCCCAGGCTTAGGCTAGAGCACCCTGAGGCTTAGGCTAGGGCACCCCTAGGCTTAGGCTAAGTCTAGGGATCCCCTAGCCTAAGGCTAGGGCACCCCTAAGCTTAGGCTAGGGCACCCCTAGGCTTAGGCTAGAGCACTCCTAGGCTTAGGCTAAGACTAGGGCACCCCTTGCCTAAGACTATGGCACCCCTAGGCTTAGGCTAGGGCACCCCTAGGCTTAGGCTAGGGCACCCTTAGGCTTAGGCTAGGGCACCCCTAGGCTTAGGCTTGGGCACCCCAAGACTTAGGCTAAGACTAGGGCTGCCCTAGCCTAAGGCTAGGCCACTCCTAGGATTAGGCTAGGGCACCCCTAGGCTTTGTCTAGGGCACCCCTAGGTTTAGGGTAAGGTTAGGGCTCCCCTAGCCTAAGGCTAGGGCAACCCTAGGGTTAGGGTAGGGCACCCCTAGGCTTAGGCAGGGGCAACGCTAGGCTTAGGCTAAGTCTAGGGCTCCCCTAGCTTAAGGCTAGGGCACCCCTAGGGTTAGGCTAGGGCACCCATAGGCTTAGACTAGGGCGCCCCTAGGCTTAGGCTGGGGCACCCGTAGGCTTAGACTAGGACAGCACTAGGCTTAGGCTAAGGCTAGGGCTCCCCTAGCCTAAGGCTAGGGCACCCCTAGGCTTAGGCTAGGGCACCCCAAGGCTTAGGCCAAGCCACCCCTTGGCTTAGGCTAAGGCTAGGGTTCCCCTAACCTAAGGCTAGGGCACCCCTAGGCTTAGTCTATTGCACCACTAGTCTTAGGATAGGGCACCCCTAGGCTAAGGCTAAGGAAAGTGCTCCCCTAGTCTAAGGTTAGGGCACCCCTAGGCTTATGCTAGGGCACCCCTAGGCTTAGGTTATTGCACCCCTAGGCTTAGGCTAAGGCTAGGACTCCCCTAGCCTAAGGCTAGGGCACCCAAGGCTTAGGCTAGGGTATCCCTAGACTTAGGCTAGGGCAACCCTAGGCTTCGGCTATTGCACCACTAGGCTTAGGATAGGGCACCCCTAGGCTTAGGCTAGGGCACCCTTAGGCTTAGGGTAGGGCACCCCTTGGCTTAGGCTAGGACACCACTAACCTAAGGCTAGGGCACCCCTAGGCTTAGGTTAGGGCACCCCATGGCTTAGGCTAGGGCACCCCTCGGCTTAGGCTAGTGTACCCCTAGGCTTAGGCTAAGTCTACGGATCCCCTAGCCTAAGGCTAGGGCACCCTAGGATTAGGCTAGGGCACCCCTAGGTTTAGGCTAGGCCACACCTAGGCTTTGGCTAGGGCACCTCTAGGCTTCGGCTAAGGCTAGGGCTCCCCTACCCTAAGGCTAGGGCAACCCTAGGCTCAGGCTAGGACACCCTTAGCCTTAGGCTAGGGCACCCCTAGGCTTAGGCTATGGCTAGGGCTCCCCTAGCCTAAAGCTAGGGCACCCCTAGGCTTAGGCTGGGGCTCCCCTAGCCTAAAGCTAGGGCACCCCTAGGCTTAGGCTAGGGCACCCCTAGGCTTAGGCTATGGCTAGGGCTCCCATAGCCTAAAGCTAGGGCACCCCTAGGCTTTGGCTAGGGCAGCCATAGGCTTAGGCTAGGGCACCCCTAGGCTTTGGCTAAGGCTAGGGCTCCCCTTGCCTAAGGTTATGGCACCTCTAGGCTTAGGCTAGGGCACCCGTAGGCTTAGGCTCAGGCACCCCAAGATTATGGCTAAGACTAGGGCTCCCCTAGCCTAAGGCTAGGGCACCCCTAGGCTTAGGATAGGGCACCCCTAGGCTTTGGCTAGGGCACACCTAGGCTTAGGCTAAGGCTAGGGCTCCCCTAGCCTAAGGCTAGGGCTCCCCTAGGTTTAGGCTAGGGCACCCCTAGGCTTAGGCTAGGGCAACCCTAGGCTTAGGCTAAGGCTAGGGCTCCCCTAGCTTAAGGCTTGGGCACACCTAGGGTTAGGCTAGGGCACCCCTAGGCTTAGGTTAGGGCACCCCTAGGTCTAGGCTAAGGGTAGGTCTACCCCAGCCTAAGGTTAGGGCACCCCTAGACTTAAGCTAGGGCACCCCTAGGCTTAGGCTAGGGCACCCATAGGCTTAGGCTAGGGCACCCATAGGCTTAGGCTAAGGCTAGGGTTAACCTAGCCTAAGGCTAGGGCACCCCTAGGCTTATGCTTGGGCACCCCAAGGCTTACGCTAGGGCACCCATAGGCTTAGGCTAAGGCTAGGGTTCCCCTAGCCTAAGGCTAAGGCTAGCGCTCCCCTAGTCTAAGGCTAGGGCACCCCTAGGCTTAGGCTAGGGCACCCCTAGGCTTAGGTTAGGGCATCCCTAGGATTAGGCTAGGGCACCCCAAGGCTTAGCCTCGGGCAACCCTAGGCTTAGGCTAGGGCACCCCTCGGCTTAGGCTAGTGCACCCCTAGACTTAGGCTCGGGCACCCCTAGGCTTAGGCTAAGGCTTGGGCTCCCCTAGCCTAAGGCTAGGGCACCCCTTGGCTTAGGCTATGGCCCCCCTAGGCTTTGGCTAGAGCACCCCTAGGCTTAGTCTAAGGCTAGGGCTCCCCTAGACTAAGGCTAGGGCACCCCTAGGCTTAGGCTATTGCACCACTAGGCTTAGAATAGGGCACCCCTAGGCTTAGGCTAAGGCTAGCGCTCCCCTATTCTAAGGCTAGGGCACCCCTAGGCTTAGGCTAGGGCACCACTAGGCTTAGGCTTGGGCACCCCTAGGCTTAGGCTAGGACACCCCTAACCTAAGGCTAGGGCACCCCTAAGCTTAGGCTAGTGCACCCCTCGGCTTAGGCTAGTGCACCCCTAGGCTTAGGCTAAGGCTACGGCTCTCCTAGCCTAAGGCTAGGGCACCCTAGGATTAGGCTAGGGCACCCCTAGGCTTAGGGTAGGGCACCACTAGGCTTAGGCTAAAGTTGGGCTCCTCTAGCCTAACGCTAGGGTACCCCTAGGCTTAGGCTAGGGCACCCATAGGCTTAGGCTAAGGTTAGGGATCCCCAAGCCTAAGGCTATGGCACCCCTAGGCTCAGGCTAGGGAACCCATAGGCTTAGGCTAAGGCTAGGGATCTCCTAGCCTAAGGCTAGGGCACCCCTAGGCTTAGGCTAGGGATCTCCTAGCCTAAGGGTAGGGCACCCCTAGGCTTAGGCTAGGGCAGCAAATAGGCTTAGGCCAGGGCATCCCTAGGCTTAGGCTAAGGTTAGGACTCCCATAGCCTAAGACCTGGGCACCCCTAGGCTTAGGCTAGGGCACCCATAGGCTTAGGCTAGGGCACCCCTAGGCTTAGGCTAAGGCTAGGGCTCCCCTAGCCTAAGGCTAGGGCACCCATAAACTTAGGCTAGGGCACCCCTAGGCTTATGCTAGGGCACCACTAGGCTTATGCTAGGGCACCCCTAGGCTTATGCTAGGGCACCCCTAGGCCTAGGCTAAGGCTAGCGCTCCCCTATTCTAAAGCTCGGGTACCCCTAGGCTTAGGCTAGGGCATCCCTAGGCTTAGGCTAGGACACCCCTAACCTAAGGTTAGGGCACCCCTAGGCTTAGGCTAGGGCAACCCTAGGCATAGGCTAAGGCTAGGGCTCCCCTAGCCTAATGCTAGGGCACCCTAGGTTTAGGGTAGGGCACCGCTAGGCTTAGCCTAGGGTAACCCTTGGCTTAGGCTAAGTCTAGGGCTCCCCTTGCCTAAGACTATGGCACCCCTAGGCTTAGGCAAGGGCACCCCTAGGCTTAGGCTAGGGCACCCCTAGGCTTAGGCTCGGGCACACCAAGACTTAGTCTAAGACTAGGACTCCCCTAGCCTAAGGCTAGCGCACCCCTAGGCTTAGGCTAGGGCACCCCTAGGCTTTGGTTAGGGCACCCCTAGGCTTTGGCTAGGGCACCCCTAGGCTTAGGGTAAGGTTAGTTCTCCCCTAGCCTAAGGCTAGGGCACCCGTAGGCGTAGGCTAGGGCACCCCTAGGCTTAGGCTAGGGCAACGCTAGGCTTAGGCTAAGGCTAGGGCTCCCCTAGCTTAATGCTAGGGCACCCCTAGGGTTAGGCTAGGGCACCACTAGGCTTAGACTAGGACGCCCCTAGGCTTAGGCTAAGGCACCCCTAGGCTTAGGTTAGGGCACCCCCAGGATTAGGCTAGGGCACCCCTAAGCTTAGACTAGGGCACCACTAGGCTTAGGCTAAGGCTAGGGCTCCCCTAGGCTTAGGCTAGGGCAACCCAAGGCTTAGGCTAAGCCACCCCTAGGCTTAGGCTAAGGCTAAGGTTCCCCTAGCCTAAGGCTAGGGCACCCCTATGCTTAGGCTATTGTACCACTAGGCTTAGGATAGGGCACCCCTAGGCTAAGGCTAAGGCTAGCGCTCCCCTAGGCTAAGGCTAGCGCTCCCCTAGGCTAAGGCTAGGGCACCCCTAGGCTTAGGCTAGGGCACCCCTAGGCTTAGGTTAAGGCACCCCTAGGCTTAGGCTAGGGCACCCCTAGGCTTAGGCTATGGCACCCCTAGGCATAGGCTAAGGCTAGGGCTTCCCTTGCCTAAGGCTAGGGCACCTAAGGCTTAGGCAGGGCACACCTAGGCTTAGGCTAGGGCACCCCTAGGCGTCGGCTAGGGCTAGGGCTCCTCAAGCCTAAGGCTAGGGCACCCTAGGTTTAGGCTAGGGAACCCCTAGGCTTAGGCTAGGGAACCCTTAGGCTTAGGGTAGAGCACCACTAGGCTTAGGCTAGGACACGACTAACCTAAGGCTAGGGCACCCCTAGGCTTAGGTTAGGGTACCCCTAGGCTTAGGCTAGGGCACCCATCGGCTTAGGCTAGTGTACCCCTAGGCTTAGGCTAAGGCTACGGCTCCCCTAGCCTAAGGCTAGGGCACCCTAGGATTAGGCTAGGGCACCCATAGGCTTAGGCTAGGGCACCCCTAGGCTTTGGCCTGGGCACCCCTAGGCTTAGGCTAAGGCTAGGGCTCCCCTACCCTAAGGCTAGGGCACCCCTAGGCTCAGGCTAGGGTACCCTTAGGCTTAGGCTAGGGCACCCCTAGGCTTAGCCTAAGGCTAGGGCTCCCCTAGCGTAAAGCTAGGGCACCCCTAGGCTTAGGTTAGGGCACCCCTAGGCTTTGGCTAGGGCACCCCTAGGCTTAGGCTAGGGCACCCATAGGCTTAGGCTAATGCTAGGGCACCATTAGGCTTAGGCTAGGGCACCCCTAGGCTTAGGCTGGGGCACCCCAAGCCTAAGGCTAGGGCACCCCTAGGTTTAGGCTAGGGCCCCCCTAGGCTTTGGCTAGGGCACCCCTAGGCTTAGGCTAGGGCCCCCCTAGCCATTGGCTAGGGCACCCCTAGGCTTAGGCTAAGGCTAGGGTACCCCTAGGTTTAGGCTATTGCACCACTAGGCTTATGATAGGGCACCCCTACGCTTAGGCTAAGGCTAGTGCTCCCCTATTCTAAGGCTAGGGCACCCCTAGGATTAGGCTACGGCACCCCTAAGCTTAGGCTAGGGCACCACTAGGCTTAGGCTAGGACACCCCTAACCTAAGGCTAGGGCACCCCTAGGCTTAGGTTAGGGCACCCTAGGCTTATGCTAAGGCTAGGGTTCCCCTGGCCTAAGGCTAGGGCACCCCTAGGCTTAGGCTAGGGCACCCCTAGGTTTAGGCTAGGGAAACCTAGGCTTAGGCTAGGGTACCCCTAGGCTTAGGCTAGGGCACTGCTAGGCTTAGAATAGGGCACCCCAAGGCTTAGGCTAAGGGTAGGGCTCCCATATCCTAAGGCTAGGGCACCCCTAGGCTTAGGCTAAGGCTAGGGCTCCCCTAGCCTAAGGCTAGGGCACACTTAGGCTTAGGCTAGGGCACCACTAGTCTTAGGATAGGGCACCCCTAGGCTTAGGCTAGTGCACCCATAGGCTTATGCTAGGGAACCCCTAGGCTTAGGCTAGGGCACCCCTCGGCTTAGGTTAGGGCTCTCCTAGGCTTATGCTAAGGCTAGAGCTGCCCTAGCTTAAGGCTAGGGCACCCATAGGCTTACGCTAGGGCACACCTAGGCTTAGGCTAGGGCACCCCTATGCTTAGGCCAAGGCTAGGGGTACCCTAGCCTAAGGCTAGGGCACCCCTAGGCTTAGGATAGGGCACACCAAGGCTTAGGCTAGGGCACCCCTAGGGTAAGGCTAGGACACACCTAACCAAAGGCTACGGCACCCCTAGGCTTAGGTTAGGGCACCCTAGGCTTAGGCTAAGGCTAGGGCTCCCCTAGCCTAAGGCTTGGGCACCCCTAGGCTTAGGCTAGGGCACCCCTAGGCTTAGATTATGGCACCCTAGGCTTAGGCTAAGGCTAGGGCTCCCCTAGCCTAAGGCTTGGGCACCCCTAGGCTTAGGCTAGGGCACCCCTAGGCTTAGGCTAGGGCACCCCTAGGTTTAGGGTAGGGCAGCTATATGCTTATCCTAGGGCAGCCATAGGGTTAGCCTAAGGCTAGGGATCCCCTAGTCTAAGGCCTGGGCACCCCTAGGAAAGGGCTAGGGCACCCCTAGGCTTAGGATAGGGCACCCCAAGGCTTAGGCTAGGGCACCCCTAGGCTAAGGCTAGGACACCCCTAACCAAAGGCTACGGCACCCCTAGGCTTACATTAGGGCACCCTTAGGCTTAGGCTAGGGCACCCCTAGGCTTAGGTTAGGGCACCCCTCGGCGTAGGCTAGGGAACCCCTTGGCTTAGGCTAAGTCTTGGGCTCCTCTAGCCTGAGGCTATGGCACCCCTAGGCTTAGGCTAGGGCAACCCTAGGCTTAGGCTAAAGATGGGCTCCTCTAGCCTAACGCTAGGGCACCCCTAGGCTTAGGCTAGGGCACCCCTAGGCTAAGGCTGGGGCACCCCTAGGCTTAGGCTAGGGCTCCCCTATCCTTAGGCTAAGGCTAGGGCTCCCCTTGCCTAAAGCTAGGGCACCCCTATCCTCAGGCTAGTGCACTCTTAGGCTTAGGCTAGGGCACCTCTAGGCTTAGGCTAAGGCTAGGGATCCCCTAGCCTAAAGCTAGGGCACCCTTAGGCTTAGGCTAGGGCACCCCTAGGCTTAGGCTAGGGCACCCCTAGGCTTAGGCTAGGGCACCCCTAGGCTTAGGCTAGGGCACCCCTAGGCTTAGGCTAGGGCACCCCTAGGCTTAGGCTAAGGCTAGGGTACCCCTAGGCTTAGGCTAAGGCAGCCTTAGGCTTAGGCTAGGGCAGCCCTATGCTTAGGCTAGGGCACCCCTAGGCTTAGGATAGGGCACCCCTAGGCTTAGGTTAAGGCTAGTGCTCCCCTATCCTAAGGCTAGGGCACCCGTATGCTTAGGCTAGGGCACCCCTAGGCTTAGGCTAAGATTAGGGCTCCCCTAGCCTAAGGCTAGGAAACCCCTAAGCTTAGGCTAGGGCACCCCTAGGCTTAGGCTAGGGCACCCCGAAGCTTAGGCTAGGGCACCCCTAGGCTTAGGCTAGGGCACCCCGAAGCTTAGGCTAGGGCACCCCTAGGCTTAGGCTAACGCACCCTTCGACTTAGGCTAAGGCTAGGGCTCCCATAGCCTAAGGCTAGGGCACCCCTATGCTTAGGCTAGGGCACGCCGGGCTTAGGCTAGGGCACCCCTAGGCTTAGCTAGTGAACCCCTAGGCTTAAGCTAACGCACCCCTCAACTTAGGCTAAGGCTAGGGCTCCGATAGCCTAAGGCTAGGGCACCCCTATGCTTAGGCTAGGGCACGCCGGGCTTAGGCTAGGGAACCCCTATGCTTAGGCTAGGGTACCCCTAGGCTTAGGTTCGGGCACCCCTTGTGTTAGGCTAAGGCTAGGACACCTCTAGGCTTAGGCTAGGGCACCCCTAGGCCTAGGCTAGTGCACCGCTAGGCTTTGGCTAGGGCACCCCTAGGCTTAGGCTTAGGATAGGGCTCCCCTAGCCTAAGGCTAGGGCAGCCCTGGCTTAGGCTACTGCACCACTAGTCTTAGGATAGGGCACCCCTAGGCTTAGGCTAGGGCAACACTAGGCTTAGGCTAGGGCACCCCTAGGTTACGCTAGGGCACCCCTAGGCTTAGTCTAGGACACCACTAACCTAAGGCTAGGGCACCCCTAGGCTTAGGTTAGGGCACCCCTAGGCTTAGGCTAAGGCTAGGGCTCCCCTTGCCTAAGGCTAGGGCACCCCTATGCTTAGGCTAGGGCACGCCGGGCTTAGGCTAGGGCACCCCTAGGCTTAGGCTAGTGAACCCCTAGGTTTAAGCTAACGCACCCCTCAACTTAGGCTAAGGCTAGGGCTCCGATAGCCTAAGGCTAGGGCACCCCTATGCTTAGGCTAGGGCACGCCGGGCTTAGGCTAGGGAACCCCTATGCTTAGGCTAGGGTACCCCTAGGCTTAGGTTCGGGCACCCCTTGTCTTAGGCTAAGGCTAGGACACCTCTAGGCTTAGGCTAGGGCACCCCTAGGCCTAGGCTAGTGCACCGCTAGGCTTTGGCTAGGGCACCCCTAGGCTTAGGCTTAGGATAGGGCTCCCCTAGCCTAAGGCTACGGCACCCCTGGCTTAGGCTACTGCACCACTAGGCTTAGGATAGGGCACCCCTAGGCTTAGGCTATGGCAACCCTAGGCTTAGGCTAGGGCACCCCTAGGTTACGCTAGGGCACCCCTAGGCTTAGTCTAGGACACCACTAACCTAAGGCTAGGGCACCCCTAGGCTTAGGTTAGGGCACCCCTAGGCTTAGGCTAAGGCTAGGGCTCCCCTTGCCTAAGGCTAGGGCACCCCTAGGCTTAGGCTAGGGCACCCCTAGGCTTAGGCTAGGGCACCCCTAGTTTTAGGCTAGGGCACCTCTAGACTTAGGCTAGAGCACCCCTAGGCTTAGGCTAGGGAAACCCTTGTTTTAGGCTAGGGCACCCCTAAACTTTGGCTGGTGCACCCCTAGGCTTAGGCTAAGACTAGGGCTCTCCTAGCCTAATGCTAGGGCACCCTAGGCTTAGGCTAGGGCACCCCTAGTATTAGGCTAGGGCACCCCTAGGCTTAGGCTAAAGTTGGGCTCCTCTAGCCTAACGCTAGGTCACCCCTAGGCTTAGGCAAGGGCCCCACTACGCTTAGGCTAGGGCACGCCTAGGCTTAGGTTAGGGCACCCCTAGGCTTAGTCTAAGGCTAGGGATCCCCTAGCCTAAGGCTAGGGCACCCCTAGGCTTCGGCTAGGGCACCCCTAGGCTTAGGGTAGTGAACGCTAGGCTTATGCTAAGGCTAGGGCTCCCCTTGCCTAAGACTATGGCAACCCTAGGCTTAGGCTAGGGCACACCTAGGCTTAGGCTAGGGCACCCCTAGGCTTAGGCTGGGGCTCCCCTAGGCTTAGGCTCGTGCACCCCAAGACTTAGGCAAAGACTAGGGCTCCCCTAGCCTAAGGCTAGGGCACCCTTAGGCTTAGGCTAGGGCACCCCTAGGCTTTGGCTAGGGCACCCCTAGGCTTAGGGTAAGGCTAGGGATCCCCTAGCCTAAGGCTAGGGCACCCCTAGGCTTAGGCTAGGGCACCCCTAAGCTTAGGCTAAGGCACCCCTATGCTTAGGCTAAAGTTAGGGCTCCCCTAGCCTAAGGCTAGGGCACCCCTATGCTTAGGCTAGGGCACCCCTAGGCTTAGGCTAGTGAACGCTAGGCTTAGGCTAAGGATAGGGCACCCCTAGGCTTAGGCTAAGGCACCCCTAGGCTTAGGCTAAGTCTAGGGATCCCCTAGCCTAAGGCTAGGGCACACCTAAGCTTAGGCTAGGGCACCCCTAGGCTTAGGCCAGGGCACTCCTAGGCTTAGGCTAAGACTAGGGCTCCCCTTGCCTAAGAATATGGCACCCCTAGGCTTAGGCTAGGGCACCCCTAGGCCTAGGCTAGTGCACCGCTAGGCTTTGGCTAGGGCACCCCTTGGCTTAGGCTTAGGATAGGGCTCCCCTAGCCTAAGGCTAGGGCACCCCTGGCTTAGGCTACTGCACCACTAGGCTTAGGATAGGGCACCCCTAGGCTTAGGCTAGGGCAACCCTAGGCTTAGGCTAGGGCACCCCTAGGCTTAGGCTAGGGCACCGCTAAGCTTAGGCTAAGGCACCCCTATGCTTAGGCTAAAGCTAGGGCTCCCCTAGCCTAAGGCTAGGGCACCCCTATGCTTAGGCTAGGGCACGCTTAGGCTTAGGCTAGGGCACCCCTAGGCTTAGGCTAGTGAACGCTAGGCTTAGGCTAAGGCTAGGGCACCCCTAGGCTTAGGCTAAGGCACCCCTAGGCTTAGACTAAGTCTAGGAATCCCCTAGCCTAAGGCTAGGGCACACCTAAGCTTAGGCTAGGGCACCCCTAGGCTTAGGCCAGGGCACTCCTAGGCTTAGGCTAAGACTAGGGCTCCCCTTGCCTAAGAATATGGCACCCCTAGGCTTAGGCTAGGGCAACGCTAGGCTTAGGCTAAGGCTAGGGCTCCCCTAGCTTAAGGCTAGGGCACCCCTAGGGTTAGGCTAGGGCACCCATAGGCTTAGACTAGGGCGCCCCTAGGCTTAGGCTAGGACACCCCTACCCTAAGGCTAGGGCACCCCTAGGCTTAGGGCACACCTAGGCTTAGGCTAGGGCACCCCTCGGCTTAGGCTAGTGTACCCCTAAGCTTAGGCTAAGGCTACGGATCCCCTAGGCTAAGGCTAGGGCACCCTAGGATTAGGCTTGGGCACCCCTAGGCTTAGGCTAGGGCACCTCTAGGCTTAGGCTAAGGCTAGGGCTCCCCTTCCCTAAGGCTAGGGCACCCCTAGGCTCAGGCTAGGGCACCCTTAGCCTTAGGCTAGGGCACCCCTAGGCTTAGGCTATGGCTAGGGCTCCCCTAGCCTAAAGCTAGGGCACCCCTACGCTTAGGCTAGGGCACCCCTCGGCTTAGGCTATTGCTAGGGCTCCGCTAGCCTAAAGCTAGTGCACCCCTAGGCTTTGGCTAGGGCAGCCATAGGCTTAGGCTAGGGCACCCCAAGGCTTTGGCTAAGGCTAAGGCTCCCCTTGCCTAAGGTTATGGCACCTCTAGGCTTAGGCTAGGGCACCCCTAGGCTTTGGCTAGGGCACCCCTAGTCTTAGGCTAAGGCTAGGGCTCCCCTAGCCTAAGGCTAGGGCACCCCTAGGTTTAGGCTAGGGCACCCCTAGGCTTAGGCTAGGGCAACCCTAGGCTTAGGCTAAGGCTAGGGCTCCCCTAGCTTAAGGCTTGGGCACCCCTAGGGTTAGGCTAGGGCACCCCTAGACTTAGGCTAGGGCACCCCTAGGCCTAGGCTAAGGGTAGGTCTCCCCCAGCCTAAGGTTAGGGCACCCCTATGCTTAAGCTAGGGCACCCCTAAGCTTAGGCTAAGGCACTCCTATGCTTAGGATAAAGCTAGGGCTCCCCTAGCCTCAGGCTAGGGCACCCCTATGCTTAGTCTAGGGCACGCCTAGGCTTAGGCTAGGGCACCCCTAGGCTTAGGCTAGTGAACGCTAGGCTTAGGCTAAGGCTAGGGCACCCCTAGGCTTAGGCTAAGGCACCCCGAGGCTTAGGCTAAGTCTAGGGATCCCCTAGACTAAGGCTAGGGTACACCTAAGCTTAGGCTAGGGCACCCCTAGGCTTAAGCCAGGGCACTCCTAGGCTTAGGCTAAGACTAGGGCTCCCCTTGCCTAAGAATATGGCACCCCTAGGCTTAGGCTAGGGCACCCCTAGGCTTAGGCTAGGGCACCCCTAGGCTTAGGCTAGGGCACCCCAAGACTTAGGCTAAGACTAGGGCTCCCCTAGCCTAAGGCACGGGCACTCCTAGGCTTAGGCTAGGGCACCCCTAGGCTTTGTCTAGGGCACCCCTAGGCTAAGGGTAAGGTTAGGGCTCCCCTAGCCTAAGGCTAGGGCACCCCTAGGCTTAGGCTAGGACAACGCTAGGCTTAGGCTAAGGCCAGGGCTCCCCTAGCTTAAGGCTAGGGCACCCCTAGGGTTAGGCTAGGGCACCCATAGGCTTAGGCTAAGGCTAGGTCTCCCCTAGCCTAAGGCTAGGGAACCCAAGGCTTAGGCTAGGGCACCCCTAGGCTTAGGCTAGGGCACCCCTAGGCTTCGGCTAAGGCTAGGGCTCCTCTAGCCTAAGGCTAGGGCACCCTAGGCTTAGGCTAGGGCAAACCTAGGCTTAGGCTATTGCACCACTAGGCTTAGGATAGGGCACCCCTAGGCTTAGGCTAGGGCACCCTTAGGCTTAGGGTAGGGCACCCCTAGTCTTAGGCTAGGACACCCCTAACCTATGGCTAGGGCACCCCTAGGCTTAGGGCACCCCTAGGCTTAGGCTAGGGCACCCCTCGGCTTAGGCTAGTGTACCCCTAGGCTTAGGCTAAGGCTACGGATCCCTTAGCCTAAGGCTAGGGCACCCTAGGATTAGGCTAGGGCACCCCTAGGCTTAGGCTAGGCCACACCTAGGCTTTGGCTAGGGCACCTCTAGGCTTAGGCTAAGGCTAGGGTTCCCATACCCTAAGGCTAGGGCACCCCTAGTCTCAGGCTAGGGCACCCTTAGCCTTAGGCTAGGGCACCCCTAGGCTTAGGCTATGGCTAGGGCTCCCCTAACCTAAAGCTAGGGCAACCCTAGGCTTAGGCTAGGGCACCCCTCGGCTTAGGCTATTGCTAGGGCTCCCCTAGCCTAAAGCTAGGGCACCCCTAGGCTTTGGGTAGGGCAGCCATAGGCTTAGGCTAGGGCACCCCAAGGCTTTGGCTAAGGCTAGGGCTCCCCTTGCCTAAGGTTATGGCACCTCTAGGCGTAGGCTAGGGCACCCCTAGGCTTAGGCTCGGGCACCCCAAGATTATGGCTAAGACTAGGGCTCCCCTAGCCTAAGGCTAGGGCACCCCTAGGCTTAGGCTAGGGCACCCCTAGGCTTTGGCTAGGGCATCCCGAGTCTTAGGCTAAGGCTAGGGCTCCCCTAGCCTAAGGCTAGGGCACCCCTAGGTTTAGGCTAGGGCACCCCTAGGCTTAGGCTAGGGCAACCCTAGGCTTAGGCTAAGGCTAGGGCTCCCCTAGCTTAAGGCTTGGGCACCCCTAGGGTTAGGCAAGGGCACCCCTAGGCTTAGGCTAGGGCACCCCTAGGCCTAGGCTAAGGGTAGGTCTCCCCCAGCCTAAGGTTAGGGCACCCCTAGGCTTATGTTAGGGCACCCCAAGGCTTATGCTAGGGCACCCATAGGCTTAGGCCAAGGCTAGGGTTCACCTAGCCTAAGGCTAAGGCTAGCGCTCCCCTAGTCTAAGGCTAGGGCACCACTAGGCTTAGGCTAGGGCACCCCTAGGCTTAGGTTAGGACACCCCTAAGTTTAGGCTTAAGCTAGGGCTCCCCTAGCCTAAGGCTAGGGCACCCTAGGCATAGGCTAGGGCACCCCTAGGCTTAGGCTATTGCACCACTAGGCTTATGCTAGGGCACCCCCAGGCTTAGGCTAGAGCACCCTGAGGCTAAGGCTAGGGCACCCCTAGGCTTAGGCTAAGTCTAGGGATCCCCTAGCCTAAGGCTAGGGCACCCCAAAGCTTAGGCTAGGGCACCCCTAGGCTTAGGCTAGAGCACTCCTAGGCTTAGGCTAAGACTAGGGCACCCCTTGCCTAAGACTATGGCACCCCTAGGCTTAGGCTAGGGCACCCCTAGGCTTAGGCTAGGGCACCCTTAGGCTTAGGCTAGGGCACCCCTAGGCTTAGGCTTGGGCACCCCAAGACTTTGGCTAAGACTAGGGCTGCCCTAGCCTAAGGCTAGGCCACTCCTAGGATTAGGCTAGGGCACCCCTAGGCTTTGTCTAGGGCACCCCTAGGTTTAGGGTATGGTTAGGGCTCCCCTAGCCTAAGGCTAGGGCAACCCTAGGGTTAGGGTAGGGCACCCCTAGGCTTAGGCAAGGGCAACGCTAGGCTTAGGCTAAGTCTAGGGCTCCCCTAGCTTAAGGCTAGGGCACCCCTAGGTTTAGGCTAGGGCACCCATAGGTTTAGACTAGGGCGCCCCTAGGCTTAGGCTGGGGCACCCGTAGGCTTAGACTAGGACAGCACTAGGCTTAGGCTAAGGCTAGGGCTCCCCTAGCCTAAGGCTAGGGCACCCCTAGGCTTAGGCTAGGGCACCCCAAGGCTTAGGCCAAGCCATCCCTTGGCTTAGGCTAAGGCTAGGGTTCCCCTAACCTAAGGCTAGGGCACCCCTAGGCTTAGTCTATTGCACCACTAGTCTTAGGATAGGGCACCCCTAGGCTAAGGCTAAGGCAAGTGCTCCCCTAGTCTAAGGCTAGGGCACCCCTAGGCTTATGCTAGGGCACCCCTAGGCTTAGGTTATGGCACCCCTAGGCTTAGGCTAAGGCTAGGTCTCCCCTAGCCTAAGGCTAGGGCACCCAAGGCTTAGGCTAGGGTATCCCTAGACTTAGGCTAGGGCACCCCTAGGCTTCGGCTATTGCACCACTAGGCTTAGGATAGGGCACCCCTAGGCTTAGGCTAGGGCACCCTTAGCCTTAGGGTATGGCACCCCTTGGCTTAGGCTAGGACACCACTAACCTAAGGCTAGGGCACCCCTAGGCTTAGGTTAGGGCACCCCTTGGCTTAGGCTAGGGCACCCCTCGGCTTAGGCTAGTGTACACCTAGGCTTAGGCTAAGTCTACGGATCCCCTAGCCTAAGGCTAGGGCACCCTAGGATTAGGCTAGGGCACCCCTACGCTTAGGCTAGGCCACACCTAGGCTTTGGCTAGGGCACCTCTAGGCTTCGGCTAAGGCTAGGGCTCCCCTACCCTAAGGCTTGGGCAACCCTAGGCTCAGGCTAGGACACCCTTAGCCTTAGGCTAGGGCACCCCTAGGCTTAGGCTATGGCTAGGGCTCCCCTAGCCTAAAGCTAGGGCACCCCTAGGCTTAGGCTGGGGCTCCCCTAGCCTAAAGCTAGGGCACCCCTAGGCTTAGGCTAGGGCACCCCTAGGCTTAGGCTATGGCTAGGGCTCCCATAGCCTAAAGCTAGGGCACCCCTAGGCTTTGGCTAGGGCAGCCATAGGCTTAGGCTAGGGCACCCCTAGGCTTTGGCTAAGGCTAGGGCTCCCCTTGCCTAAGGTTATGGCACCTCTAGGCTTAGGCTAGGGCACCCGTAGGCTTAGGCTCAGGCACCCCAAGATTATGGCTAAGACTAGGGCTCCCCTAGCCTAAGGCTAGGGCACCCCTAGGCTTAGGATAGGGCACCCCTAGGCTTTGGCTAGGGCACACCTAGGCTTAGGCTAAGGCTAGGGCTCCCCTAGCCTAAGGCTAGGGCTCCCCTAGGTTTAGGCTAGGGCACCCCTAGGCTTAGGCTAGGGCAACCCTAGGCTTAGGCTAAGGCTAGGGCTCCCCTAGCTTAAGGCTTGGGCACACCTAGGGTTAGGCTAGGGCACCCCTAGGCTTAGGTTAGGGCACCCCTAGGTCTAGGCTAAGGGTAGGTCTACCCCAGCCTAAGGTTAGGGCACCCCTAGACTTAAGCTAGGGCACCCCTAGGCTTAGGCTAGGGCACCCATAGGCTTAGGCTAGGGCACCCATAGGCTTAGGCTAAGGCTAGGGTTAACCTAGCCTAAGGCTAGGGCACCCCTAGGCTTATGCTTGGGCACCCCAAGGCTTACGCTAGGGCACCCATAGGCTTAGGCTAAGGCTAGGGTTCCCCTAGCCTAAGGCTAAGGCTAGCGCTCCCCTAGTCTAAGGCTAGGGCACCCCTAGGCTTAGGCTAGGGCACCCCTAGGCTTAGGTTAGGGCATCCCTAGGATTAGGCTAGGGCACCCCAAGGCTTAGCCTCGGGCAACCCTAGGCTTTGGCTAGGGCACCCCTCGGCTTAGGCTAGTGGACCCCTAGACTTAGGCTCGGGCACCCCTAGGCTTAGGCTAAGGCTTGGGCTCCCCTAGCCTAAGGCTAGGGCACCCCTTGGCTTAGGCTATGGCCCCCCTAGGCTTTGGCTAGAGCACCCCTAGGCTTAGTCTAAGGCTAGGGCTCCCCTAGACTAAGGCTAGGGCACCCCTAGGCTTAGGCTATTGCACCACTAGGCTTAGAATAGGGCACCCCTAGGCTTAGGCTAAGGCTAGCGCTCCCCTATTCTAAGGCTAGGGCACCCCTAGGCTTAGGCTAGGGCACCACTAGGCTTAGGCTTGGGCACCCCTAGGCTTAGGCTAGGACACCCCTAACCTAAGGCTAGGGCACCCCTAAGCTTAGGCTAGTGCACCCCTCGGCTTAGGCTAGTGCACCCCTAGGCTTAGGCTAAGGCTACGGCTCTCCTAGCCTAAGGCTAGGGCACCCTAGGATTAGGCTAGGGCACCCCTAGGCTTAGGGTAGGGCACCACTAGGATTAGGCTAAAGTTGGGCTCCTCTAGCCTAACGCTAGGGTACCCCTAGGCTTAGGCTAGGGCACCCATAGGCTTAGGCTAAGGTTAGGGATCCCCAAGCCTAAGGCTATGGCACCCCTAGGCTCAGGCTAGGGAACCCATAGGCTTAGGCTAAGGCTAGGGATCTCCTAGCCTAAGGCTAGGGCACCCCTAGGCTTAGGCTAGGGCAGCCATAGGCTTAGGCCAGGGCATCCCTAGGCTTAGGCTAAGGTTAGGACTCCCATAGCCTAAGACCTGGGCACCCCTAGGCTTAGGCTAGGGCACCCATAGGCTTAGGCTAGGGCACCCCTAGGCTTAGGCTAAGGCTAGGGCTCCCCTAGCCTAAGGCTAGGGCACCCATTAACTTAGGCTAGGGCACCCCTAGGCTTATGCTAGGGCACCACTAGGCTTATGCTAGGGCACCCCTAGGCTTATGCTAGGGCACCGCTAGGCCTAGGCTAAGGCTAGCGCTCCCCTATTCTAAAGCTCTGGTACCCCTAGGCTTAGGCTAGGGCATCCCTAGGCTTAGGCTAGGACAACCCTAACCTAAGGTTAGGGCACCCCTAGGCTTAGGCTAGGGCACCCCTAGGCTTAGGCTAAGGCTAGGGCTCCCCTAGCCTAATGCTAGGGCACCCTAGGTTTAGGGTAGGGCTCCCCTAGGCTTTGGCTAGGGCACCCCTAGGCTTAGGCTAGGGCCCCCCTAGCCATTGGCTAGGGCACCCCTAGGCTTAGGCTAAGGCGAGGGCTCTCCTAGCCTCAGGCTAGGGCACCCCTAGACTCAGGCTATGGCACCCCTACGTTAAGGGTAGGGCAATCCTAGGCTTAGGCTAAGGCTAGGGCTCCCCTAGCCTCAGGCTAGGGCACCCTTAGGCTCAGATAGGGCACCCCTAGGCTTAGGCTAGGGCACTCCAAGGATTAGGCTAGGGCACCCCTAACCTAAGGCTAGGGCACCCATAGGCTTAAGTTAGGACACGCCTAGGCTTATGCTAGGGCACCCCTAGGCTTAGGCTAGGGCACCCCTAGGCTTAGGCTAAGGCTAGGGGTCACCTAGCCTAAGACTAGGGCACCCTAGGCTTAGGCTAGGGCACCCCTAGGCTTAGGCAAGTGTACCCCTAGGATTAGGCTAAGGCTAAGGCTCCCCTAGCCTAAGGCTACGGCACCCTAGGCTTAGGCTAGGGCACCCCTAGGCTTAGGCTAGGGCACCCCTAGGCTTAGGCTAGGGCACCCCTAGGCTTAGGCTAGGGCACCCCTAAGCATAGGCTAAGGCTAGGGCTCTCCTAGCCTCAGGCTAGGGCACCCCTAGGCTCAGGCTAGGGCACCCCTACGTTTAGGGTAGGGCAATCGTAGGCTTAGGCTAAGGCTAGGGCTCCCCTAGCCTCAGGCTACGGCACCACTAGGCTCAGCTAGGGCACCCCTAGGCCTAGGCTAAGGCTAAGGCTAGGGCTCCCCTAGCCTAAGGCTAGGGCTCCCCTAGGCTCAGGCTAGGGCTCCCCTAGGCTCAGGCTAGGGTTCCCCTAGGCTCAGGCGAGGGCACCCCTAGGCTTAGGCTAGGGCACCCCTGGGCTTAGGCTAAGGCACCCCGAGGCTTAGGTTAGGGCACCCCTAGGCTTAGGCTAGGGCACCCCTAGGCTTAGGCTAGGGCACCCCTAGGCTTAGGCTAAGGCTAGGGCTCTCCTAGCCTAAGGCTAGGGCACCCCATGGATCAAGCTAGGGCACTCTTAGGCTTAGGCTAGTGCACCCCTAGGCTTAGGCTAGGGCACCCCTAGGCTTAGGCTAGGGCAGCCCTAGGCTTAGGCTACGGCAGCCCTAGGCTAAGGCTAGGGCACCCCTAGACTTAGGCTAGAGAACCCCTAGGCTTAGGCTAAGGCTACGGCTCCCCTAGCCTCAGGCTAGGGCACCCCTAGACTCAGGCTAGGGCACCCCTACGTTTAGGTTCGGGCAATCCTAGGCTTAGGCTAAGGCTAGGGCTCCCCTAGCCTCAGGCTAGGGCACCCCTAGGCTCAGGCTAGTGCACCACTAGGCTTAGGCTAGGGCACCCGTAGGCTTAGGCTAAGGCTAGGGCTCCCCTAGCCTAAGGCTAGGGCTCCCAGAGGCTGAGGCTAGGGCACCCCTAGGCTTAGGCTGGGCACCCCTAGGCTTAGCCTAAGGTAAGGTCTCCCCTAGGCTAAGGCTAGGGCACCCCTAGGCTTAGGCTAGGGTACCCCTAGGCTTAGGCTAGGGCACCCCTGGCTTAGGCTTAGGCGACGGCTCCCTTAGCCTCAGGGTAGGGCACCCCTAGACTCAGGCTATGGCACCCCTAGGCTTAGGCTAGGGCACCCCTAGGCTTACCCTAGGGCACCCCTAGTCTTAGGCTAGGTCAGCCCTAGATTTAGGCTAAGGCTATGGCTCCCCTAGCCTCACGCTAGGGCACCCCTAGGATCAGGCTAGGGCACCCCTAGGCTTAGGCTTGGGCACC
Source organism: Tenrec ecaudatus (assembly GCF_050624435.1). Taxonomy (NCBI): domain Eukaryota; kingdom Metazoa; phylum Chordata; class Mammalia; order Afrosoricida; family Tenrecidae; genus Tenrec; species Tenrec ecaudatus. The sequence continues at coordinate 211,662 of NW_027457668.1, read as the reverse complement.
CCTAGGCCTAGGCTAAGGCTAGGGCTCCCCTAGCCTAAGGCTAGGGCACCCCTAGGCTTTGGCTAGGGCACCCCTATGCTTAGGCTAGGGCAACCCTAGGCTTAGGCTAGGGCACCCCTAGGCTTAGGCTTCGGCTAAGGCTCCCCTAGCCTAAGGCTACGGCACCCCTAGGCTTAGGCTAGGGCTCCCCTAACCTAAGGCTATGGCACCCCTAAGCTTAGGCTAGAGCAACCTAGGCTTAGGCTAGGGCACCCCCATTCTTAGGCTAGGGCACCCCTACTCTTAGGCTATGACACTCCTAGGCTTAGGCTAGGCATCCCTAGGTTTAGGCTAGGGCACCCCTAGGCTTAGGCTAGGGCACCGCTAGGCTAAGGCTAGGGCTCCCCTAGCCTAAGGCTAGGGCACACCTAGGCTTAGGCTAGGGTACCGCTAGGTTTAGGCTAGGGCACCCCTAGGCTTAGGCTAGGGCACCCCTAGGCTTAGGCTAGGGCACCCCTTATCTTAGGCTAGTGCACCCCTAGGCTTAGGCTAGGGCACCGCTAGGCTTAGGCTAGGGCACCCCTAGGCTTAGCCTAAGGCTAGGGGTCCCCTAGCCTAAGACTAGGGCACCCTAGGCTTAGGCTAGGGCACCCCTAGGCTTAGACTAGGGCACACCTAGCCTTAGGCTAGGGCACCCCTAGGCTTAGGCTAGGGCACCCCTAGGCTTAGACTAGGGCACACCTAGCCTTAGGCTAGGGCACCCCTAGGCTTAGGCTAGGGCACCCTAGGCTTAGGCTAGGGCACCACTAGGCTTAGGCTAAGGCTAGGGCTCTCCTAGCCTAAGGCTAGGGCACCCCTTGGATCAAGCTAGGGCAGCCCTAGGCTTAGGCTAAGGTTATGGCTCCCCTAGCCTCAGGCTAGGGCACCTCTAGACTCAGGCTAGGGCAGGCTAGGGCACCCCTAGGTTTAGGGTAGGGCAATCCTAGGCTTAGGCTAAGGCTAGAGATCCCCAAGCCTCAGGCTAGGGCACGCCTAGGCTCAGGCTAGGGCACCCCTAGGCTTAAGGTAGGGCAGCCCTAGGCTTAGGCTAAGGCTAGGGCTCCCCTAGCCTTAGGCTAGGGCACCCCTACGCTCAGGTTGGGCACACCTAGGCTTAGGCTAGGGAACGCCTAGGCTTAGGTTACGGTACCCCTAGACTTAGGCTAGGGCACCCCTAGACTTAGGCTAGGGCACCACTAGGCTTAGGCTAGCGAACCCCTAGGCTTAGGCTAGGACACCCCTAGGCTTAGGCTAGGGTACCCCAAGGCTTAGGCTAGGGCACCCATAGGCTTAATCTAGGGCACCCATAGGCTTAGGCTAAGACTAGGGCTCCTCTAGCCTAACGCTAGGGCACCCCTAGGCTTAGGCTAGGGCACCCCTAGGCTTAGGCTAGGGCACCTCTAGGCTTGGGCTAGGGCACCTCTAGGCTTAGGCTAAGGCTAGGGCTCCCCTAGCCTAAGGCTAGGGCACCCCTAGGCTCAGGCTAGGGCACACCTAGGCTTAGGATAGGGTACCCCTAGGCTTATGCTAGGGTACCTCTAGGCTTAGGCTAGGGCACCCATGGCTTACGCTTAGGCTACGGCTCCCCTAGCCTCAGGCTAGGGCACCTCTAGACTCAGGCTAGGGCAGGCTAGGGCACCCCTAGGTTTAGGGTAGGGCAATCCTAAGCTTAGGCTAAGGCTAGGGCTCCCCTAGCCTCAGGCTAGGGCACGCCTAGGCTCAGGCTAGGGCACCCCTGCGCTTAGGCTAGGGCACCCCTAGGCTTAGGCTAAGGCTAGGGCTCCCCTAGCCTTAGGCTAGGGCACCCCTACGCTCAGGTTGGGCACACCTAGGCTTAGGCTAGGGCACCCCTAGGCTTAGGCTAAGGCTAGGGCTCCCCTAGCCTAAGGCTAGTGCACCCCTAGGCTTAGGCTAGGGCACCCTTAGGGTTAGGCTAGGGTATCCCTAGGTTTAGGGTACTGCAATTCTAGGCTTAGGCTAAGGCTAGGGCTCCCATAGCCTCAGTCTAGGGCACCCCTAGGCTCAGGCTAGGGCACCCCTATGCTTAGGCTAGGGAACCCCTAGGCTTAGGCTAAGGCTAGGGCTCCCCTAGCCTAAGGCTAGGGCACCCCTAGGCGTAGGCTAGGGCACCCTAGGCTTAGACTGGGGCACCCCTATTCTTAGGCTAGGGCACCCCTACTCTTAGGCTAGGGCACTCGTAGGCTTAGGCTAAGGCTAGAGCTCCCCTAGCCTAAGGCAAGGGAACCCCTAGGCTTAGGCTAGGGTACCCCTAGGTTTAGGCTAGGGCACCCCTAGGCTTAGGCAAAGACTAGGGCTCCCCTAGCCTAAGGCTAGGGCACCCCTAGGCTTAGGCTAGGGCACCCCTAGTGTTAGGCTAGGGCACCCCTAGACTTAGGGTAGGACAGCCCTAGGCTTAGGCTAGGGTACCCCTAGTGTTAGGCTAGGGCACCCCTAGGCTTAGGCTAGGGCACCCCTAGGCTTAGGCTAGGCAACCCCTAGGCTTAGGTTAGGGCACCCCTAGGCTTAGGCTTGGGCACCCCTAGACTTAGGCTAGGGCAACCATAGGCTTATGCTATGGCTAGGGCTCCTCTAGCCTAACACTAGGTCACCACTAGGCTTAGGCTAGGGCACCACTAGGCTTAGGCTAGGGAACCCCTAGGCTTAGGCTAGGGCACTTCTAGGCTTAGGCGAGGGCACCCCTAGTCTTTGGGTAAGGCTAGGGCACCCCTAGGCTCAGGCTAGGGCACCCCTAGGCTCAGGCTAGGGTACCCCTAGGCTTAGGCTAGGGCACCCCTAGGCTTAGGCTAAGGCTACGGCTCCCCTAGCCTCAGGCTAGGGCACCCCAAGACTCAGGCTATGGCACCCCTAGGCTTAGGCTATGGCACCCCTAGGATTAGGCTAGGGCACCCCTAGGCTTATGCTAGGGCACCGCTAGGTTTAGGCTAAGGCTACGGCTCCCCTAGGCTCAGGCTAGGGCACACCTAGGCTTAGGCTAGGGTACCACTAAGCTTAGACTAGGGCACCCTTAGGCTTAGGCTAAGGCTAGGGATCCCCTAGCCTAAGGCTAGGGCACCCTAGGCTCAGTCTAGGGCACCCTTAGGCTTAGGCTAGGGCACCCATAGGCTTAGGCTAGGGCACCCCTAGGCTTAGGCTAGGGCAGCCATGGGCTTAGGCTAGGGCAGTCATAGGCTTAGGCTAAGGCTAGGTCTCCCCTAGCCTAAGGTTAGGGCACCCATAGGCTTAGGCTCAGGTACCCCTAGGCTTAGGCTAAGGCTAGGGCTCCCTAGCCTAAGGCTATGGCACCCCTAGGCTTAGGCTAGGGCACCCCTAGGCTTAGGCTAAGGCTAGGGCTCCCCTAGCCTAAGGCTAGGGCACCCCTAGGCTTAGGCTAGGGCACCCCTAGGCTTAGGCTCGGGCACCCCTAGGCTTAGGCTAAGGCTAGGGCTCCCCTAGCCTAATACTAGGGCACCACTAGGCTTAGACTAGGGCACCCCTAGGCTTAGGCTAGGGGACCCCAAGGCTCAGGCTAGGGCACCCATAGGCTTATTTTAGGGCACCCATAGGCTTAGGCTAAGGCTAAGGCTCCTCTAGCCTAACGCTAGTGCACCCCTAGGCTTAGGCTACGGCACCCCTAGGTTTAGGCTAGGGCACCCCTAGGCTTCGGCTAGGGCACTTCTAGGCTTAGGCTAGGGCAGCCATAGGCTTAATCCAGGGCACCCATAGGCTTAGGCTAAGGCTAAGGCTCCTCTAGCCTAACGCTAGGGCACCCCTAGGCTTAGGCTAGGGCACCCCTAGGCCTAGTCTAGGGCACCCCTAGGCTTAGGCAAGGGCAGCCCTAGGCTTAGGCTAGGGCACCCCTAGGCTTAAGCTAAGGCTACGGCTCCCTTAGCCTCAGGCTAGGGCACCCCTAGGCTCAGGCTAGGGCACCCCTACGCTCAGGTTGGGCCCACCTAGTCTTAGGCTACGGCACCCCTAGGCTTAGGCTACGGCACCCCTAGGCTTAGGCTAAGGCTAGGCCTCCCCTAGCCTAAGGCTAGGGCACCCCTTGGCTTAGGCTAGGGCTCTTCGAGCCTAAGGCTAGGGCACACCTAGGCTTAGGCTAGGGCACCCTAAGCTTAGGCTAGGCCACCCCTAGCCTCAGGCTAGGGCACACCTACGCTCAGGTTGGGCACACCTAGGCTTAAACTAGGGCACACCTAGGCTTAGGTTTAGGCTAAGGCTCACCTAGCCTAAGGCTAGGGCACCACTAGGCTTATGCGAGGGCACCCCTAGGTTTAGGGTAGGGCAATCCTAGGCTTAGGCTAAGGCTAGGGCTCCCCTAGCCTCAGGCTAGGGCACCTCTAGGCTCAGGCTAGGGCACACCTAGTCTTAGGCTAGGGCTCCCCTATCCAAAGGCTAGGGCACCCATAGGCTTAGGCTAGGGCACCCTAGGCTTAGGGTAGGGCACCCCTATTCTTAGCTAGGGCACCCCTACGCTTAGGCTAGGGCACTCCTAGGCTTAGGCTAGGGCACCCCTAGTTTTAGGCTAGGGCACCCCTATGCTTAGGCTAGGGAACACCTAGCTTAGGCTAGGGCACCCCTAGGCTTAGGCTAAGGCTAGGGCTCCCCTAGCCTAAGGCTAGGGTACCCCTAGACTTAGGCTAAGGCTAGGGCTCCCCTAGCCTAAGGCTAGGGCACCCCTAGGCTTAGGCTAGGGCACCCCTAGGCTAAGGCTAGGGCACCCCTAGACTTAGGCTAGGGCAACCCTACGCTTAGACTAGCGAACACCAAGACTTAGGTTAGGGCACCCCTAGGCTTAGGTTTGGGCACCCATAGACTTAGTCTAGGGCACCCCTAGGCATAACCTGGGGCACCCCTAGCTTAGGCTAAGGCTAGGGCTCCGCTAGCCTAAGGCTAGGTCACCACTAGGCTTAGGATAGGGTACCCCAAGGCGTAGGCTAGGGAACCCATAGGCTTAATCTAGGGCACCCATAGGCTTAGGCTAAGACTAGGGCTCCTCTAGCCTAACGCTAGGGCACCCCTAGGCTTAGGCTAGTGCACCCCTAGGCTTAGGCTAGGGCACCTCTAGGCTTAGGCTAGGGCACCCCTAGGCTTAGGCTAAGGTTAGGGCTCCCCTAGCCTAAGGCCAGGGGCACCCCTAGGCTCAGGCTAGGGCACCCCTAGGCTTAGGCTATGGTACCCCTAGGCTTATGCTAGTGTACCCCTAGGCTTAGGCTAGGGCACCCCTAGGCATAGGCTAAGGCTACGGCTCCCCTAGCCTCAGGCTAGGGTACCCCTAGACTCAGGCTATGGCATCCCTAGGCTTAGGCTAGGGCACCCCTAGGCTTAGGCTAGGGCACCCTAGCCTTAGGCTAAGGCTACGGCTCCCCTAGCCTCAGGCCCGGGCACCCCTAGACTCATTCTTGGGCACCCCTAGTCTTAGGTTAGGGCAGCCATAGGCTAAGGCTAGGGCTCCCCTAGCCTAAGGCCTGGGCACCCATAAGCTTAGGCTAGGGCACCCCTAGGCTTAGGCTAGGGCACCCCTAGGCTAAGGCTAGGGCATCCCTAGGCTTAGGCTAAGGCTAGGGCTCCCCTAGCCTCAGGCTAGGGCACCCATAGGCTCAGGCTAGGGCACCACTAGGCTTAGGCTAGGGCACCCCTAGGCTTAGGCTAGGGTACCCCAAGGCTTAGGCTAGGGCACCCCTAGGCTTAATCTAGGGCACCCATAGGCTTAGGCTAAGACTAGAGCTCCTCTAGCCTAACGCTAGGGCACCTCTAGGCTTAGGCTAGTGCACCCCTAGGCTTAGGCTAGGGCACCTCTAGGCTTAGGCTAGGGCACCCCTAGGCTTAGGCTAAGGCTAGGGCTCCCCTAGTCTAAGGCTAGGGCACCCCTAGGCTCAGGCTAGGGCACCCCTAGGCTTAGGCTAGTGTACCCCTAGGCTTATGCTAGTGTACCCCTAGGCTTAGGCTAGGGCACCCCTAGGCATAGGCTAAGGTTACGGCTCCCCTAGCCTCAGGCCCGGGCACCCCTAGACTCATGCTTGGGCACCCCTAGGCTTAGGCTAGGGCACCCCTAGGCTTAGGCTAAGGCTAGGTCTCCCCTAGCCTCAGGCTAGGACACCCCTAGGCTCAGGCAAGGGCAAACCTAGGGTTAGGCTAGGGCACCCCTAGGCTTAGGCTAAGGCTAGGGCTCCCCTATCCTAAGGCTAGGACACCCCTAGGCTCAGGCTAGGGCACCCCTAGGCTTAGGCTAGGGCACCCCTAGGTATAGGCTAAGGCTAGGACTCCCCTAGCCTAAGGCTAGGGCACCCCTAGGCTAAGGCTAGGGCACACCTAGGCTTAGGCTAAGGCTACCGCTCCCCTAGCCTCAGGCTAGGGCACCCGTAGACTCAGGGTATGGCACCACTAGGCTTAGGCTAGGGCAGCCATAGGCTAAGGCTAGGGCTCCCCTAGCCTAAGGCCTGGGCACCCCTAAGCTTAGGCTAGGGCACCCCTAGGCTTAGGCTAGGGCACCCCTAGGCTTAGGCTAGGGCACCCCTAGGCTTAGGCTAGGGCATCCCTAGGCTTAGGCTAAGGCAATGGCTCCCCTAGCCTCAGGCTAGGACATGCCTAGGCTCAGGCTAGGGCACCCCTAGGCTTAAGGTAGGGCACCCTTAGGCTTAGGCTAAGGCTAGGGCTCCCCTAGCCTCAGGCTAGGGCACCTCTAGACTCAGGCTGGGGCAGGCTAGGGCACCCCTAAGTTTAGGGTAGGGCAAATCTAGGCTTAGGCTAAGGCTAGGGCTCCCCTAGCCTCAGGCTAGGACATGCCTAGGCTCAGGCTAGGGCACCCCTAGGCTTAAGGTAGGGCACCCCTAGGATTAGGCTAAGGCTAGGGCTCCCCTAGCCTCAGGCTAGGGCACCCCTACGCTCAGGTTGGGCACACCTAGGCTTAGGCTAGGGCACCCCTAGGCTTAGGCTAAGGCTAGGGCTCCCCTAGCCTAAGGCTATAGTACCCCTAGGCTTATGCTATGGTAACTCTAGGCTTAGGCTAGGGCACCCCTAGGCTTAGGCTAAGGCTATGTCTCCCCTAGCCTCAGGCTAGGGCACCTCTAGACTCAGGCTAGGGCAGGCTAGGGCACCCCTAGGTTTAAGGTAGGGCAATCCTAAGCTTAGGCTAAGGCTAGGGCTCCCCTAGCCTAAGGCTAGGGTACCCCTACGCTCAGGTTGGGCACACCTAGGCTTAGACTAGGGCACACCTAGGCTTAGGTTTAGGCTAGGGCTCACCTAGCCGAAGGCTAGGGAACCCCTAGGCTTAGGCTAGGGCACCCCTAGGTTTAGGTTAGGGCAATCCTAGGCTTAGGCTAAGGCTAGGGCTCCCCTAGCCCCAGGCTAGGGCACCCCTACGCTCAGGCTAGGGCACCCCTAGGTTTAGGCTAGGGCTCCCCTAGCCAATGGCTAGGGCACTCCTAGGCTTAGGCTAGGGCACCCTAGGCTTAGGCTAGGGTAACCCTATTCTTGGCTAGGGCACCCCTATGCTTAGGCTAGGGCACTCCTAGGCTTAGGCTAGGGCACCCCTAGTTTTAGGCTAGTGCACCCCTATGCTTAGGCTAGAGAACCCCTAGCTTAGGCTAGGGCTCCCCTAGGCTTAGGCTAGGGCACCCGTAGGCTTAGGCTAGGGCACCCCTAGGCTCAGGCTAGGGCACCACTACGCTCAGGTTGGGCACACCTAGGCTTAGGCTACGGCACCCCTAGGCTTAGGCTACGGCACCCCTAGGCTTAGGCTAAGGCTAGGCCTCCCCTAGCATAAGGCTAGGACACCACTAGGCTTAGGCTAGGGCTCCCCGAGCCTAAGGCTAGGGCATCCCTAGGCTTAGGCTAGGGCACCCCTAGGCTTAGGCTAAGGCTAGAGCTCCCCTAGCATAAGGTTAGGGCACCCCTAGGCTTAGGCTAGGACACCCCAAGGCTTAGGCTAGGGCACCCCTAGGCTTAGGCTATTGCATCACTAGGCTTAGGATAGGGCACCCCTAGGCTTAGGCTAAGGCTAGCGCTCCCGTAGTCTAAGGTAGGGCACCCCTAGGCTTAGGCTAGGACACCCAAGGCTTAGGCTAGGGCACCCCTAGGCTTAGGCTAAGGCACCCCTAGGCTTAGGCTAGAGCACCCCTAGGCTTAGGCTAAGGCTAGGGTTCTCCTAGCCTAAGGCTAGGGCACCCCTGGGATCAAGCTAGGGCACCCATAGAGTTAGATTAGGGCACCCCCAGACATAGGCTAAGACTAGGGCTCCCGTAGCCTAAGGCTAGGGCACCCCTAGGCTTAGGCTAGGGCACCCCTAGGCTTAAGCTAAGGCTACAGCTCCCCTAGCCTCAGTCTAGGGCACCTCTAGACTCAGGCTAGGGCAGGCTAGGGCACCCCTAGGTTTAGGGTAGGGCAAACCTAGGCTTAGGCTAAGGATAGGGCTCCCCTAGCCTCAGGCTAGGGCACGCCTAGGCTCAAGCTAGGGCAACCCTAGGCTTAAGGTAGGGCACCCCTAGGCTTAGGCTAAGGCTAGGGCTCCCCTACCCTCAGGCTAGGGCACCCCTACGCTCAGGTTGGGCACACCTAGGCTTAGGCTAGGGCACCCCTAGGCTTAGGCTAAGGCTAGGGCTCCCCTAGCCTAAGGCTAGGGAACCCCTAGGCTTAGGTTAGGGTACCGCTAGGCTTAGATTTGGGCACCCCTAGACTTAGGCTAGGGCACCCCTAGGCATAGGCTGGGGCACCCCTAGCTTACGCTAAGGCTAGGGCTCCCCTAGCCTAAGGCTAGGGCACCACTAGGCTTAGGCTAGGGCACCCCTAGGCTTAGGCTAGGGCACCCCTAGGCTTAGGCTAGGGCACCTCTAGGCTTAGGCTAGGGCACACCTAGGCTTGGGCTAAGGCTACGGCTCCTCTAGCCTCAGGCTAGGGCACCTCTAGACTCAGGCTAAGGCAGGCTAGGGCACCCCAAGGTTTAGGGTAGGGCAATCCCAAGCTTAGGCTAAGGCTAGGGCTCCCCTAGCCTCAGGCTAGGGCACGCCTAGGCTCAGGCTAGGGCACCCCTAGGCTCAGGCTAGGGCACCCCTAGGCTTAGGCTAGGGCACCCCTAGGCTTAGGCTAAGGCTAGGGCTCCCCTAGCCTTAGGCTAGGGCACTCCTACGCTCAGGTTGGGCACTCCTAGGCTTAGGCTAGGGCACCCCTAGGCTTAGGCTAAGGCTAGGGCTCCCCTAGCCTAAGGCTAGTGCATCCCTAGGCATAGGCTAAGGCACCCCTAGGCTTAGGCTAGGGCATCCCTAGGTTTAGGGTAGGGCAATCCTAGGCTTAGGCTAAGGCTAGGGTTCCCCTAGCCTCAGGCTAGGGCACCCCTAGGCTCAGGCTAGGGCACCCCTATGCTTAGGCTAGGGAACCCCTAGGCTTAGGCTAAGGCTAGGGCTCCCCTAGCCTAAGGCTAGGGCACCCCTAGGCTTAGGCTAGGGCTCCCCGAGCCTAAGGCTAGGGCACCCCTAGGCTTAGGCTAGGGCACCCTAAGCTCAGGCTAGGGCACCCGAAGCCTAAGGCTAGGGCACCCCTACGCTCAGGTTGGGCACACCTAGGCTTAGACTAGGGCACACCTAGGCTTAGGTTTAGGCTAGGGCTAACCTAGCCTAAGGCTAGGGCACCCCTAGGCTCAGGCTAGGGCACCCCTAGGCTTAGGCTAGGGCACTCCTAGGCTTAGGCTAGGGCACCCCTAGTTTTAGGCTAGGGCACCCCTATGCTTAGGCTAGGGAACCCCTAGCTTAGGCTAGGGCACCCCTAGGCTTAGGCTACGGCACCCCTAGGCTTAGGCTAGGGCACCCATAGTCTTAGGCTAAGGCTAGGGCTCCCCTAGCCGAAGGCTAGGGCACCACTAGGCTTAGGCTAGCGAACACCTAGGCTTAGGTTAGGGCACCCCTAGGCTTAGGTTTGGGCACCCATAGACTTAGTCTAGGGCACCCCTAGGCTTTGGCTGGGGCAACCCTAGGTTAGGCTAAGGCTAGGGCTCCCCTAGCCTAAGGCTAGGGCACCACTAGGCTTAGGCTAGGGCACCCCTAGGCTTAGGCTAGGGTACCCCAAGGCTTAGGCTAGGGAACCCATAGGCATAATCTAGGGCACCCATAGGCTTAGGCTAAGACCAGGGCTCCTCTAGCCTAACGCTAGGGCACCCCTAGGCTTACGCTAGGGCACCCCTAGGCTTAGGCTAGGGCACCTCTAGGCTTAGGCTAGGGCACCCCTAGGCTTAGGTTAAGGCTAGGGCTCCCCTAGACTAAGGCTAGGGCACCCCTAGGCTCAGGCTAGGGCACCCCTAGGCTTAGGCTAGGGTACCCCTAGGCTTATGCTAGTGTACCCCTAGGCTTAGGCTAGGGCACCCCTAGGCTTAGGCTAAGGCTACGGCACCCCTAGACTCAGGCTATGGCACCCCTAGGCTTAGGCTAGGGCACCCCTAGGCTTAGGCTAGGGCACCCTAGGCTTAGGCTAAGGCTACAGCTCCCCTAGCCTCAGGCCAGGGCATCCATAGACTCATGCTTGGGCACCCCTAGGCTTTGGCTAGGGCATCCCTAGGTTTAGGCTAAGGCTAGGGCTCCCCAGGCCTCAGGCTAGGACACCCCTAGGCTCAGGCAAGGGCAAACCTAGACTTAGGCTAGGGCACCCCTAGGCATAGGCTAAGGCTAGGGCTCCCCTAGCCTAAGGCTAGGACACCCCTAGGCTCAGGCTAGGGCACCCCTAGGCTTAGGCTAGGGCACCCCTAGGCATAGGCTAAGGCTAGGGCTCCCCTAGCTTAAGGCTAGGGCACCCCTAGGCTAAGGCTAGGGCACCCCAAGGCTTAGGCTAAGGCTACCTCTCCCCTAGCCTCAGGCTAGGGCACCCGTAGACTCAGGGTATGGCACCACTAGGCTTAGGCTAGGGCACCCCTAGGCTTAGGCTAAGGCTAGGGCTCCCCTAGCCTAAGGCTAGGACTCCCTTAAGCTCAGGCTAGGACACCCATAGGCTTAATCTAGGGCACCCATAGGCTTAAGCTAAGACTAGGGCTCCTCTAGCCTAACGCTAGGGCACCCATAGGCTTAGGCTAGGGCACCCCTAGGCTTAGGCTAGGGCACCTCTAGGCTTAGGCTAGGGCACCCCTAGGCTTAGGCTAAGGCTAGGGCTCCCCTAGCTAAGGCTAGGGCACTCCTAGGCTTAGGCTAGCGCAGCCATAGGCTAAGGCCAGGGCTCCCGTAGCCTAAGGCCTGGTCACCCCTAAGCTTAGGCTAGGGCACCCCTAGGCTTAGGCTAGGGCACCCCTAGGCTTAGGCTAGGGCACCCCTAGGCTTAGGCTAAGGCTATGGCTCCCCTAGCCTCAGGCTAGGGCACCTCTAGACTCAGGCTAGGGCAGGCTAGGGCACGCCTAGTCTCAGGCTAGGGCACCCCTAGGCTTCAGGTAGGGCACCCCTAGGCTTAGGCTAAGGCTAGGGCTCCCCTAGCCTAAGGCTAGGGAACCCCTAGGCTTAGGTTACGGCACCCCTAGGCTTAGGGTTGGGCACCCCTAGACTTAGGCTAGGGCACCCCTAGGCTTAGGCTGGGGCACCCCTAGCTTAGGCTAAGGCTAGGGCTCCCCTAGCCTAAGGCTAGGGCACCTCTAGGCTTAGGCTAGGGCACCCCTAGGCTTAGGCTAGGACACCCATAGGCTTAATCTAGGGCACCCATAGGCTTAAGCTAAGACTAGGGCTCCTCTAGCCTAACGCTAGGGCACCCCTAGGCTTAGGCTAGGGCACCCCTAGGCTTAGGCTAGGGCACTTCTAGGCTTAGGCTAGGGCACCTCTAGGCTTAGGCTAAGGCTAGGGCTCCCCTAGCCTAAGGCTAGGGCACCCCTAGGCTCAGGCTAGGGCACCCCTAGGCTTAGGCTAGGGTACCCCTAGGCTTATGCTAGGGTACCTCTAGGCTTAGGCTAGGGCACCCATGGCTTAGGCTAAGGCTACGGCTCCCCTAACCGCAGGCTAGGGCACCTCTAGACTCAGGCTAGGGCAGGCTAGGGCACCCCTAGGTTTAGGGTAGGGTAATCCTAAGCTTAGGCTAAGGCTAGGGCTCCCCTAGCCTCAGGCTAGGGCACGCCTAGGCTCAGGCTAGGGCACCACTAGGCTTAGGCTAGGGCACCCCTAGGCTTAGGCTAAGGCTAGGGCTCCCCTAGCCTAAGGCTAGGGCACCCCTAGGCTTAGGCTAGGGCACCCCTAGGTTTAGGCTAGGGCATCCCTAGGTTTAGGGTAGGGCAATCCTAGGCTTAGGCTAAGGCTAGGGCTCCCCTAGCCTCAGGCTGGGGCACCCCTAGGCTCAGGCTAGGGCACCCCTATGCTTAGGCTAGGGAACCCCTAGGCTTAGGCAAAGGCTAGGGCTCCCCTAGCCTAAGGCTAGGGCACCCCTAGGCTTAGGCTAGGGCACCCCTAGGTTTAGGCTAAGGCTAGGGCTCCACTAGCCTAAGGCTAGGGCACCCCAAGGCTTAGGCTAGGGCTCCCCTAGCCTAAGGCTAGGGCACCCCTAGTCTTAGGCTAGGGCACCCTTGGCTTAGACTAGGGCACCCCTATTCTTAGGCTAGGGCACCCCTACTCTTAGGCTAGGGCACTCGTAGGCATAGGCTAGGGCACCCCTAGGCTTAGGCTAGGGCACCCCTAGTGTTAGGCTAGGGCACCCCTAGGCTTAGGCTAGGACACCCCTAGGCTTATTCTAGGGTACCCCTAGTGTTAGGCTAGGGCACCCCTAGGCTTAGGCTAGGGCACCCCTAGGCTTAGGCTAGGCAATCCCTAGGCTTAGGTTAGGGCACCCCTAGGCTTAGGCTTGCGCACCCTTAGACTTAGGCTAGGGCAACCATAGGCTTAAGCTATGGCTAGGGCTACTCTAGCCTAACACTAGGTCACCCCTAGGCTTCGGCTAGGGCACCACTAGGCTTAGGCTAGGGAACCCCTAGGCTTTGGGTAAGGCTACCGCTCCCCTAGCCTCAGGCTAGGGCACCCGTAGACTCAGTGTATGGCACCACTAGGCTTAGGCTAGGGCACCCTTAGGCTTAGGCTAAGGCTAGGGCTCCCCTAGCCTAAGGCTAGGACTCCCTTAGGCTCAGGCTGGGGCACCCCTAGGCTTAGGCGAGGGCACCCCTAGGCTAAGGCTAAGGCTAGGGCTCCCCTAACTAAGGCTAGGGCACCCCTTGGCTTAGGCTAGGGCAGCCATAGGCTAAGGCTTGGGCTGCCCTAGCCTAAGGCCTGGGCACACCTAAGCTTAGGCTAGGGCACCCCTAGGCTTACGCTAGGGCACCCCTAGGCTTAGGCTTGGGCACCCCTAGGCTTAGGCTAAGGCTATGGCTCCCCTAGCCTCAGGCTAGGGCACCTCTAGACTCAGGCTAGGGCAGCCTAGGGCACCCCTAGGTTTAGGGTAGGGCAATCCTAGGCTTACGCTAAGGCTAGGGCTCCCCTAGCCTCAGTCTAGGGCACCCCTAGGCTCAGGGTAGGGCACCCCTAGCCTTAAGGTAGGGCACCCCTAGGCTTAGGCTACAGCTAGGGCTCCCCTACCCTCAGGCTAGGGCACCCCTACGCTCAGGTTGGGCAAACCTAGGCTTAGGCTATGCACCCCTAGGCTTAGGCTAAGGCTAGGGCTCCCCTAGCCTAAGTCTAGGGAACCCCTAGGCTTAGGTTAGGGCACCCCTAGGCTTAGATTTGGGCACCCCTAGACTTAGGCTAGGGCACCCCTAGACTTAGGCTGGGGCACCCCTAGCTTAGGCTAAGGCTAGGGCTCCCCTAGCCTAAGGCTAGGGCACCACTAGGCTTAGGCTAGGGCACCCCTAGTCTTAGGTTAGGACACCCCTAGGCTTAGGCTAGGGTACCCCAAGGATTAGGCTAGGGCACCCATAGGCTTAATCTAGGGCACCCATAGGCTTAGGCTAATACTAGGGCTCCTCTAGCCTAACGCTAGGGCACCCCTAGGCTTAGACTAGGGCACCCCTAGGCTTAGGCTAGGGCACCTCTAGGCTTAGGCTAGGGCACCTCTAGGCTTAGGCTAAGGCTAGGGCTCCCCTAGCCTAAGGCTAGGGCACCCCTAGGCTCAGGCTAGGCACCCCTAGGCTTAGGCTAGGTTACCCCTAGGCTTATGCTAGGGTACCTCTAGGCTTAGGCTAGGGCACACATGGCTTAGGCTAAGGCTACGGCTCCCCTAGCCTCAGGCTAGGGCACCTCTAGACTCAGGCTAGGGCAGGCTAGGGCACCCCTAGGTTTAGGGTAGGGCAATCTAAGCTTAGGCTAAGGCTAGGGCTCCCCTAGCCTCAGGCTGTGCATGTCTAGGCTCAGGCTAGGGCACCCCTAGGCTTAGGCTAGGGCACCCCTAGGCTTAGGCTAAGGCTAGGGCTCCCCTAGCCTAAGGCTAGGGCACCCCTAGGCTTAGGCTAGGGCACCCCTAGGGTTTGGCTAGGGCATCCCTAGGTTTAGGGTAGGGCAATCCTAGGCTTAGGCTAAGGCTAGGGCTCCCCTTGCCTCAGGCTAGGGCACCCCTAGGCTCCTGCTAGGGCACCCCTATGCTTAGGCTAGGGAACCCCTAGGCTTAGGCTAAGTCTAGGGCTCCCCTAGCCTAAGGCTAGGGCACCCCTAGGCTTATGCTAGGGCACCCCTAGGCTTAGGCTAGGGCACCCCTAGGTTTAGGCTAAGGCTAGGGCTCCCCTAGCCTAAGGCTAGGGCACTCCTAGGCTTAGGCTAGGGCTCCCCGAGCCTAAGGCTAGGGCACCCCTAGGCTTAGGTTAGGGCACCCTAGGCTTAGACTAGGGCACCCCTATTCTTAGGCTAGGGCACCCCTACTCTTAGGCTAGGGCACTCGTAGGCTTAGGCTAGGACACCCCTAGGCTTAGGCTAGGGCACCATAGGCTTAGGCTAAGGCTAGAGCTCCCCTAGCCTAAGGCAAGGGAAGCCCTAGGCTTAGGCTAGGGTACCCCTAGGTTTAGGCTAGGGAACCCCTAGGCTTAGGCTAGGGCACCCCTAGGCTTAGGCTAAGGCTACAGCTCCCCGAGCCTAAGGCTAGGGCACCCCTAGGCTTAGGCTAGGGCACCCATAGTGTTAGGCTAGGGCACCCCTAGGCTTAGGCTAGGACACCCCTAGGCTTAGGCTAGGGTACCCCTAGTGTTAGGCTAGGGCACACCTAGGCTTAGGCTAGGGCAACCCTAGGCTTAGGCTAGGCAACCCCTAGGCTTAGGTTAGGGCACCCCTAGGCTTAGGCTTTGGCACCCCTAGACTTAGGCTAGGGCAACCATAGGCTTAGGCTATGGCTAGGGCTCCTCTAGCCTAACACTAGGTCACCCCTAGGCTTAGGCTAGGGCACCACTAGGCTTAGGCTAGGGAACCCCTAGGCTTAGGCTAGGGCAATTCTAGGCTTAGGCGAGGGCACCCCTAGGCTTTGGATAAGGCTAGGGCACCCGTAGGCTCAGGCTAGGGCACCCCTAGGCTCAGGCTAGGGTACCCCTAGGCTTAAGCTAGGGCACCCCTAGGCTTAGGCTAAGGCTACGGCTCCCCTAGCCTCAGGCTAGGGCACCCCAAGACTCAGGCTATGGCACCCCTAGGCTTAGGCTATGGCACCCCAAGGATTAGGCTATGGCACCCCTAGGCTTATGCTAGGGCACCCCTAGGTTTAGGCTAAGGCTACGGCTCCCCTAGGCTCAGGCTAGGGCACACCTAGGCTTAGGCTAGGGTACCCCTAGGCTTAGGCTAGGGCACCCCTAGGCTTAGGCTAAGGCTAGGGATCCCCTAGCCTAAGGCTAGGGCACCCCAGGCTCAGGCTAGAGCACCCTTAGGCTTAGGCTAGGGCACCCCTAGGCTTAGGCTATGGCACCCCTAGGCTTAGGCTAGGGCAGCCATGGGCTTAGGCTAGGGCAGTCATAGGCTTAGGCTAAGGCTAGGTCTCACCTTGCCTAAGGTTAGGGCACCCCTAAGCTTAGGCTCAGGTACCCCTATGCTTATTCTAAGGCTAGGGCTCCCTAGCCTAAGGCTAGGGCACCCCTAGGCTTAGGATAGGGCACCCCTAAGCTTAGGCTAAGGCTAGGGCTCCCCTAGCCTAATACTAGGGCACCACTAGGCCTACGCTAGGGCACCCCTAGGATTAGGCTAGGGCACCGCTAGGCTTAGGCTAAGGTTGGGCTCCCCTAGCCTAATACTAGGGCACCACTAGGTTAAGGCTAGGGCACCCCTAGTCTTAGGCTAGGACACCCCTAGGCTTAGGATAGGGGACCCCAAGGCTTAGGCTAGGGCACCCATAGGCTAAATTTAGGGCACCCATAGGCTTAGGCTAAGGCTAAGGCTCCTCTAGCCTAACGCTAGGGCACCCCTAGGCTTAGGCTAGGGCACCCCTAGGTTTAGGGTAGGGCACTCCTAGGCCTAGGCTAGGGCACCCCTAGGCTTAGGCTAGGGCATCCCTAGCCTCAGGCCCGGGCACCCCTAGACTCATGCTTGGGCACCCCTAGGCTTAGGCTAGGGCAAACCTAGGCTTAGGCTAAGGCTAGGGCTCCCCTAGCCTCAGGCTAGGACACCCCTAGGCTCAGGCAAGGGCAAACCTAGGCTTAGGCTAGGGAAACCCTAGGCTTAGGATAAGGCTAGTGCTCCCCTAGCCTATGGCTAGGACACCCCTAGGCTCAGGCTAGGGCACCCCAGGCTTAGGCTTGGGCACCCCTAGGCATAGGCTAAGGCTAGGGCTCCCCTAGCCTAAGGCTAGGCCACCCCTAGGCTAAGAATAGTGCACCCCTAGGCTTAGGCTAAGGCTACCGCTCCCCTAGCCTCAGGCTAGGGCACCCGTAGACTCAGGGTATGGTACCACAAGACTTAGGCTAGGGCACCCCTAGGCTTAGGCTAAGGCTAGGGCTCCCCTAGCCTAAGGCTAGGACTCCCTTAGGCTCAGGCTAGGGCACCCCTAGGCTTAGGCTAGGGCACCCCTAGGCTTAGGCTAAGGCTAGGGCTCCCCTAGCTAAGGCTAGGGCACCCCTAGGCTTAGGCTAGGGCAGCCATAGGCTAAGGCTAGGGCTCCCCTAGCCTAAGGCCTGGGCACCCCTAAGCGTAGGCTAGGGCACCCCTAGGCTTACGCTAGGGCACCCCTAGGCTTAGGCTAGGGCACTCCTAGGCTTAGGCTAGGGCACCCCTAGGCTTACGCTAAGGCTATGGCTCCCCTAGCCTCAGGCTAGGGCACCTCTAGACTCAGGCTAGGGCAGGCTAGGGCACCCCTAGGTTTAGGGTAGGGCAATCCTAGGCTTAGGCTAAGGCTAGGGCTCCCCTAGCCGCAGGCTAGGGCACGCCTAGGCTCAGGCTAGAGCACCCCTAGGCTTAAGGTAGAGCACCCCTAGGCTTAGGCTAAGGCTAGGGCTCCCCTAGCCTCAGGCTAGGGCACCCCTACGCTCAGGTTGGGCACACCTAGGCTTAGGCTAGGGCACCCCTAGGCTTAGGCTGGGGCACCCCTAGCTTAGGCTAAGGCTAGGACTCCCCTAGCCTAAGGCTAGGGCACCACTAGGCTTAGGCTAGGGCACCCCTAGGCTTAGGCTAGGACACCCCTAGGCTTAGGCTAGGGTACCCCAAGGCTTAGGCTAGGGCACCCATAGGCTTAATCTAGGGCACCCATAGGCTTAGGCTAAGACTAGGGCTCCTCTAGCCTAACGCGAGGGCACCCCAAGGCTTAGGCTAGGGCACCCCAAGGCTTATGCTAGCACACCTCTAGGCTTAGGCTAGGGCACCCCTAGGCTTAGGCTAAGGCTAGGCCTCCCCTAGCCTAAGGCTAGGGCACCCCTAGGCTCAGGCTAGGGCACCCCTAGGCTTAGGCTAGGGTAACCCTAGGCTTATGCTAGGGCACCTCTAGGCTTAGGCTAGGGCACCCCTAGGGTTAGGCTAAGGCTACGTCTCCCCTAGCCTCAGGCTAGGGCACCTCTAGACTCAGGCTAGGGCAGGCTAAGGCACCCCTAGGTTTAGGGTAGGGCAATCCTAAGCTTAGGCTAAGGCTAGGCCTCCCCTAGGCTCAGGCTAGGGCACGCCCAGGCTCAGGCTAGGGCACCCCTAGACCTAGGCTAGGGCACCCCTAGGCTTAGGCTAAGGCTAGGGCTCCCCTAGCCTTAGGCTAGGGCACCCATACGCTCAGGTTGGGCACACCTAGGCTTAGACTAGGGCACCCCTAGGCTTAGGCTAAGGCTAGGGCACCCTAGCCTAAGGCTAGGGCACCCCTAGGCTTAGGCTAGGGCACCCCTAGGGTTAGGATAGGGCATCCCTAGGTTTAGGGTAGGGCAATCCTAGGCTTAGGCTAAGGCTAGCGCTCCCCTAGCCTTAGGCTAGGGCACCCGTAGGCTCAGGCTAGGGCACCCCTGTGCTTAGGCTAGGGAACCCCTAGGCTTAGGCTAAGGCTAGGGCTCCCCTAGCCTAAGGCTAGGGCACCCCTAGGCTTAGGCTAGGGCAGGCCTAGGCTTAGGCTAAGGCACCCCTAGGTTTAGGCTAAGGCTAGGGGTCCCCTAGCCTAAGGCTAGGGCACCCCTAGGCTTAGGCTAGGGCTCCCCTAGCCTAAGGCTAGGGCACCCCTAGGCTTAGGCTAGGGCACCACTAGGCTTAGGCTAGGGAACCCCTAGGCTTAGGCTAGGGCACCTCTAGGCTTAGGAGAGGGCACCCCTATGCTTTGGGTAAGGCTAGGGCACCCCTAGGCTTAGGATAGGGCACCCCTAGGCATAGGCTAAGGCTACGGCTCCCCTAGCCTCAGGCTAGGGCACCCCAAGACTCAGGCTATGGCACCCCTAGGCTTAGGCTATGGCACTCCTAGGATTAGGCTAGGGCACCCCTAGGCTTATGCTAGGGCACCCCTAGATTTAGGCTAAGGCTACGGCTCCCCTAGGCTCAGGCTATGGTACACGTAGGCTTAGGCTAGGGTACCCCTAGGCTTAGGCTAGGGCACCCCTAGGCTAGGCTAAGGCTAGGGATCCCCTAGCCTAAGGCTAGGGCACCCTAGGCTCAGGCTAGGGCACCCCTAGGCTTAGGCTAGGGCACCCCTAGGCTTAGGCTAGGGCAGCCATGGGCTTAGGCTAGGGCAGTCATAGGCTTAGGCTAAGGCTAGGTCTTCCCTAGCCTACGGTTAGGGCACCCCTAGGCTTAGGCTCAGGTACCCCTAGGCTTAGGCTAAGGCTAGGGCTCCCTAGCCTAAGGCTAGGGCACCCCTAGGCTTAGGCTAGGGCACCCCTAAGCTTAGGCTAAGGCTAGGGCTCCCCTAGCCTAATACTAGGGCACCACTAGGCTTACGCTAGGGCACCCCTAGGCTTAGGCTAGGGCACCCCTAGGCTTAGGCTAAGGTTGGGCTCCCCTAGCCTAATACTAGGGCACCACTAGGTTAAGGCTAGGGCACCCCTAGTCTTAGGCTAGGACACCCCTAGGCTTAGGATGGGGACTCCAAGGCTTAGGCTAGGGCACCCATAGGCTTAATTTAGGGCACCCATAGGCTTAGGCTAAGGCTCCTCTTGCCTAACGCTAGGGCACCCCTAGGCTAAGGCTAGGGCACCTCTAGGTTTAGGCTAGGGCATCCCTAGGCTTAGGCTAGGGCACTTCTAGGCTTAGGCTAGGGCAGCCATAGGCTTAATCTAGGGCACCCATAGGCTTAGGCTAAGGCTAAGGCTCCACTAGCCTAACGCTAGGGCACCCTAGGCTTAGGCTACGGCACCCCTAGGTTTAGGGTAGGGCACCCCTAGGCTTAGGCTAGGGCACTCCTAGGCCTAGGCTAGGGCACCCCTAGGCTTAGGCTAGGGCTCCCCTAGCCTCAGGCCTGGGCACCCCTAGACTCATGCTTGGGCACCCCTAGGCTTAGGCTAGGGCACCCCTAGGATTAGGCTAAGGCTACGGCTCCCCTAGCCTCAGGCTAGGACACCCCTAGGCTCAGGCAAGGGCAAACCTAGGCTTAGGCTAGGGAAACCCTAGGCTTAGGATAAGGCTAGGGCTCCCCTAGCCTATGGCTAGGACACCCCAAGGCTCAGGCTAGGGCACCCCTAGGCTTAGGCTTGGGCACCCCTAGGCATAGGCTAAGGCTAGGGCTCCCCTAGCCTAAGGCTAGGGCACCCCTAGGCTAAGGCTAGTGCACCCCTAGGCTTAGGCTAAGGCTACCGCTCCCCTAGCCTCAGGCTAGGGCACCCGTAGACTCAGGGTATGGTACCACTAGGCTTAGGCTAGGGCACCCCTAGGCTTAGGCTAAGGCTAGGGCTCCCCTAGCCTAAGGCTAGGACTCCCTTAGGCTCAGGCTAGGGCACCCCTAGGCTTAGGCTAGGGCACCCCTAGGCTTAGGCTAAGGTTAGGGCTCCCCTAGCTAAGGCTAGGGCACCCCTAGGCTTAGGCTAGGGCAGCCATAGGCTAAGGCTAGGGCTCCCCTAGCCTAAGGCCTGGGCACCCCTAAGCTTAGGCTAGGGCACCCCTAGGCTTAGGCTAGGGCCCACCTAGGCTTAGGCTAGGGCACCCCTAGGCTTAGGCTAGGGCACCCCTAGGCTTAGGCTAGGGCACCCCTTGGCTTACGCTAAGGCTATGGCTCCCCTAGCCTCAGGCTAGGGCACCTCTAGACTCAGGCTAGGGCAGGCTACGGCACCCCTAGGTTTAGGGTAGGGCAATCCTAGGCTTAGGCTAAGGCTAGGGCTCCCCTAGCAGCAGGCTAGGGCACGCCTAGGCTCAGGCTAGAGCACCCCTAGGCTTAAGGTAGAGCACCCCTAGGCTTAGGCTAAGGCTAGGGCTCCCCTAGCCTCAGGCTAGGGCACCCCTACGCTCAGGTTGGGCACACCTAGGCTTAGGCTAGGGCACCCCTAGGCTTAGGCTGGGGCACCCCTAGCTTAGGCTAAGGCTAGGGCTCCGCTAGCCTAAGGCTAGGGCACCACTAGGCTTAGGCTAGGGCACCCCTAGGCTTAGGCTAGGACACCCCTAGGCTTAGGCTAGGGTACACCAAGGCTTAGGCTAGGGCACCCATAGGCTTAATCTAGGGCACCCATAGGCTTAGGCTAAGACTAGGGCTCCTCTAGCCTAACGCGAGGGCACCCCTAGGCTTAGGCTAGGTCACCCCTAGGCTTATGCTAGCGCACCTCTAGGCTTAGGCTAGGGCACCCCTAGGCTTAGGCTAGGGTACCCCTAGGCTTATGCTAGGGTACCTCTAGGCTTAGGCTAGGGCACCCCTAGGCTTAGGCTAAGGCTACGTCTCCCCTAGCCTCAGGCTAGGGCACCTCTAGACTCAGGCTAGGGCAGGCTAAGGCACCCCTAGGTTTAGGGTAGGGCAATCCTAAGCTTAGGCTAAGGCTAGGGCTCCCCTAGCCTCAGGCTAGGGCACCCTTAGACTCAGGCTAGGGCACCCCTAGACCTAGGCTAGGGCACCCCTAGGCTTAGGCTAAGGCTAGGACTCCCTTAGGCTCAGGCTAGGGCACCCCTAGGCTTAGGCTAAGGCTAGGGCTCCCCTAGCTAAGGCTAGGGCACCCCTAGGCTTAGGCTAGGGCAGCCATAGGCTAAGGCTAGGGCTCCCCTAGCCTAAGGCCTGGGCACCCCTAAGCTTAGGCTAGGGCACCCCTAGGCTTAGGCTAGGGCCCACCTAGGCTTAGGCTAGGGCACCCCTAGGCTTAGGCTAGGGCACCCCTAGGCTTAGGCTAGGGCACCCCTAGGCTTACGCTAAGGCTATGGCTCCCCTAGCCTCAGGCTAGGGCACCTCTAGACTCAGGCTAGGGCAGGCTACGGCACCCCTAGGTTTAGGGTAGGGCAATCCTAGGCTTAGGCTAAGGCTAGGGCTCCCCTAGCAGCAGGCTAGGGCACGCCTAGGCTCAGGCTAGAGCACCCCTAGGCTTAAGGTAGAGCACCCCTAGGCTTAGGCTAAGGCTAGGGCTCCCCTAGCCTCAGGCTAGGGCACCCCTACGCTCAGGTTGGGCACACCTAGGCTTAGGCTAGGGCACCCCTAGGCTTAGGCTGGTGCACCCCTAGCTTAGGCTAAGGCTAGGGCTCCGCTAGCCTAAGGCTAGGGCACCACTAGGCTTAGGCTAGGGCACCCCTAGGCTTAATCTAGGGCACCCATAACTTAGGCTAAGACTAGGGCTCCTCTAGCCTAACGTGAGGGCACTCCTAGGCTTAGGCTAGGTCACCCCTAGGCTTATGCTAGCGCACCTCTAGGCTTAGGCTAGGGCACCCCTAGGCTTAGGCTAGGGTACCCCTAGGCTTATGCTAGGGTACCTCTAGGCTTAGGCTAGGGCACCCCTAGGCTTAGGCTAAGGCTACGTCTCCCCTAGCCTCAGGCTAGGGCACCTCTAGACTCAGGCTAGGGCAGGCTAAGGCACCCCTAGGTTTAGGGTAGGGCAATCCTAAGCTTAGGCTAAGGCTAGGGCTCCCCTAGCCTCAGGCTAGGGCACCCTTAGACTCAGGCTAGGGCACCCCTAGACCTAGGCTAGGGCACCCCTAGGCTTAGGCTAAGGCTAGGGCTCCCCTAGCCTTAGGCTAGGGCACCCCTACGCTCAGGTTGGGCACACCTAGGCTTAGACTAGGGCACCCCTAGGCTTGGGCTAAGGCTAGGGCTACCCTAACCTAAGGCTAGGGCACCCCTAGGCTCAGGCTAGGGCACCCCTGTGCTTAGGCTAGGGAACCCCTAGGCTTAGGCTAAGGCTAGGGCTCCCCTAGCCTAAGGCTAGTGCACCCCTAGGCTTAGGCTTGGGCAGGCCTAGGCTTAGGCTAAGGCACCCCTAGGTTTAGGGTAAGGCTAGGGCTCCCCTAGCCTAAGGCTAGGGCATCCCTAGGCTTAGGCTAGGGCACCCTAGGCTTAGACTAGGGTACCCCAAGGCTTAGGCTAGGGCACTTCTAGGCTTAGGCTAGGGCACCCCTACTCTTAGGCTAGGGCACTCGTAGGCTTAGGCTAGGGCACCCCTAGGCTTAGGCTAGTGCACCATAGGCTTAGGCTAAGACTAGGGCTCCCCTAGCCTAAGGCTAGGGCACCCCTAGGCTTAGGCTAGGGCACCCCTAGTGTTAGGCTAGGGCACCCCTAGGCTTAGGCTAAGGCACCCCTAGTGTTAGGCTAGGGCACCCCTTGGTCTAGGCTAGGACACCCCTAGGCTTAGGCTAGGGTACCCCTAGTGTTAGGCTAGGGCACCCTTAGGCTTAGGCTAGGGTACCCCTAGGCTTAGGCTAGGCAACCCCTAGGCTTAGGTTAGGGCACCCCTAGGCTTAGGCTTGGGCACCCCTAGACTTAGGCTAGGGCACCCATAGGCTTAGGCTATGGCTAGGGCTCCTCTAGCCTAATGCTAGGGCACCCCTAGGCTTTGGCTAGGGCACCACTAGGCTTAAGCTAGGGAACCCCTAGGCTTAGGCTAGGGCACCTCTAGGCTTAGGCGAGGGCACCCCTATGCTTTGGGTAAGGCTAGGGCACCCCTAGGCTTAGGATAGGGCACCCCTAGGCTTAGGCTAAGGCTACGGCTCCCCTAGCCTCAGGCTAGGGCACCCCAAGACTCAGGCTATGGCACCCCTAGGCATAGGCTATGGCACTCCTAGGATTAGGCTAGGGCACCCCTAGGCTTTTGCTAGGGCACCCCTAGGTTTAGGCTAAGGCTACGGCTCCCCTAGGCTCAGGCTAGGGTACACCTAGGCTTAGGCTAGGGTACCCCTAGGCTTAGGCTAGGGCACCCCTAGGCTTAGGCTAAGGCTAGGAATCCCCTAGCCTAAGGCTAGGGCACCCTAGGCTCAGGCTAGGGCACCCCTAGGCTTAGGCTAGGGCACCCCTAGGCTTAGGCTAGGGCAGCCATGGGCTTAGGCTAGGGCAGTCATAGGCTTAGGCTAAGGCTAGGTCTCCCCTAGCCTAAGGTTAGGGCACCCCTAGGCTTAGGCTCAGGGACCCCTAGGCTTAGGCTAAGGCTAGGGCTCCCTAGCCTAAGGCTAGGGCTCCCTAGCCTAAGGCTAGGGCACCCCTAGGCTTAGGCTAGGGCACCCATAGACTTAGGCTAAGGCTAGGGCTCCCCTAGCCTAAGGCTAGGTCACCCCTAGGCTTAGGCTAGGGCACCTCTAGGCTTAGGCTAAGGTTGGGCTCCTGTAGCCTAATACTAGGGCACCACTAGGCTTAGGCCAGGGCATCCCTAGTCTTAGGCGAGGACACCCCTAGGCTTAGGCTAGGGGACCCCAAGGCTTAGGCTAGGGCACCCATAGGCTTAATCTAGGGCACCCATAGGCTTAGGCTAAGGCTAAGTCTCCTCTAGCCTAACGCTAGGGCACCCCTAGGCTTAGGCTAGGGCACCCCTAGGTTTAGGCTAGGGTACCCCTAGGCTTAGGCTAGGGCACTTCTAGGCTTAGGCTAGGGCAGCCTTAGGCTTATACTAGGGCACCGATAGGCTTAGGCTAAGGCTAAGGCTCCTCTAGCCTAACGCTAGGGCACCCCTAGGCTTAGGCTAGGGCACCTCTAGGTTTAGGCTAGGGCACCCCTAGGCTTAGGCTAGGGCACTTCTAGGCTTAGGCTAGGGCAGCCATAGGCTTAGTCTAAGGCTAGGACTCCCCTAGCCTAAGGTTAGGGCACACCTAGGCTTAGGCTCAGGTACCCCTAGGCTTAGGCTAAGGCTAGGGCTCCCCTAGCCGAAGGCTAGGGCACCTCTAGGCTTAGGCTAGGGAACCCCTAGGCTTAGGTTATGTCACCCCTAGGCTTAGGCTTGGGCACCCCTAGACTTATGCTAGGGCACCCCTAGGCTTAGGCTGGGGCACCCCTAGCTTAGGCTAAGGTTGGGCTCCCCTAGCCTAAGGCTAGGGCAACACTAGGCTTAGGCTAGGGCACCCCTAGGCTTAGGCTAGGACACCCCTAGGCTTAGGCTAGGGTACCCCAAGGCTTAGGCTAGGGCACCCATAGGCTTAATCTAGGGCACCCATAGGCTTAGGCTAAGGCTAGAGCTCCCCTAGCCTAAGGCTAGGGCACCCCTAGGCTCAGGCTAGGGCACCCCTAGGCTTAGGCTAGGGTACCCCTAGGCTTATGCTAGGGTACCCCTAGGCTTAGGCTAGGGCACCCCTAGGTTTAGGCTAAGGCTATGGCTCCCCTAGCCTCAGGCTAGGGCACCCCTAGACTCAGGCTATGGCACCCATAGGCTTAGGCTAGGGCACCCCTAGGCTTTGGCTAAGGCTAGGGCTCCCCTAGCCTAAGGCTAGGGCACCCCTAGGCTCAGGCTAGGGCACCCCTAGGCTTAGGCTAGGGTACCCCTAGGCTTATGCTAGGGTACCCCTAGGCTTAGGCTAGGGCACCCCTAGGTTTAGGCTAAGGCTATGGCTCCCCTAGCCTCAGGCTAGGGCACCCCTAGACTCAGGCTATGGCACCCATAGGCTTAGGCTGGGGCACCCCTAGGCTTTGGCTAAGGCTAGGGCTCCCCTAGCCTCAGGCTAGGACACCCCTAGGCTCAGGCAATGGCAAACATAGGCTTACTCTAGGGCACCCCTAGGCTTAGGCTAAGGCTAGGGCTCCCCTAGCCTAAGGCTAGGACTCCCCTAGGCTCAGGCTAGGGCACCCCTAGGTTTAGGCTAGGGCACCCCTAGGCATAGGCTAAGGCTACGGCTCCCCTAGCCTCAGGCTAGGGCACCCCTACACTCAGGCTATGGCACCCCGAGGCTTAGGCTAGGGCACCCCTAGGCTTTGGCTAGGGCACCCCTAGGCTTAGGCTAGGGCACCCGTAGGCTTAGGCTAAGGCTACCGCTCCCCTAGCCTCAGGCTAGGGCACCCGTAGACTCAGGGTATGGCACCACTAGGCTTAGGCTAGGGCACCCCTAGGCTTAGGCTTAGGCTAGGGCAGCCTTAGGCTAAGGCTAGGGCTCCCCTAGCCTAAGGTCTGGGGACCCCTAGGCTTAGGCTAGGGCACCCCTAGGCTTAGGCT
Organism: Tenrec ecaudatus; assembly: GCF_050624435.1. Taxonomy (NCBI): domain Eukaryota; kingdom Metazoa; phylum Chordata; class Mammalia; order Afrosoricida; family Tenrecidae; genus Tenrec; species Tenrec ecaudatus. The sequence goes on along the minus strand of NW_027457668.1, from coordinate 185,834 downwards.
AAGGCTACGGCTCCCCTAGCCTCAGGCTAGGGCACCCTTAGACTCAGGCTAGGGCACCCCTAGACTCAGGCTAGGGCAGGCTAGGGCACCCCTCGGCTTAGGCTAGGGCACCCCTAGGCTTAGGCTAAGGCTACGGCTCCCCTAGCCTCAGGCTAGGGCACCCCTAGGCTTAGGCTAGGGCACCACTAGGCTTAGGCTAAGGATAGGGCTCCCCTAGCATTAGGCTAGAGCACCCCTAGGCTTAGGCTAGGGCACCCCTAGGCTTAGGCTAGGGCATCCGTAGGTTTAGGGTAGGGCAATCCTAGGCTTAGGCTAAGGCTAGGGCTCCCCTAGCCTCATGCTAGGGCACCCCTAGGCTCAGGCTAGGGCACCCCTAGGCTTAGGCTAGGGCACCCCTAGGCTTAGGCTAGGGCACCCCTAGCTTTAGGCTAAGGCTAGGGCTCCCCTAGCCTAAGGCTAGGGCACCCCTAGGCTTAGGCTAGGGCTCCCCTAACCTAAGGCTAGGGTACCCCTAGGCTTAGGCAAGGGCACCCGAGGCTTAGGCTAAGGCTAGGGCTCCCCTAGCCTAAGGCAAGGGCACCCCTAAGATTAGGCAAGGATACCCCTAGGTTTAGGCTAGGGCACCCCTAGGCTTAGGCTAGGGCACCCCTAGGCTTAGGCTAAGACTAGGGCTCCCCTAGCCTAATGCTAGGGCACCCCTAGGCTTAGGCTAAGGCACCCCTATTGTTAGGCTAGGGCAACCCTAGGCTTAGGCTAGGACACCCCTAGGCTTAGGCTAGGGCACCATAGGCTTAGGCTAAGGCTAGGGCTCCCCTAGCCTAAGGCAAGGGCACCCCTAAGATTAGGCAAGGATACCCCTAGGTTTAGGCTAGGGCACCCCTAGGCTTAGGCTAGGGCACCCCTAGGCTTAGGCTAAGACTAGGGCTCCCCTAGCCTAATGCTAGGGCACCCCTAGGCTTAGGCTAAGGCACCCCTATTGTTAGGCTAGGGCAACCCTAGGCTTAGGCTAGGACACCCCTTGGCTTAGGCTAGGGTACCCCAAGGCTTAGGCTAGGGCACCCAGAGGCTTAATCTAGGGGACCCATAGGCTTAGGCTAAGACTAGGGCTCCTCAGGCCTAACGCGAGGGCACCCCTAGGCTTAGGCTAGGGCACCCCTCGGCTTAGGCTAGCGCACCTCTAGGCTTAGGCTAGGGCACCCCTAGGCTTAGGCTAAGGCTAGGCCTCCCCTAGCCTAAGGCTAGGGCACCCCTAGGCTCAGGCTAGGGCACCCCTAGGCTTAGGCTAGGGTACCTCTAGGCTTAGGCTAGGGCACCCCTATGCTTAGGCTAAGGCTACGTCTCCCCTAGCCTCAGGCTAGGGCACCTCTAGACTCAGGCTAGGGCAGGCTAAGGCACCCCTAGGTTTAGTGTAGGGCAATCCTAAACTTAGGCTAAGGCTAGGGCTCCCCTAGCCTCAGGCTAGGGCACGCCTAGGCTCAGGCTAGGGCACCCCTAGACCTAGGCTAGAATACCCCTAGGCTTAGATTAAGGCTAGGGCTCCCCTAGCCTTAGGCTAGGGCACCCCTACGCTCAGTTTGGGCACACGTAGGCTTAGACTAGGGCACCCCTAGGCTTAGACTAAGGCTAGGGCTACCCTAGCCTAAGGCTAGGGCACCCCTAGGCTTAGGCTAGGGCACCCCTAGGGTTAGGCTAGGGCATGCCTAGGTTTAGGGTAGGGCAATCCTAGGCTTAGGCTAAGGCTAGGGCTCCCCTAGCCTCAGGCTAGGGCACCCCTAGGCTCAGGCAAGGGCACCCCTATGCTTAGGCTAGGGAACCCCTAGGCTTAGGCTAAGGCTAGGGCTCCCCTTGCCTAAGGCTAGGGCACCCCTAGGCTTAGGCTAGGGCAGGCCTAGGCTTAGGCTAAGGCACCCCTAGGTTTAGGCTAAGGCTAGGGCTCCCCTAGCCTAAGGCTAGGGCACCCCTAGGCGTAGGCTAGGGCACCCTAGGCTTAGACTAGGGCACCCCAAGGCTTAGGCTAGGGCACTTCTAGGCTTAGGCTAGGGCACCCCTATTCTTAGGCTAGGGCACTCGTAGGCTTAGGCTAGGGCACCCCTAGGCTTAGGCTAAGGCTAGAGCTCCCCTAGCCTAAGGCAAGGGAACCCCTAGGCTTAGGCTAGGGTACCGCTAGGTTTAGGCTAGGGCACCCCTAGGTTTAGGCTAGGGCACCCCTAGGCTTAGGCTAAGACTAGGACTCCCCTAGCCTAAGGCTAGGGCACCCCTAGGCTTAGGCTAAGACTAGGGCTCCCCTAGCCTAAGGCTAGGGCACCCCTAGGCTTAGGCTAGGGCACCCCTAGTGTTAGGCTAGGGCACCCCTAGGTCTAGGCTAGGACACCCCTAGGCTTAGGCTAGGGTACCCCTAGTGTTAGGCTAGGGCACCCCTAGGCTTAGGCTAGGGCACCCCTAGGCTTAGGCTAGGCAACCCCTAGGCTTAGGTTAGGACAACCCTAGGCTTAGGCTTGGGCACCCCTAGACTTAGGCTAGGGCACCCATAGGCTTAGGCTATGGCTGGAGCTCCTCTAGCCTAATGCTAGGGCACCCCTAGACTTAGGCTAGGGCACAACTAGGCTTAGGCGAGGTCACCCCTACGCTTTGGGTAAGGCTAGAGCACCCCTAGGCTTAGGATAGGGCACCCCTAGGCTTAGGCTAAGGCTACGGCTCCCCTAGCCTCAGGCCAGGGCACCCCAAGACTCAGGCTATGGCACCCCTAGGCTTAGGCTATGGCACTCCTAGGTTTAGGCTAAGGCTACGGCTCCCCTAGGCTCAGGCTAGGGCACACCTAGGCTTAGGCTAGGGTACCCCTAGGCTTAGGCTAGGGCACCCCTAGGCTTAGGCTAAGGCTAGGGATCCCCTAGCCTAAGGCTAGGGCACCCTAGGCTCAGGCTAGGGCACCCCTAGGCTTAGGCTAGGGCACCGCTAGGCTTAGGCTAGGGCAGCCATGGGCTTAGGCTAGGGCACTCATAGACTTAGGCTAAGGCTAGGTCTCCCCTAGCCTAAGGTTAGGGCACCCCTAGGCTTAGGCTCAGGTACCCCTAGGCTAAGGCTAAGGCTAGGGCTCCCTAGCCAAAGGCAAGGGCACCCCTAGGCTTAGGCTAGGGCACCCCTAGGCTTAGGCTAAGGCTAGGGCTCCCCTAGCCTAAGGCTAGGGCACTCCTAGGCTTAGGCTAGGGCCCCCCTAGGCTTAGGCTAAGGTTGGGCTCCTGTAGCCTAATACTAGGGCACCACTAGGCTTAGGCCAGAGCACCCCTAGTCTTAGGCTAGGACACCCATAGGCTTAGGCTAGGGGACCCCAAGGCTTAGGCTAGGGCACCCATAGGCTTAATCTAGGGCACCCATAGGCTTAGGCTAAGGCTAAGGCTCCTCTAGCCTAACGCTAGGGCACCCCTAGGCTTAGGCTAGGGCACTTCTAGGCTTACTAGGGCAGCCATAGGCTTATTCTAGGGCACCCCTAGGCTTAGGCTCAGGTACCCCTAGGCTTAGGCTAAGGCTAGGGCTCCCCTAGCCGAAGGCTAGGGCACCCCTAGGCTTAGGCTAGGCAACCCCTAGGCTTAGGTTATGGCACCCCTAGGCTTAGGCTTGGGCACCCCTAGACTTATGCTAGGGTACCCCTAGGCTTAGGCTAGGGCACCCCTAGGTTTAGGCTAAGGCTACGGCTCCCCTAGCCTCAGGCTAGGGCACCCCTAGGCTCAGGCTAAGGCACCCCTAGGCTTAGGCTAGGGCACCCCTAGGCTTTGGCTAGGGCACCCCTAGGCTTAGGCTAGGGCACCCCTAGGCTTAGGCTAAGGCTAAGGCGGCCCTAGTCTCAGGCCGGGCACCCCTAAACTCAGGCTAGGGCACCCCTAGGCTTAGGCTAGGGCACCCCTAGGCTTATGCTAAGGCTAGGGCTCCCCTAGCCTCAGGCTAGGACACCCCTAGGCTCAGGCAAGGGCAAACCTAGGCTTAGTCTAGGGCACCCCTAGGCTTAGGTTAAGGCTAGGGCTACCCTAGCCTAAGGCTAGGACTCCTCTAGGCTCAGGCTAGGGCACCCCTAGGCTTAGGCTAGGGCACCCCTAGGCATAGGCTAAGGCTACGGCTCCCCTAGCCTCAGGCTAGGGCACCCCTAGACTCAGGCTATGGCACCCCGAGGGTTAGGATAGGGCACCCCTAGGCTTTGGCTAGGGTACCCGTAGGCTTAGGCTAGGGCACCCGTAGGCTTAGGCTAAGGCTACCGCTCCCCTAGCCTCAGGCTAGGGCACCCGTAGACTCAGGGTATGGCACCACTAGGCTTAGGCTAGGGCACCACTAGGCTTAGGCTTAGGCTAGGGCAGCCATAGGCTAAGGCTAGGGCTCCCCTAGCCTAAGGTCTGGGCACCCCTAGGCTTAGGCTAGGGCACCCCTAGGCTTACGCTAGGGCACCCCTAGGCTTAGGCTAGGGCACCCCTCGGCTTAGGCTAGGGCACCCCTAGGCTTAGGCTAAGGCTACGGCTCCCCTAGCCTCAGGCTAGGGCACCCCTAGACTCAGGATAGGGCACCCCTAGACTCAGGCTAGGGCTGGCTAGGGCACCCCTAGGCTTAGGGTAGGGCAATCCTAGGCTTAGGCTAAGGCTAGGGCTCCCGAAGCCTAAGGCCTGGGAAACCCTAGGCTCAGGCTAGGGCACCCCTAGCCTTAGGCTAGGGCACCCCTTGGCTTAGGCTAAGGCTAGGGCTCCCCTAGCATTAGGCTAGAGCACCCCTAGGCTTAGGATAGGGCACCCCTAGACTTAGGCTAGGGCATCCGTAGGTTTAGTGTAGGGCAATCCTAGGCTTAGGCTAAGGCTAGGGCTCCCCTAGCCTCAGGCTAGGGCACCCCTAGGCTCAGGCTAGGGCACCCCTAGGCTTAGGCTAGGGCACCCTTAGGCTTAGGTTAAGGCTAGGGCTCCCCTAGCCTAAGGCTAGGGCACCCCTAGGCTTAGGCAAGGGCACCCTAGGCTTAGACTAGGGCACCCCTATTCATAGGCTAGGGCACCCCTAGGCTTAGGCTAGGGCACCATAGGCTTAGGCTAAGGCTAGGGCTCCCCTAGCCTAAGGCAAGGGCACCCCTAAGATTAGGCAAGGGTACCCCTAGGTTTAGGCTAGGGCACCCCTAGGCTTGGGCTAAGACTAGGGCTCCCCTAGCCTAAGGCTAGGACACCCCTAGGCTTAGGCTAAGGCACGCCAAGTGTTAGGCTAGGGCACCCCTAGGCTTAGGCTAGGACACCCCTAGGCTTAGGCTAGGGCAACCATAGACTTAGGCTAAGGCTAGGGCTACCCTAGCCTAAGGCTAGGGCACCCCTAGGCTTAGGCTAGGGAACCCCTAGGTTAAGGTTAGGGCACCCCTTGCTTAGGCTTGGGCATTCCTAGACTTAGGCTAGGGCACCCCTAGGCTTAGGCTAAAGCTAGGGCTGCCCTAGCCTAAGGCTAGGGCACCACTAGGCTTAGGTTAGGGCACCCCTAGTCTTAGGCTAGGACACCCCTAGGCTTAGGCTAGGGGACCCCAAGGCTTAGGCTAAGGCACCCATAGGCTTAATCTAGTTCACCCATAGGCTTAGGCTAAGGCTAGGGCTCCTCTAGCCTAACGCTAGGGCACCCCTAGGCTTAGGGTAGAGCACCCCTAGGCTTAGGCTAGGGCACCCCTAGGCTTAGGCTAGGGCACTTCTAGGCTTAGGCTAGGGCACCCCTAGGCTTAGGCTAAGGCTAGGGCACAACTAGGCTCAGGCTAGGGCACCCCTAGGCTCAGGCTAGGGTACCCCTAGGCTTAGGCTAGGGCACCCCTAGGCTTAGGCTAAGGCTACGGCTCCCCTAGCCTCAGGCTAGGGCACCCCTAGACTCAGGCTATGGCACCCCTAGGCTAAGGCTAGGGCACCCCTAGGCTTTGGCTAGGGTACCCCTAGTCTTACGCTAGGGCACCCCTAGGCTTAGGCTAAGGCTAGGGATGCCCTAGCCTAAGGCTAGGGCAGCCCTAGGCTTAGGTTAGGGCACCCTTAGGCTTAGGCTAGGGCACCCCTAGGCTTAGGCTTGGGCATCCCTAGGCTTAGGCTAGGGCAGCCATAGGCTTACGCTAGGGCAGCCATAGGCTTAGGCTAAACTAGGACTCCCCTAGCCTAAGGTTATGGTACCCCTAGGCTTAGGCTCAGGTACCCCTAGGCTTAGGCTATGGCTAGGGCTCCCCTAGCCTAAGGCTAGGGCACCCCTAGGCTTAGGCTAGGGCACCCCTAGGCTTTGTCCAGGGCACCCCTTGGCTTAGGCTAAGGCTAGGGCTCCCCTAGCCTAAGGCTAGGGCACCCCTAGGCTTAGGCTATGGCACCCCTAGGCTTAGGCTTAGGCTGGGGCTCCCCTAGCCTAAAGTTAGGGCACCCCTAGGCTTAGGAAAGGGAACCCCTAGGCTTAGGCTAGGGCACCCATAAGCTTACACTAGGGCACCCCTAGGCTTAGGATAGGCACCCCTAGGCTTAGGCCAAGGTTAGGGATACCCTAGCCTAGGGCTAGGGCACCCCTAGGCTTAGGCTAGGGCACCCCAAGGCTTAGGCTAGGGCACCCCTAGGCTTACGCTAAGGCTAGGTGCCCCTAGCCTAAGGCTAGGGCACCCCTAGGCTTAGTCTATTGCATCACTAGGCTTAGGATAGGGCACCCCTAGCTTAGGCTAAGGCTAGCGCTCCCCTTGTCTAAGGTAGGGCACCCCTAGGCTTAGGCTAGGGCACCCCAAGGCTTAGGATAAGTCTACGATCCCCTAGCCTAAAACTAGGGCACCCTAGCCTTAGGCTAGGGAACCCCTAGGCTTAGTCTAGGGCACCCATAGGCTTAGGCTAAGGCTAGGGATCCCTTAGCCTAAGGCTACGGCACCCCTAGGCTTAGGCTAGGGCACCCCTAGGCTTAGACAAGGGCACCCCTAGGCTTAGGCTAGGGCACCCCTAGGCTTAGGCTAGGGCACCCCTAGGCTTAGGCTAAGGCTAGGGCTCCCCTAGCCTCAGGCTAGGGAACCCCTACTCTCAGGTTGGGCCCACCTAGGCTTAGGCTAGGGCACCCCTATGCTTAGGCTAGGGCACCCCTAGGCTTAGGCTAAGGCTAGGGCTCCCCTAGCCTCAGGCTAGGGCACCCCTAGGCTCAGGCTAGGGCACCACTAGGCTTAGGCTAGGGCACCCCTAGGCTAAGGCTAAGGCTAGGGCTCCCCTAGCCTAAGGCTAGGGCACCCCTAGGCTTAGGCTAGGGCACCCCTAACTTAGGCTAGGGCACCCCTAGGCTTAGGCTAGGGCACCCCTAGGCTTAGGCTAAGCCTAGGGCTCCCCTAGCCTAAGGCTAGGGCACCCCTTGGCTTAGGCTAGGCCACCCCTAGGTATAAGCTAGGGCACCCCTAGGCTTAGGCTAAGGCTAGGGCTCTCCTAGCCTAAGGCTAGGGCACCCCTAGGATCAAGCTAGGGCACCCTTAGGCTTAGATTAGGGCATCCCCAAGCTTAGGCTAAGGCTAGGGCTCCCCTAGCCTAAGGCTAGGCCACCCCTACGCTCAGGTTGGGCACCCCTAGGCTTAGGCTAGGGCACCCCTAGCCTTAGCATAGGGCACCCCTAGGCTCAGGCTAGGGCACCCCTAGGCTTAGGCTAGGGCACCCCTAGGCTTAGGCTATGGCACCCCTACGCTCAGGTTGGGCACACCTAGGCTTACACTAGGGCACCCCTAGGCTTAGGTTAAGGCTACGGCTCACCTAGCCTAAGGTTAGGGCACCCCTAGGCTTAGGCTAAGGCACCCCTAGGTTTAGGGTAGGGCAATCCTAGGCTTAGGCTAAGGCTAGGGCTCCCCTAGCCTCAGGCTGGAGCACCCCTAGGCTTAGGCTAGGGCACCCCAAGGCTTAGGCTAGGGCACCCCTAGGATTAGGCTAAGGCTAGGGCTCCCCTAGCCTAAGGCTAGGGCACCCCTAGGCTTAGGCTAGGGCACCCCCTAGGCTTAGACTAGGGCACCCCTAGGCTTAGGCTAAGGCTAGGGCTCCCCTAGCCTAAGGCTAGGGCACCCCTAGGCTTAGGCTAGGTACCCCTATTCTTAAGCTAGGGCACCTCTACCCTTAGACTAGGGCACTCCTAGGCTTAGGCTAGGGCACCACTAGGCTTAGGCTAGGGCACCCCTAGGCTTAGGCTAAGGCTAGGGCTCCCCTAGCCTAAGGCTAGGACACCCCTAGGCTTAGGCTATGGTACCCCTAGGTTTAGGCTAGGGCACCACTATGCTTACGCTATGGAACCCCTAGCATAGGATAGGGCACCCCTAGGCTTAGGCTAGGGCACCCCTAGGCTTAGGCTAAGGCTAGGGCTCCCCTAGCCTAAGGCTAGGGCACCCCTAGGCTTAGGCTAGGGCACCCCTATTCTTAAGCTAGGGCACCCCTACTCTTAGGCTAGGGCACTCCTAGGCTTAGGCTAGGGCACCCCTAGGCTTAGGCTAGGGCATCCCTAGGCTTAGGCTAGGGCACCCCTAGGCTTAGGCTAGGGCACCCCTAGGCTTAGGCTAAGGCTAGGGCCCCCCTAGCCTAAGGCTAGGTCACCCCTAGGCTTAGGCTAGGGTACCCCTAGGTTTAGGCTAGGGCACCGCTATGCTTAGGCTAGGGAACCCCTAGCTTAGGCTAGGGCACCCCTAGGCTTAGGCTAAGGCTAGGGCTCCCTAGCCTAAGGCTAGGGCACCCCTCGGCTTAGGCTAGGGCACCCCTAGGCTTAGGCTAGGGCACCCCTAGGATTAGGCTAAGGCTAGGGCTCCCCTAGCCTAAGGCTAGGGCACCCCTAGGCTTAGGCTAGGGCACCCCCTAGGCTTAGACTAGGGCACCCCTAGGCTTAGGCTAAGGCTAGGGCTCCCCTAGCCTAAGGCTAGGGCACCCCTAGGCTTAGGCTAGGTACCCCTATTCTTAAGCTAGGGCACCCCTACCCTTAGACTAGGGCACTCCTAGGCTTAGGCTAGGGCACCACTAGGCTTAGGCTAGGGCACCCCTAGGCTTAGGCTAAGGCTAGGGCTCCCCTAGCCTAAGGCTAGGACACCCCTAGGCTTAGGCTATGGTACCCCTAGGTTTAGGCTAGGGCACCACTATGCTTACGCTATGGAACCCCTAGCATAGGATAGGGCACCCCTAGGCTTAGGCTAGGGCACCCCTAGGCTTAGGCTAAGGCTAGGGCTCCCCTAGCCTAAGGCTAGGGCACCCCTAGGCTTAGGCTAGGGCACCCCTATTCTTAAGCTAGGGCACCCCTACTCTTAGGCTAGGGCACTCCTAGGCTTAGGCTAGGGCACCCCTAGGCTTAGGCTAGGGCATCCCTAGGCTTAGGCTAGGGCACCCCTAGGCTTAGGCTAGGGCACCCCTAGGCTTAGGCTAAGGCTAGGGCCCCCCTAGCCTAAGGCTAGGGCACCCCTAGGCTTAGGCTAGGGTACACCTAGGTTTAGGCTAGGGCACCGCTATGCTTAGGCTAGGGAACCCCTAGCTTAGGCTAGGGCACCCCTAGGCTTAGGCTAAGGCTAGGGCTCCCTAGCCTAAGGCTAGGGCACCCCTCGGCTTAGGCTAGGGCACCCCTAGGCTTAGGCTAGGGCACCCATAGACTTAGGCTAAGGCTAGGGCTTACCCTAGCCTAAGGCTAGGGCACCCCTAGGCTTAGGCTAGGGCACCCCTAGGCTTAGGCTAGGGCAGCCCTAAGCTTAGGCTAGGGCACCCCTAGGCTTAGGCTAGAGCACCACTAGGCTTAGGCTAGGGAACCCCTAGGCTTAGGTTAGGGCACCCTAGGCTCAGGCTAGGGCACCCCTAGGCTTAGGCTAGGGCACCGCTAGGCTTAGGCTAGGGCAGCCATGGGCTTAGGCTAGGGCACTCATAGACTTAGGCTAAGGCTAGGTCTCCCGTAGCCTAAGGTTAGGGCACCCCTAGGCTTAGGCTCAGGTACCCCTAGGCTAAGGCTAAGGCTAGGGCTCCCTAGCCAAAGGCAAGGGCACCCCTAGGCTTAGGGTAGGGCACCCCTAGGCTTAGACTAAGGCTAGGGCTCCCCTAGCCTAAGGCTAGGGCACTCCTAGGCTTAGGCTAGGGCCCCCCTAGGCTTAGGCTAAGGTTGGGCTCCTGTAGCCTAATACTAGGGCACCACTAGGCTTAGGCCAGGGCACCCCTAGTCTTAGGCTAGGACACCCATAGGCTTAGGCTAGGGGACCCCAAGGCTTAGGCTAGGGCACCCATAGGCTTAATCTAGGGCACCCATAGGCTTAGGCTAAGGCTAAGGCTCCTCTAGCCTAACGCTAGGGCACCCCTAGGCTTAGGCTAGGGCACTTCTAGGCTTACTAGGGCAGCCATAGGCTTATTCTAGGGCACCCCTAGGCTTAGGCTCAGGTACCCCTAGGCTTAGGCTAAGGCTAGGGCTCCCCTAGCCGAAGGCTAGGGCACCCCTAGGCTTAGGCTAGGGAACCCCTAGGCTTAGGTTATGGCACCCCTAGGCTTAGGCTTGGGCACCCCTATACTTATGCTAGGGCACCCCTAGACTTAGGCTAGGGCACCCCTAAGCTTTGGCTAAGGCTAGAGCTCCCCTAGCCTAAGGCTAGGGCACCCCTAGGCTCAGGCTAGGGCACCCCTAGGCTTAGGCTAGGGTACCCCTAGGCTTATGCTAGGGTACCCCTAGGCTTAGGCTAGGGCACCCCTAGGTTTAGGCTAAGGCTACGGCTCCCCTAGCCTCAGGCTAGGGCACCCCTAGACTCAGGCTATGGCACCCATAGGCTTAGGCTAGGGCACCCCTAGGCTTTGGCTAGGGCACCCCTAGGCTTAGGCTAGGGCACCCCTAGGCTTAGGCTAAGGCTAAGGCTGCCCTAGCCTCAGGCCGGGCACCCCTAAACTCACGCTAGGGCACCCCTAGGCTTAGGCTAGGGCACCCCTAGGCTTATGCTAAGGCTAGGGCTCCCCTAGCCTCAGGCTAGGACACCCCTAGGCTCAGGCAAGGGCAAACCTAGGCTTAGTCTAGGGCACCCCTAGGCTTAGGTTAAGGCTAGGGCTACCCTAGCCTAAGGCTAGGACTCCTCTAGGCTCAGGCTAGGGCACCCCAAGGCTTAGGCTAGGGCACCCCTAGGCATAGGCTAAGGCTACGGCTCCCCTAGCCTCAGGCTAGGGCACCCCTAGACTCAGGCTATGGCACCCCGAGGGTTAGGCTAGGGCACCCCTAGGCTTTGGCTAGGGTACCCCTAGGCTTAGGCTAGGGCACTCGTAGGCTTAGGCTAAGGCTACCGCTCCCCTAGCCTCAGGCTAGGGCACCCGTAGACTCAGGGTATGGCACCACTAGGCTTAGGCTAGGGCACCCCTAGGCTTAGGCTTAGGCTAGGGCAGCCATAGGCTAAGGCTAGGTCTCCCCTAGCCTAAGGTCTGGGCACCCCTAGGCTTAGGCTAGGGCACCCCTAGGCTTACGCTAGGGCACCCCTAGGCTTAGGCTAGGGCACCCCTCGGCTTAGGCTAGGGCACCCCTAGGCTTAGGCTAAGGCTACGGCTCCCCTAGACTCAGGCTAGGGCACCCCTAGACTCAGGATAGGGCACCCCTAGACTCAGGCTAGGGCTGGCTAGGGCACCCCTAGGCTTAGGGTAGGGCAATCCTAGGCTTAGGCTAAGGCTAGGGCTCCCGAAGCCTAAGGCCTGGGAAACCCTAGGCTCAGGCTAGGGCACCCCTAGCCTTAGGCTAGGGCACCCCTTGGCTTAGGCTAAGGCTAGGGCTCCCCTAGCATTAGGCTAGAGCACCCCTAGGCTTAGGATAGGGCACCCCTAGACTTAGGCTAGGGCATCCGTAAGTTTAGGGTAGGGCAATCCTAGGCTTAGGCTAAGGCTAGGGCTCCCCTAGCCTCAGGCTAGGGCACCCCTAGGCTCAGGCTAGGGCACCCCTAGGCTTAGGCTAGGGCACCCTTAGGCTTAGGCTAAGGCTAGGGCTCCCCTAGCCTAAGGCTAGGGCACCCCTAGGCTTCAGCTAGGGCTCCCCTAGCCTAAGGCTAGGGTACCCCTAGGCTTAGGCAAGGGCACCCTAGGCTTAGACTAGGGCACCCCTATTCATAGGCTAGGGCACCCCTAGGCTTAGGCTAGGGCACCATAGGCATAGGCTAAGGCTAGGGCTCCCCTAGCCTAAGGCAAGGGCACCCCTAAGATTAGGCAAGGGTACCCCTAGGTTTAGGCTAGGGCACCCCTAGGCTTGGGCTAAGACTAGGGCTCCCCTAGCCTAAGGCTAGGACACCCCTAGGCTTAGGCTAAGGCACGCCAAGTGTTAGGCTAGGGCACCCCTAGGCTTAGGCTAGGACACCCCTAGGCTTAGGCTAGGGCAACCATAGACTTAGGCTAAGGCTAGGGCTACCCTAGCCTAAGGCTAGGGCACCCCTAGGCTTAGGCTAGGGAACCCCTAGGTTAAGGTTAGGGCACCCCTTGCTTAGGCTTGGGCATTCCTAGACTTAGGCTAGGGCACCCCTAGGCTTAGGCTAAAGCTAGGGCTCCCCTAGCCTAAGGCTAGGGCAACACTAGGCTTAGGTTAGGGCACCCCTAGTCTTAGGCTAGGACACCCCTAGGCTTAGGCTAGGGGACCCCAAGGCTTAGGCTAAGGCACCCATAGGCTTAATCTAGTTCACCCATAGGCTTAGGCTAAGGCTAGGGCTCCTCTAGCCTAACGCTAGGGCACCCCTAGGCTTAGGGTAGGGCACCCCTAGGCTTAGGCTAGGGCACCCCTAGGCTTAGGCTAGGGCACTTCTAGGCTTAGGCTAGGGCACCCCTAGGCTTAGGCTAAGGCTAGGGCACAACTAGGCTCAGGCTAGGGCACCCCTAGGCTCAGGCTAGGGTACCCCTAGGCTTAGGCTAAGGCTACGGCTCCCCTAGCCTCAGGCTAGGGCACCCCTAGACTCAGGCTATGGCACCCCTAGGCTCAGGCTAGGGCACCCCTAGGCTTTGGCTAGGGTACCCCTAGTCTTACGCTAGGGCACCCCTAGGCTTAGGCTAAGGCTAGGGATGCCCTAGCCTAAGGCTAGAGCAGCCCTAGGCTTAGGTTAGGGCACCCTTAGGCTTAGGCTAGGGCACCCCTAGGCTTAGGCTTGGGCATCCCTAGGCTTAGGCTAGGGCAGCCATAGGCTTACGCTAGGGCAGCCATAGGCTTAGGCTAAACTAGGACTCCCCTAGCCTAAGGTTAGGGTACCCCTAGGCTTAGGCTCAGGTACCCCTAGGCTTAGGCTATGGCTAGGGCTCCCCTAGCCTAAGGCTAGGGCACCCCTAGGCTTAGGCTAGGGCACCCCTAGGCTTTGTCCAGGGCACCCCTTGGCTTAGGCTAAGGCTAGGGCTCCCCTAGCCTAAGGCTAGGGCACCCCTAGGCTTAGGCTATGGCACCCCTAGGCTTAGGCTTAGGCTGGGGCTCCCCTAGCCTAAAGTTAGGGCACCCCTAGGCTTAGGAAAGGGAACCCCTAGGCTTAGGCTAGGGCACCCATAAGCTTACACTAGGGCACCCCTAGGCTTAGGCTAGGCACCCCTAGGCTTAGGCCAAGGTTAGGGATACCCTAGCCTAAGGCTAGGGCACCCCTAGGCTTAGGCTAGGGCACCCCAAGGCTTAGGCTAGGGCACCCCTAGGCTTACGCTAAGGCTAGGTGACCCTAGCCTAAGGCTAGGGCACCCCTAGGCTTAGTCTATTGCATCACTAGGCTTAGGATAGGGCACCCCTAGCTTAGGCTAAGGCTAGCGCTCCCCTTGTCTAAGGTAGGGCACCCCTAGGCTTAGGCTAGGGCACCCCAAGGCTTAGGATAAGTCTACGATCCCCTAGCCTAAAACTAGGGCACCCTAGCCTTAGGCTAGGGAACCCCTAGGCTTAGTCTAGGGCACCCATAGGCTTAGGCTAAGGCTAGGGATCCCTTAGCCTAAGGCTACGGCACCCCTAGGCTTAGGCTAGGGCACCCCTAGGCTTAGACAAGGGCACCCCTAGGCTTAGGCTAGGGCACCCCTAGGCTTAGGCTAGGGCACCCCTAGGCTTAGGCTAAGGCTAGGGCTCCCCTAGCCTCAGGCTAGGGAACCCCTACTCTCAGGTTGGGCACACCTAGGCTTAGGCTAGGGCACCCCTATGCTTAGGCTAGGGCACCCCTAGGCTTAGGCTAAGGCTAGGGCTCCCCTAGCCTCAGGCTAGGGCACCCCTAGGCTCAGGCTAGGGCACCACTAGGCTTAGGCTAGGGCACCCCTAAGCTTAGGCTAAGGCTAGGGCTCCCCTAGCCTAAGGCTAGGGCACCCCTAGGCTTAGGCTAGGGCACCCCTAACTTAGGCTAGGGCACCCCTAGGCTTAGGCTAGGGCACCCCTAGGCTTAGGCTAAGCCTAGGGCTCCCCTAGCCTAAGGCTAGGGCACCCCTTGGCTTAGGCTAGGCCACCCCTAGGCATAAGCTAGGGCACCCCTAGGCTTAGGCTAAGGCTAGGGCTCTCCTAGCCTAAGGCTAGGGCACCCCTAGGATCAAGCTAGGGCACCCTTAGGCTTAGATTAGGGCATCCCCAGGCTTAGGCTAAGGATAGGGCTCCCCTAGCCTAAGGCTAGGCCACCCCTACGCTCAGGTTGGGCACCCATAGGCTTAGGCTAGGGCACCCCTAGCCTTAGCATAGGGCACCCCTAGGCTCAGGCTAGGGCACCCCTAGGCTTAGGCTAGGGCACCCCTAGGCTTAGGCTATGGCACCCCTACGCTCAGGTTGGGCACACCTAGGCTTACACTAGGGCACCCCTAGGCTTAGGTTAAGGCTAGGGCTCACCTAGCCTAAGGTTAGGGCACCCCTAGGCTTAGGCTAAGGCACCCCTAGGTTTAGGGTAGGGCAATCCTAGGCTTAGGCTAAGGCTAGGGCTCCCCTAGCCTCAGGCTGGAGCACCCCTAGGCTTAGGCTAGGGCACCCCTAGGCTTAGGCTAGGGCACCCCTAGGATTAGGCTAAGGCTAGGGCTCCCCTAGCCTAAGGCTAGGGCACCCCTAGGCTTAGGCTAGGGCACCCCCTAGGCTTAGACTAGGGCACCCCTAGGCTTAGGCTAAGGCTAGGGCTCCCCTAGCCTAAGGCTAGGGCACCCCTAGGCTTAGGCTAGGTACCCCTATTCTTAAGCTAGGGCACCCCTACCCTTAGACTAGGGCACTCCTAGGCTTAGGCTACGGCACCACTAGGCTTAGGCTAGGGCACCCCTAGGCTTAGGCTAAGGCTAGGGCTCCCCTAGCCTAAGGCTAGGACACCCCTAGGCTTAGGCTATGGTACCCCTAGGTTTAGGCTAGGGCACCACTATGCTTACGCTATGGAACCCCTAGCTTAGGATAGGGCACCCCTAGGCTTAGGCTAGGGCACCCCTAGGCTTAGGCTAAGGCTAGGGCTCCCCTAGCCTAAGGCTAGGGCACCCCTAGGCTTAGGCTAGGGCACCCCTATTCTTAAGCTAGGGCACCCCTACTCTTAGGCTAGGGCACTCCTAGGCTTAGGCTAGGGCACCCCTCGGCTTAGGCTAGGGCACCCCTAGGCTTAGGCTAGGGCACCCCTAGGCTTAGGCTAAGGCTAGGGCCCCCCTAGCCTAAGGCTAGGGCACCCCTAGGCTTAGGCTAGGGTACCCCTAGGTTTAGGCTAGGGCACCCCTATGCTTAGGCTAGGGAACCCCTAGCTTAGGCTAGGGCACCCCTAGGCTTAGGCTAAGGCTAGGGCTCCCTAGCCTAAGGCTAGGGCACCCCTCGGCTTAGGCTAGGGCACCCCTAGGCTTAGGCTAGGACACCCCTAGGCTTAGGCTAGGCCACCCATAGACTTAGGCTAAGGCTAGGGCTTACCCTAGCCTAAGGCTAGGGCACCCCTAGGCTTAGGCTAGGGCACCCCTAGGCTTAGGCTAGGGCAGCCCTAAGCTTAGCCTAGGGCACCCCTAGGCTTAGGCTAGAGCACCACTAGGCTTAGGCTAGGGAACCCCTAGGCTTAGGTTAGGGCACCCCTAGGCTTAGGCTTCGGCACCCCTAGGCTTGGGCTAGGGCACCCCTAGGCTTGGGCTAGGGCACCCCTAGGCTTAGGTTAGGGCACCCCTATTCTTAGGCTTCGGCACCCCTAGGCTTGGGCTAGGGCACCCCTAGGCTTGGGCTAGGGCACCCCTAGGTTAGGCTAGGGCACCTCTAGGCTTAGGCTCGGCACCCCTATGCTTAGGCTAAGGCTAGGGCTCCCCTAGCCTAAGGCTAGGGCACCCCTAGGCTCAGGCTAGGGCACCCCTAGGCTTAGGCTAGGGCACCCCTAGGCTTAGGCTAAGGCTACGGCTCCCCTAGTCTCAGGCTAGGGCACCCCTAGACTCAGGCTATGGCACCCCTAGGCTTAGGCTAGGGCACCCCTAGGCTTAGGCTAGTGCACCCCTAGGCTTAGGCTAGGGCACCCCTAGGCTTAGGCTAGGGCACCCCTAGGCTTAGGCTAAGGCTACGGCTCCCCTAGACTCAGGCCCGGGCACCCCTAGACTCGGGCTAGGGCACCCCTAGGCTTAGGCCAGGGCACCCCTAGGCTTAGGCAAAGGCTAGGGCTCCCCTAGCCTCAGGCTAGGACACCCCTAGGCTCAGGCAAGGGCACACGTAGGATGAGGCTAGGACACCCCTAGGCTTAGGCTAAGGCTAGGGCTTCCCTAGCCTAAGGCTAGGACTCCCTAAGGCTCAGGCTAGGGCACCCCTAGGCTTAGGCTAGGGCACCCCTAGGCTCAGGCAAGGGCACACCTAGGCTTAGGCTAGGGCACCCCTAGGCTTAGGCTAAGGCTACGGCTCCCCTAGCCTCAGGCTAGGGCACCCCTAGACTCAGGCTAGGGCACCCCTAGACTCAGGCTAGGGCACCCCTAGATTTAGGGTAGGGCAATCCTAGGCTTAGGCTAATGCTAGGGCTCCCCTAGCCTCAGGCTTGGGCACCCCTAGGCTCAGGCTAGGACACCCCTAGGCTTAGGTTAGGGCACCCCTTGGCTTAGGCTAAGGCTAGGGCTCCACTAGCCTAAGGCTAGGGCACCCCTAGGCTTAGGCTAGGGCACCCCTAGGCTTAGGCTAGGGCATCCCTAGGTTTAGGGTAGGGCAATCCTAGGCTTAGGCTAAGAGTAGGGCTCCCCTAGCCTCAGGCTAGGGCACCCCTAGGCTTAGGCTAGGGCACCCCTAGGCTTAGGCTAAGGCTAGGGCTCCCCTAGCCTAAGGCTAGGGCACCCATAGGCTTAGGCTAGGGTACCCCTAGGTTTAGGCTAGGGCACCCCTAGGCTTAAGCTAGGGCACCCCTAGGCTTAGGCTAAGGTTAGGGCTCCCCTAGCCTAAGGCTACGGCACCCCTAGGCTTAGGCTAGGGCACCCCGAGGGTTAGGCTAGGGCACCCCTAGGCTTAGGCTAGGAAACCCCTAGGCTTAGGCTAGGGCACCCATAGACTTAGGCTAAGGCTAGGGCTACCCTAGCCTAAGGCTAGGGCACCCCTAGGCTTAGGATATGGAACCCCTAGGCTTAGGCTAGGGCACCCCAGGCTTAGGCTAAGGCTAGGGCTCCCCTAGGCTTAGGCTAAGGCTATGGCACCCCTAGGCTTAGGCTAGGGCACCCCTAAGCTTAGGCTAGGGCACCTCTAGACTTAGGCTAGGGAACCTCTAGGCTTAGGCTAGGGCACCTCTAGGCTTAGGCAAGGGCACCCCTAGGCTTAGGCTAAGGCTAGGGCACCCCTAGGCTCAGGCTAGGGCACCCCTACGCTTAGGCTAGGACACCCCTAGGCTTAGGCTAGGGCACCCCTAGGCTTAGGCTATGGCACCCCAGGCTTAGGCTAAGGCTAGGGCTCCCCTAGCCTAAGGCTAGGAATCCCTTAGGCTCAGGCAAGGGCACCCCTAGACTTAGGCTAGGGAATCCTAGGCTTAGGCTAGGGAACCCCTATTCTTAGGCTAGGGCACCCCTCGGCTTAGGCTAGGGCACACCTAGGCTCAGGCTAGGACACCCCTAGGCTTAGGCCAGGGCACCCATAGGTTAGGCTAAGGCTAGGGCTACCCTAGCCTAAGGCTAGGGCACCCCTAGGCTTAGGCTAGGGCACCCCTAGGCTTAGGCTAGGGCACCCCTAGGCTTAGGCTAGGGCACCCCTAGGCTTAGGCTAAGGCACCCCAAGGCTTAGACTAGGGCACGATAGGCTTAGGCTAGGGCACCCCTAGGCTTAGGCTAAGGCTAGGGCTCCCCTAGCCTAAGGCTAGGGCACCCCTAGGCCTAGGCTAGGGAACCCCTAGGCTTAGGTTAGGGCACCACTAGGCTTAGGCTTGGTCACCCCTAGACTTAGGCTACGGCACCCCTAGGCTTAGGCTGGGGCACCCCTAGGCTTAGGCTAAGGCTAGGGCTCCCCTAGCCTCAGGCTAAGGCACCCCTAGACTCAGGCTATGGCAACCCTAGGCTTAGGTTACGGTACCCCTAGGCTTAGGCTAGGGAACCCCTACGCTTAGGCTAAGCCTACGGCTCCCCTAGCCTCAGGCTAGGGCACCCCTAGACTCAGGCTAGGTCACCCCTAGTTTTACGGTAGGGCAATCCTAGGCTAAGGCTAGATCTCCCCTAGTCTCAGCCTAGGGCACCCCAAGGCTCAGGCTGGGGCACCCCTAGGCTTAGGCTAGGGTACCCCTAGGCTTAGACTAGGGCACCCCTAGGCTTAGGCTAAGGCTACCGCTCCCCTAGCCTCAGGCTAGGGCACCCTAGACTCAGGGTATGGCACCACTAGGCTTATGGTAGGGCACCCCTAGGCTTAGGCTAGGGCACCCCTAGGCTTAGGCTAAGGTTTGGGCACCCCTAGCCTAATTCAAGGGCACCCCTAGGCTTAGGCTAGGGCACCCTTAGGCTTAGGCTAGGCCACCTCTATTCTTAGGCTAGGGCACCCCTACTCTTAGGCTTGTGCAATCCTAGGCTTAGGCTAGGTCACCCCTAGCCTTAGGCTAGGGCACCCGAAGGCTTAGGCTAAGGCTAGGGCTCCCCTAGCCTAAGGCTAGGGCACCCCTAGGCTTAGGCTAGGGCACCCCTAGGCTTAGGCTAGGACACCCCTAGGCTTAGGTTAGGGCACCCATAGACTTAGGCTAAGGCTAGGGCTACCCTAGCCTAAGGCTAGGGCACCCCTAGGCTTAGGCTAGGGCACCCCTAGACTTATGCTGGGGCACACCTAGGATTAGGCTAAGGCTAGGGCTCCCCTCTCCTAAGGCTAGAGGACCAGTAGGCTTAGGCTAGGGCACCCCTAGGCTTAGGGTAGGACAACCCTAGGGTTAGGCTAGGGGACCCCAAGGCTTAGGCTAGGGCACCCATAGGCTTAATCTAGGGAATCCCTAGGCTTAGGCTAGGGCACCCCTAGGCTTAGGCTAGGGCAACCCTACGCTTAGGCTAAGGCTACGACTCCCCTAGCCTCAGGCTAGGGCACCCCTAGACTCAGGCTAGGTCACCCCTAAGTTGAGGGTAGGGCAATCATAGGCTTAGGCTAAGGCTAGATCTCCCCTAGCCTCAGCCTAGGGCACCCCTAGGCTCAGGCTAGGGCACCCCTAGGCTTAGGCTAGCACTCCCCTAGGCTCAGGCAAGGGCACCCCTAGATTTAGGCTCAGGCTAGGGCAACACTAGGCTTAGGCTAGGGCACCCCTAGGCTTAGGCTAAGGCAAGGGCTCCCTGAGCATCAGGCTAGGGCACCTCTAGGCTCAGGCAAGGGCACACCTAGGCTTAGGCTAGGGCACCCCTAGGTTTAGGCTAAGGCTAGGGCTCCCCTAGCCTAACGCTAGGACTCCCCTAGGCCCAACTAGGGCACCCTTAGGCTTAGGCTAGGGCACCCCTAGGCTTAGGCTAGGGCACCCCTAAGCTTAGGCTAGGGTACCCCTAGGCTTAGGCTAGGGCACCCCTAGGCTTAGGCAGAGGCTACGGCTCCCCTAGCCTCAGGCTAGGGCACCCCTAGACTCAGGCTAGGGCACCCCTAGGCTCGGGCTAGGGCACCCCAAGCTTAGGCTAGGGCACCCCTAGTCTTAGGCTAAGGCTAGGGCTCCTCTAGCCAAAGGCTAGGGCACCCCTATGCTTAGGCTAGGGCACCCCTAGGCTTAGGCTAAGGCTAGGACTCCCATAGCCTAAGGCTAGGGCACCTCTAGGCTTAGGCTAGTGCACCCTAGGCTTGGGCTAGGGCAGCCCTATTCTTATGCAAGGGCACCCCTACTCTTAGGCTAGGGCACTCCTAGGCTTAGGCTAGGGCACCCCTAGGCTTTGGCTAGGGCACCCCTAGGCTTAGGCTAGGGCTCCCCTAGGCTTAGGCTAAGGCACCCCTAGGCTTAGGCTAGGACACCCCTAGGATTAGGCTAGGGCACCCATAGACTTAGGCTTAGGCTAGGGCTCCCCTAGGCTTAGGCTAGGGCACCCAGGCTTAGGCTAAGCCTAGGGCTCCTCTAGCCAAAGGCTAGGGCACCCCTAGGCTTAGACTAGGGCACCCGTAGGCTTAGGCTAGGGCTCACCTAGGCTTAGGCTAGAGAACCCCTAGGCTTAGGCTAAGGCTAGGGCTCCCATAGCCTAAGGCTAGGGCAGCCCTAGGCTTAGGCTAGGGCCCCCTAGGCTTAGGCTAGGGCAGCCATATTCTTAGGCTATGGCACCCCTACTCTTAGGCTAGGGCACTCTTAGGCTTAGGCTAGGGCACCCCTAGGCTTTGACTAGGGCACTCCTAGGCTTAGTCTAAGGCTAGGTCTCCCCTAGCCTAAGGCTAGGGCACCCCTAGGCTTAGGCTAGGGCACCCATTGGCGTAGGCTAAGACTAGGGTTCCCCAAACCTAAGTCTATGGCACCCATAGGCTTAGGCTAGGGCACCCGTAGGCTTAGGCTAGGGAACCCCTAGGCTTAGGCTAGGGCACCCCTTGGCTTAGGCTAGGGCATCCCTAGGCTAAGGCTAAGCCTAGGGCTCCCCTAACCTAAGTCTAGGGCAACCCTAGGCTTAGGCTAGGGCACCCCTAGGCTTAGGCTAGGGCAACCCAAGGCTTAGGCTAGGGCACCCCAGGTCTTAGGCTAAGGCTAGGGCTCCCCTAGCCTAAGGTTAGGGCACCCCTAGGCTTAGGCTAGGGTAACCCTAGGTTTAGGCTAGGTCACCCCTAGGCTTACGCTCGGGCACCCCTAGGCTTATGCTCGGGCACCCCTAGGCTTAGGCTATGGCACCACTAGACTTAGGCTAAGGCACCCCTAGGCTTAGGCTAAGGCTAGGGCTCCCCTAGCCTAAGGCTAGGGAACCCCTAGGCTTAGGCTAGGGCACCCCTAGGCTTAGGCTAGGGTACCCCTAGGCTTAGGCTAGGACACCCCTAGGCTTAGGCTAGGGCAACACTAGGCTTAGGCTAGGGCACCCCTAGGCTTAGTCTAGGGCACCCCTAGGCTTAGGCTAAGACTAGGGTTCCCCTAACCTAAGTCTAGGGCACCCCTAGCCTTAGGCTAAGGCCTCCCTAGGCTTAGGCTAGGGCACCCTTAGGCTTAGGCTAGGGCACCCCTATGCTTATGCTAAGGGTAGGGCTCCCCTAGCCTAAGGCTAGGGCACCCCTAGGCTTAGGCTAGGAAACCCCTAGGCTCAGGTTAGGGCAACCCTAGGCATAGGCTTGGGCACCCCAAGACTTAGGCTAGGGCACCCCTAGGCTTAGGCTGGGGCACCCCTAGGCTTAGACTAAGGCTAGGGCTCCCCTCTCCTAAGGCTAGGGGACCACTAGGCTTAGGCTACGGCACCCCTAGGCTTAGGGTAGGACACCCCTAGGCTGAGGCTAGGGGACCCCAAGGCTTAGGCTACGGCACCCATAGGCTTAATCTAGGGAACCCCTAGGCTTAGGCTAAGGCTAGGGCTCCCCTAGCCTAAGGCTAGGGCACCCCTAGGCTCAGGCTAGGGCACCCCTAGGCTTAGGCTATGGCAGCCCTAGGCTTAGGCTACGGCAATCCTAAGCTTAGGTTAAGGCTACGGCTCCCCTAGCCTCAGGCTAGGGCACCCATAGACTCACGGTATGGCACCCATAAGCTTAGGGTAGGGCACACCTAGCCTTAGGCTTAGGCAAGGGCTCCCCGAGCCTCAGGCTAGGGCACCCCTAGGCTCAGGCAAGGGCACACCAAGGCTTAGGCTAGGGCACCCCTAGGCTTAGGCTAAGGCTAGAGCTCCCCTAGCCTAACGTTAGGACTCCCCTAAGCTCAAACTAGGGCACCCTTAGGCTTAGGCTAGGGCACACCTAGGCTTAGACTAAGGCTAGGGCTCCCCTAGCCTAAGGCTACGGCACCCCTAAGCTTAGGCTAGGGCACCCCTAGGCTTAGGCTAAGGGTACCCATAGGCTTAGGCTAGGGCACCCCTAGGCTTAGGCTAAGGTACGGCTCCCCTAACCTCAGGCTAGGGCACCCCTAGACTCAGGCTAGGGCACCCCTAGGCTCAGGCTAGGGCACCCCAGGCTCAGGCTAGGGCACCCCAGGCTTAGGCTAAGGCTAGTGTTCCTCTAGCCAAAGGCTAGGGCACCCCTAGGCTTAAGCTAGGGCACCCGTAGGCTTAGGTTAGGGCACCCCTAGGGTTTGGCTAAGGCTAGGGCTCCCATAGCCTAAGGCTAGGGCACCTCTAGGCTTAGGCTAGGGCACCCTAAGCTTGGGCTAGGGCAGCCCTATTCTTAGGCTAGGGCACCCCTACTCTTAGGCTAGGGCTCCCCTAGGCTTAGGCTAGGGCACGCCTAGGCTTAGGCTAAGGCCAGGGCTCCCATAGCCTAAGGCTAGGGCACCCCTAGGCTTAGGCTAGGGCACCCTAGGCTTAGGCTTGGGCAGCCATATTCTTAGGCTATGGCACCCCTACTCTTAGGCTAGGGCAGTCTTAGGCTTAGGCTAGGGCACACCTAGGCTTTGGCTAGGAGACCCCTAAGCTTAGGCTAAGGCTAGGGCTCCCCTAGCCTAAGGCTAGGGCACCCCTCGGCTTAGGCTAGGGCACCCCTAGGCTTAGGCTAGGGCACCCCTTGGCTTAGGCTAGGGCAACCCTAGGCTAAGGCTAAGACTAGGGCTCCCCTAACCTAAATCTAGGGCACGCCTAGGCTTAGGTTAGGGCACCCCTAGGCTTAGGTTAGCGCAACCCAAGGCTTAGGCTAGGGCACCCCTAGGCTTAGGTTAGGGCACCACTAGGCTTAGGCTAGGGCACCCCTAGGCTTAGGCTAAGGCTAGGACTCCCCTAGCCTAAGGCTAGGGCACCCCTATGCTTAAGCTAGGGCTCCCTTATGCTTAGGCTAGGGCACCCATAGACTTAGGCTAAGGCTAGGGCTACCTTAGCCTATGGCTAGGGCCCCTCTAGGCTTAGGCTAGGGCATCCCTAGGATTAGGGTAGGGCACCCCTTAGCTTAGGCTAGGGCACCCCTAGACTTAGGCTAGGGCACCCCTAGGCTTAGGCTGGTGCACCTCTAAGCTTAGGCTAAGGCTAGGGCTCCTCTAGCCTAACGGTAGGGCACCCCTAGGCTTAGGCTAGGGCACCCCAAGGCTTAGGCTAAGGCTAGGGCTCCCCTAGCCTAATACTAGGGCACCCCTAGGCTTAGGTTAGGGCACACGTAGGCTTAGGCTAGGGCAACCCAAGGCTTACTAAGGCTAGGGCTCCCCTAGCCTAAGGCTAGGGCACCCCTAGGATTGTGCTAGATCACCCCTAGGCTTAGGCTAGGGCACCCCCAAGCTTAGGCTAGGACATCCCTAGGCTTAGGCTAGGGCACCACAAGGCTTATACTAAGGTACCCGTAGGCTTAGTCTAGGGCACCCCTAGGCTTAGGCTAGGGAACACCTAGGCTTAGGCTAGGGTAACCCTAGGCTTAGGCTAAGGCCCCCCTAGGCTTAGGCTAGGACACCCCTAGGCTTAGGCTACGGCACCCCTAGGCTTAGGCTCGGGTACCCCTAGGCTTAGGCTAAGGCACCCCTAGGCTTAGGCTAGGGCACCCCTAGGCTTAGGCTAGGGCACCCCTAGGCTTAGGCTAGAGCACCCCTTGCCTTAGGCTGGGGCACCCCTAGACTTAGGCTAGGGCACCTATAGGCTTAGGCTAAGGCCAGGGCTACCCTAGCCTAAGGCTAGGGCACCCCTAGGCTTAGGCTAGGGCACCCCTAGGCTTAGGCTAGGGCACCCCTAGGCTTAGGCTAAGGCACCCCTAGGCTTAGGCTAGGGCTCCCATAGGCTTAGGCTAGGGCAACCCTAGGTTTAGGCTAAGGCTAGGGCTCCCCTAGCCAAAGGCTAGGGCACCCCTAGGCTTAGGCTAGGGAACCCCTAGGGTTAGGTTAGGGCACCCCTAAGCTTAGGCTGGGGCACGCCTAGGCTTAGGCTAGGGCAACCCTAGGCTTAGATTGGTAACCCCTAGGCTTAGGGTAGCACATCCCTAGGCTTAGACTATGGCACCCCTAGTCTTAGGCTAGAGCACCCCTAGCGTTAGGCTGGGGCACCCCTAGGCTTATGTTGGGGCACCCCTAGGCTTGAGCTAGGGCATCCCTAGGCTTAGATTGGGCACCCCAGGGTTAGCCTAGGGCACCCCTAGGCTTAGACTAGAGCACCCCTAGGCTTAGGCTAGTGCACCCCTAGGATTAGGCTAAGGCTAGGGCTCCCCTAGCCTAAGGCTAGGGCACCCCTAGGCTCAGGCTAGGGCACCCCTAAGCTTAGGCTAGGGCAGCCCTAGGCTTAGGCTAAGGCTAGGGCTCCCCTAGCCTAACCATAACGCACCACTAGTCTTAGGTTAGGGCACACGTAGGCTTAGGCTAGGGCACCCCTAGGCTTAGGCTACTGCACCCCTAGGCTTATGTTACGGCACCCCTAGGATTACTCTAAGGCACCCCTAGGCTTAGGCTAGGGCACCAAGGATTAGGCTAGGGCACCGCTAGGCTTAGCCTAGGGCACCCCTAGGCTTAGGCTAAGGCTAGGCCTCCCCTAGCCTAAGGCTAGGGCACCCCGAGGCATAGGTTAGGGCACCCCTTGGCTTAGGCTAAGGCTAGGGCACCCTAGGCTAAGGTTATGGCACCCCTAGGCTTAGGCTCGTGCACCCCTAGGCTTTCGCTAGGGCATGCCTAGGCTTAGGCTAGGGCACCCCTAGGCTTAGGCTAGGGCACCCCTAGGCTTTGGAAGGGCAACCTTAGGCTTAGCCTAAGGCTAGGGCACCCCTAGGCTAAGGTTAGGGCACCCGTAGACTTAGGCTCGTGCACCCCTAGGCTTTGGCTAGGGCATCCCTAGGCTTAGGCTAGGGCACCCCTTGGCTTAGGCTAGGGCACACCTAGGCTTAGGCTAGGGCAAACCTAGGCTTACTAAGGTTAGGGCTCCAATAGCCTAAGGCTAGGGCACCCCTAGGATTAGGCTAGGGTACCCCTAGGCTTAGGCTAGGGCACCCCAAGCTTAGGCTAGGACATCCCTAGGCTTAGGCTAGGGCACCCCCAGGCTTAGGCTAAGGTACCCCTAGGCTTAGGCTAGGGCACCCCTAGGCTTATGCAAGGGCACCCCTAGGCTTAGGCTAGGGAAACCCTAGGCTTAGGCTATGGCACCCCTAGGCTTAGGCTCGGGTACCCCTAGGCTTAGGCTAAGGCTAGGGCTCCCCTAGCCTAAGGCTTTGGCTCCCCTAGCCTAAGGCTAGGGCACCCCTAGGCTTAGGTTAGGGCTCCCATAGCCTAAGGCTAGGGCACCCCTAGGCTTAGGCTAGGGCACCCTAGGCTTAGGCTAGGTACCCCTATTCTTAAGCTTGGGCACCCCTACTCTTAGACTTGAGCACTCCTAGGCTTAGGCTAGGGCACCACTAGGCTTAGGCTAGGGCACCCCTAGGCTTAGGCTAAGGCTTTGGCTCCCCTAGCCTAAGGCTAGGACACCCCTAGGCTTAGGTTAGGGTACCCCCAGGTTTAGGCTAGGGCACCCCTATGCTTAGGCTAGGGAACCCCTAGCTTAGGATAGGGCACCCATAGTCTTAGGCTAGGGCACCCCTGGGCTTAGGCTAAGGCTAGGGCTCCCCTAGCCTAAGGCTAGGGCACCCCTAGGCTTAGGCTATGGCACCCTAGACTTAGGCTAGGGCACCCTAGGCTTAGGCTAGGGCACCCCTATTCTTAAGCTAGGGCACCCCTACACTTAGGCTAGGGCACTCCTAGGCTTAGGCTAGGGCACCCCTAGGCTTAGGCTAGGGCACCCCTAGGCTTAGGCTAAGGCTAGGGCTCCCCTAGCCTAAGGCTAGGGCACCCCTAGGCTTAGGCTAGGGCACCCCTAGGCTTAGGCTAGGACACCCCTAGGCTTAGGCTAGGGCACCCATATACTTAGGCTAAGGCTAGGGCTTACCCTAGCCTAAGGCTAGGGGACCCCTAGGCGTAGGCTAGGGCACCCCTAGGCTTAGGGTAGGGCACAACTAGGCTTAGGCTAGGGAACCCCTAGGCTTAGGTTAGGGCACCCCTAGGCTTAGGCTTGGGCACCCCTAGGCTTGGGCTAGGGCACCCCTAGGTTAGGCTAGGGCACCTCTAGGCTTAGGCTCGGCACCCCTAGGCTTAGGCTAAGGCTAGGGCTCCCCTAGCCTCAGGCTAGGGCACCCCTAGGCTCAGGCTAGGGCACCCCTAGGATCAGGCTAGGGCACCCCTAGGCTTAGGCTAGGGCACCCCTAGGCTTAGGCTAAGGCTACGGCTACACTAGCCTCAGGCTTGGGCACCCCTAGGCTTAGGCTAGGGCACCCCTAGGCTTTGGCTACGGCACCCCTAGGCTTAGGCTAAGGCTACGGCTCCCCTAGACTCAGGCCCGGGCATCCCTAGACTCAGGCTAGGGCACCCCTAGGCTTAGGCGAGGGCACCCCTAGGCTTAGGCTAAGGCTACGGCTCCCCTAGCCTCAGGCTAGGGCACCCCTAGACTCAGGCTAGGGCACCCCTAGACTCAGGCTAGGGCACCCCTAGATTTAGGGTAGGCTAATCCTAGGCTTAGGCTAAGGCTAGGGCTCCCCTAGCCTCAGGCTAGGGCACCCCTAGGCTCAGGCTAGGGCACCCCTAGGCTTAGGCTAGGGCACCCCTAGGCTTAGGCTAAGGCTAGGGCTCCCCTAGCTTAAAGCTAGGGCACCCCTAGGCTTAGGCTAGGGCACCCCTAGGCTTAGGCTAGGGCATCCCTAGGTTTAGGGTAGGGCAATCCTAGGCTTAGGCTAAGGGTAGGGATCCCCTAGCCTCAGGCTAGGGCACCCCTAGGCTTAGGCTAGGGCACCCCTAGGCTTAGGCTAAGGCTACGGCTCCCCAAGGCTAAGGCTAGGGAACCCCTAGGATTAGGCTAGGGCACCCCTAAGCTTAGGCTACGTCACCCCTAGGTTTAGGTTAAGGCTAGGGCACCCCTAGGCTTAGGCTAGGGCACCCTTGGCTTAGACTAGGGCACCCCTATTCTTAGGCTAGGGCACCCCTACTCTTAGGCTAGGGCACTCGTATGCTTAGGCTAGGGCACCCCTAGGCTTAGGCTAGGGCACCCCTAGGCTTATGCTAAGGCTAGGGCTCCCCTAGCCTAAGGCTAGGGCACCCCTAGGCTTAGGCTAGGGAACCCCTAGGCTTAGGCTTGGTCACCCCTAGACTTAGGCTAGGGCACCCCTAGGCTTCGGCTAGGGCACCCCTAGGCTTAGGCTAGGGCACCGCTTGGATTAGGCTAAGGTTAGCGATCCCCTAGCCTAATGCTATGGCACCCCTAGGCTTAGGCTAGGGCACCCCGAAGGTTAGGCTAGGGCACCCCTAGGCTTAGGCTAGGACACCCCTAGGCTTAGGCTAGGGCACCCATAGACTTAGGCTGAGGCTAGGGCTACCCTAGCCTAAGGCTAGGGCACCCCTAGGCTTAGGCTAGGGAACCCCTAGGCTTAGGTTAGGGCACCCCTAGGCTTAGGCTTGGGCACCCCTATTCTTAAGCTAGGGCACCCCTACTCTTAGGCTAGGGCACTCCTAGGCTTAAGCTAGGGCACCATAGGCTCAGGCTAGGGTACCCCTAGGCTTAGGCTATGGCTAGGGCTCCCCTAGCCTAAGGCTAGGGCACCCCAAGGCTTAGGCTAGGGCTTCCCTAGGCTTAGACTAGGGCACCCCTAGGTTTAGGGTAGGGCTATCCTAGGTTTGGCTAAGGCTAGGGCTCCCCTAGCCTAAGGCTAAGGCAACCCTAGGCTTAGGCGAGGGCACCCCTAGGCATAGGCTAGGGCACCCCTAGCCTTAGGCTAGGGCACCCCTAGGCTTAGGCTAAGGCTAGGGTTCCCCCAGCCTAAGGCTAGGGCACCCCTAGGCTTAGGTTAGGGCTCCCCTAGCCTAAGGCTATGGCACCCCTAGGCTTAGGCTAGGGCACCCCTAAGCTTAGGCTAGGGCACCTCTAGACTTAGGCTAGGGCACCCCTAGGCTTAGGCTATGGCACCTCTAGGCTTAGGCAAGGGCACCCCTAGGCTTAGGCTAAGGCTAGGGCACCCCTAGGCTCGGGCTAGGGCACCCCTAGGCTTAGGCTAGGACACCCCTAGGCTTAGGCTAGGGCACCCCTAGGCTTAGGCTAGGGCACCCCTAGGCTTAGGCTAAGGCTAGGGAACCCCTAGGCTCCGGCTAGGGCACCCCTAGTCTTAGGCTAGGACACCCCTAGGCTTAGGCTAGGGCACCCCTAGGCTTAGGCAAGGGCACCCCTAGGCTTAGGCTAAGGCTAGGGCTCCCCTAGGCTTAGGCTAGGACACCCCTAGGCTTACGCCAGGGCACCCATAGGCTTAGGCTAAGGCTAGGGCTACCCTAGACTAAGGTTAGGGCACCCCTAGGCTTAGGCTAGGGCACCCCTAGGCTTAGGCTAGGGCACCCCTATGCTTAGGCTAGGGAACCCCTAGCTTAGGCTAGGGCACCCCTAGGCTTAGGCTAAGGCTAGGGCTCCCCTAGCCTAAGGCTTGAGCACCCCTCGGCTTAGGCTAGGGCACCCCTAGGCTTAGGCTAGGACACCCCTAGGCTTAGGCTAGGGCACCCATAGACTTAGGCTAAGGCTAGGGCTTACCCTAGCCTAAGGCTAGGGCACCACTAGGCTTAGGCTAGGGAACACCTAGGCTTAGGTTAGGGCACCCCTAGGCTTAGGCTTGGGCACCCCTAGGCTTGGGCTAGGGCACCCCTAGGCTTAGGCTAAGGCTATGGCTCCCCAAGGCTAAGGCTAGGGAACCCCTAGGATTAGGCTAGGGCACCCCTAAGCTTAGGCTACGTCACCCCTAGGTTTAGGCTAAGGCTAGGGCACCCCTAGGCTTAGGGTAGGGCACCCTAGGCTTAGACTAGGGCACCCCTATTCTTAGGCTAGGGCACCCCTACTCTTAGGCTAGGGCACTCGTATGCTTAGGCTAGGGCACCCCTAGGCTTAGGCTAGGGCACCCCTAGGCTTAGGCTAAGGCTAGGGCTCCCCTAGCCTAAGGCTAGGGCACCCCTAGGCTTAGGCTAGGGAACCCCTAGGCTTAGGCTTGGTCACCCCTAGACTTAGGCTAGGGCACCCCTAGGCTTCGGCTAGGGCACCCCTAGGCTTAGGCTAGGGCACCGCTAGGATTAGGCTAAGGTTAGGGATCCCCTAGCCTAATGCTATGGCACCCCTAGGCTTAGGCTAGGGCACCCCGAAGGTTAGGCTAGGGCACCCCTAGGCTTAGGCTAGGACACCCCTAGGCTTAGGCTAGGGCACCCATAGACTTAGGCTGAGGCTAGGGCTACCCTAGCCTAAGGCTAGGGCACCCCTAGGCTTAGGCTAGGGAACCCCTAGGCTTAGGTTAGGGCACCCCTAGGCTTAGGCTTGGGCACCCCTATTCTTAAGCTAGGGCACCCCTACTCTTAGGCTAGGGCACTCCTAGGCTTAAGCTAGGGCACCCTTAGGCTCAGGCTAGGGTACCCCTAGGCTTAGGCTATGGCTAGGGCTCCCCTAGCCTAAGGCTAGGGCACCCCAAGGCTTAGGCTAGGGCTTCCCTAGGCTTAGACTAGGGCACCCCTAGGTTTAGGGTAGGGCTATCCTAGGTTTGGCTAAGGCTAGGGCTCCCCTAGCCTAAGGCTAAGGCAACCCTAGGCTTAGGCGAGGGCACCCCTAGGCATAGGCTAGGGCACCCCTAGCCTTAGGCTAGGGCACCCCTAGGCTTAGGCTAAGGCTAGGGTTCCCCCAGCCTAAGGCTAGGGCACCCCTAGGCTTAGGTTAGGGCTCCCCTAGCCTAAGGCTATGGCACCCCTAGGCTTAGGCTAGGGCACCCCTAAGCTTAGGCTAGGGCACCTCTAGACTTAGGCTAGGGCACCCCTAGGCTTAGGCTATGGCACCTCTAGGCTTAGGCAAGGGCACCCCTAGGCTTAGGCTAAGGCTAGGGCACCCCTAGGCTCGGGCTAGGGCACCCCTAGGCTTAGGCTAGGACACCCCTAGGCTTAGGCTAGGGCACCCTTAGGCTTAGGCTAGGGCACCCCTAGGCTTAGGCTAAGGCTAGGGAACCCCTAGGCTCCGGCTAGGGCACCCCTAGGCTTAGGCTAGGACACCCCTAGGCTTAGGCTAGGGCACCCCTAGGCTTAGGCTAGGGCACCCCTTGGCTTAGGCTAAGGCTAGGGCTCCCCTAGGCTTAGGCTAGGACACCCCTAGGCTTACGCCAGGGCACCCATAGGCTTAGGCTAAGGCTAGGGCTACCCTAGACTAAGGTTAGGGCACCCCTAGGCTTAGGCTAGGGCACCCCTAGGCTTAGGCTAGGGCACCCCTATGCTTAGGCTAGGGAACCCCTAGCTTAGGCTAGGGCACCCCTAGGCTTAGGCTAAGGCTAGGGCTCCCCTAGCCTAAGGCTAGAGCACCCCTCGGCTTAGGCTAGGGCACCCCTAGGCTTAGGCTAGGACACCCCTAGGCTTAGGCTAGGGCACCCATAGACTTAGGCTAAGGCTAGGGCTTACCCTAGCCTAAGGCTAGGGCACCACTAGGCTTAGGCTAGGGAACCCCTAGGCTTAGGTTAGGGCACCCCTAGGCTTAGGCTTGGGCACCCCTAGGCTTGGGCTAGGGCACCCAAAGGCTTGGGCTAGGGCACCCCTAGGCTTAAGCTAAGGCTAGGGCTCCCCTAGCCTAAGGCTAGGGCACCCCTAGGCTTAGGCTAGGGAACCCCTAGGCTTAGGCTAAGGCTAGGGCTCCCCTAGCCTAAGGCTAGGGCACCCTAGGCTCAGGCTAGGGCACCCCTACGCTTAGGCTAGGGTACCCCTAGGCTTAGGCTAGGGCACCCCTAGGCTTAGGCTAAGGCTACGGCTCCCCTAGCCTCAGGCTAGGGCACCCCTAGCCCCAGGCTATGGCACCCCTAGGCTTAGGCTAGGGCACCCCTAGGCTTAGGCTAGGGCACCCCTAGGCTTAGGCTAGGGCACCCCTAGGCTTAGGCTAAGGCTACGGCTCCCCTAGACTCAGGCCCTGGCACCCCTAGACTCAGGCTAGGGCACCCCTAGGCTTAGGCTAGGGCACCCCTAGGCTTAGGCTAAGGCTAGGGCTCCCCTAGCCTCAGGCTAGGACACCCCTAGGCTCAGGCAAGGGCACACGTAGGCTTAGGCTAGGACACCCCTAGGCTTAGGCTAAGGCTAGGGCTTCCCTAGCCTAAGGTTAGGACTCCCTAAGGCTCAGGCTAGGGCACCCCTAGGCTTAGGCTAGGGCACCCCTAGGCTTTGGCTAAGGCTAGGGTTCCCATAGCCTCAGGCTAGGACACCCCTAGGCTCAGGCAAGGGCATACCTAGGCTTAGGCTAGGGCACCCCTAGGCTTAGGCTAAGGCTACGGCTCCCCTAGCCTCAGGCTAGGGCACCCCTAGACTCAGGCTAGGGCACCCCTAGACTCAGGCTAAGGCACCCCTAGATTTAGGGTAGGGCAATCCTAGGATTAGGCTAAGGCTAGGGCTCCCCTAGCCTCAGGCTAGGGC
The DNA here is from genome assembly GCF_050624435.1 of Tenrec ecaudatus. Taxonomy (NCBI): domain Eukaryota; kingdom Metazoa; phylum Chordata; class Mammalia; order Afrosoricida; family Tenrecidae; genus Tenrec; species Tenrec ecaudatus. Next base: position 154,066 of record NW_027457668.1, on the reverse strand, counting down.
ACCCCTAGGCTCAGGCTAGGGCACCCCTAGGCTTATGCTAGGGCACCCCTAGGTTTAGGCTAAGGCGAGTGCTCCCCTAGCTTAAGGCTAGGGCACCCCTAGGCTTAGGCTAGGGCACCCCTAGGCTTAGGCTAGGGCATCCCTAGATTTAGGGTAGGGCAATCCTAGGCTTAGGCTAATGGAAGGGCTCCCCTAGCCTCAGGCTAGGGCACCCCTAAGCTTAGACTAGGGCACCCCTAGGCTTAGGCTAAGGCTAGGGCTCCCCTAGCCTAAGGCTAGGGCACCCCTAGGCTTAGACTAGGGTACCCCTACATTTAGGGTAGTGCTATCCTAGGCTTAGGCTAAGGCTAGGGCTCCCCTAGCCTAAGGCTAAGGCAACCATAGGCTTAGGCGAGGACACCCCTAGGCTTAGGGTAGGGCACCCCTAGCCTTAGGCTAGGGCACCCCTAGGCTTAGGCTAAAGCTAGGGCTCCCCTAGCCTAAGGCTAGGGCACCCCTAGGCTTAGGCTAGGGCTCCCCTAGCCTAAGGCTATGGCACCCCTAGGCTTAGGCTAGGGCACCCCTAGGCTTAGGCTAGGGCACCCTAGGCTTAGACTTGGGCACCCCTATTCTTAGGCTAGGGCACCCCTACTCTTAGGCTAGGGCACTCGTAGGCTTAGGCTAGGGCACCCCTAGGCTTAGGCTAGGGCACCCCTAGGCTTATGCTAAGGGTACGGCTCCCCTAGCCTAAGGCTAGGGCACCACTAGGCTTAGGCTAGGGAACCCCTAGGCTTTGGCTTGGTCACCCCTAGACTTAGGCTAAGGCACCCCTAGGCTTAGGCTTGGGCACCCCCAGGCTTAGGCTAGGGCACCCCTAGGCTTAGGCTAAGGCTAGGGATCCCCTAGCCTAAGGCTATGGCACCCCTAGGCTTAGGCTAGGGCACCCCGAGGGTTAGGCTAGGGCACCCCTAGGCTTAGGCTAGGACACCCCTAGGCTTAGGCTAGCGCACCCATAGACTTAAGCTAAGGCTAGGGCTTCCCTAGCCTAAGGCTAGGGCACCCCTAGGCTTAGGCTAGGGAACCCCTAGGCTTAGGTTAGGGCACCCCTAGGCTTAGGCTTGGGCACCCCTATTCTTAGGCTAGGGCACCCCTACTCTGAGGCTACGGCACTCCTAGTCTTAAGCTAGGGCACCCCTAAGCTTAGGCTAGGGTACCCCTAGGCTTAGGCTATGGCTAGGGCCCCCCTAGCCTAAGGCTAGGGCACCCCAAGGCTTAGGCTAGGGCTCCCCTAGGCTTAGGCTGGGGCACCCCTAGGCTTAGACTAGGGCACCCCTACGTTTAGGGTAGGGCTATCCTAGGCTTAGGCTAAGGCTAGGGCTCCCCTAGCCTAAGCCTAAGGCAACCCTAGGCTTAGGCGAGGGCACCCCTAGGCTTAGGCTAGGGCACCCCTAGCCTTAGGCTAGGGCACCCCTAGGCTTAGGCTAAGGCTAGGGCTCCCCTAGCCTAAGGCTAGGGCACCCCTTGGTTTACGCTAGGGCTCCCCTAGCCTAAGGCTATGGCACCCCTAGGTCTCCCATAGCCTAAGGCTAGGACACCTCTAGGCTTAGGCTAGTGCACCCTAGGCTTGGGCTAGGGCAGCCCTATTCTTATGCAAGGGCACCCCTACTCTTAGGCTAGGGCACTCCTAGGCTTAGGCTAGGGCACCCCTAGGCTTTGGCTAGGGCACCCCTAGTCTTAGGCTATGGCCCCCCTAGGCTTAGGCTAAGGCACCCCTAGGCTTAGCCTAGGACACCCCTAAGATTAGGCTAGGGCACCCATAGACTGAGGCTTAGGCTAGGGCTCCCCTAGGCTTAGGCTAGGGCACCCCAGGCTTAGGCTAAGGCTAGGGCTCCTCTAGGCAAAGGCTAGGGCACCCCTAGGCTTAGGCTAGGGCACCCGTAGGCTTAGGGTAGGGCTCCCCTGGCTTAGGCTAGAGAACCCCTAGGCCTAGGCTAAGGCTAGGGCTCCCATAGCATAAGGCTAGGGCAGCCCTAGGCTTAGGCTAGGGCACCCTAGGCTTAGGCTAGGGCAGCCATATTCTTAGGCTATGGCACCCCTACTCTTAGGCTACGGCACTCTTAGGCTTAGGCTAGGGCACCCCTAGGCTTTGGCTAGGGTACTCCTAGGCTCAGGCTAAGGCTAGGTCTCCCCTAGCCTAAGGCTAGGGCACCCCTAGGCTTAGGCCAGGGCACCCATTGGCTTAGGCTAAGACTAGGGCTCCCCAAACCTAAGTCTATGGCACCAATAGGCTTAGGCTAGGGCACCCGTAGGCTTAGGCTAGGGAACCCCTAGGCTTAGGCTAGGGCACCCCTTGGCTTAGGCTAGGGCATCCCTAGGCTAAGGCTAAGCCTAGGGCTCCCCTAACATAAGTCTAGGGCACCCCTAGGCTTAGGCTAGGGCACCCAATGGCTTAAGCTAGGGCACCCATAGGCTTGGGGTAAGGCTAGGGCTCCTCTAGCCTAACAGTAGGGCACCCCTAGGCTTAGGCTAGGGCACCCCTAGGCTTAGGCTAGGGCACGTCTAAGCTTAGGCTAGGGCACCCCACGTCTTAGGCTAAGGCTAGGGCTCCCCTAGCCTAAGGTTAGGGCACCCCTAGGCTTAGGCTAGGGTACCCCTAGGTTTAGGCTATGTCACCCCTAAGCTTACGCTCGGGCACCCCTAGGCTTATGCTCGGGCACCCCTAGGCTTAGGCTAGGGTACCCCTAGGCTTAGGCTAAGGCACCCCTAGGCTTAGGCTAGGGCACCCCTAGGCTTAGGCTACGGCACCCCTAGGCTTAGGCTACGGCACCCCTATGCTAAGGCTAAGACTAGGGTTCCCCTAACCTAAGTCTAGGGCACCCCTAGGCTTAGGTTAGGGCAACCCTAGGCTTAGGCTTGGGCACCCCAAGACTTAGGCTAGGGCACCCCTAGGCTTTGGCTGGGGCACCCCTAGGCTTAGACTAAGGTTAGGGCCCCCCTCTCCTAAGGCTAGGGGACCACTAGGCTTAGGCTACGGCACACTTAGGCTTAGGGTAGGACACCCCTAGGCTGAGGCTAGGGGACCCCAAGGCTTAGGCTACGGCACCCATAGGCTTAATCTAGGGAACCCCTAGGCTTAGGCTAAGGTAGGGCTCCCCTAGCCTAAGGCTAGGGCACCCCTAGGCTCAGGTTAGGGCACCCCTAGGCTCAGGCTAGGGTACCCCTAGGCTTAGGCTAGGGTACCCCTAGGCTTAGGCTAGGGCCCCCCTAGGCTTAGGCTAAGGCTACGGCTCCCCTAGCCTCAGGCTAGGGCACCCCTAGACTCAGGCTATGGCACCAATAGGCTTAGGCTAGGGCACCCGTAGGCTTAGGCTTGGGCCCCCCTACGTTTAGGCTAAGGCTACGGCTACCCTAGCCTCAGGCTAGGGCACCCCTAGACTCAGGCTAGGTCACCCGTAGGTTTAGGGTAGGGCAATCATAGGCGTAGGCTAAGGCTAGATCTCCCCTAGGCTCAGCCTAGGGCACCCATAGGCTCAGGCTGGAGCACCCCAAGGCTTAGGCTAGGGCACCCCTAGGCTTAGGCTAAGGCTAGGGCTCCACTAGCCTCAGGCTAGGACACCCCTAGGCTCAGGTAAGGGCACCCCTAGACTCAGGCTAGGACAGCCCTAGGCTTAGGCTAGGGCAATCCTAATCTTAGGCTAAGGCTACGGCTCCCCTAGCCTAAGGCTAGGGCACCCCTAGACTCACGGTATGGCACCCCTAAACTTAGGGTAGGGCACAACTAGGCTTAGGCTAGGGCACCCCTAGGCTCAGGCAAGGGCACACCTAGGCTTAGGCTAGGGCACCCCTAGGCTTAGGCTAAGGCTAGGGCTCCCCTAGCCTAACGCTAGGACTCCCCTAGGCTCAAACTAGGGCACCCTTAGGCTTAGGCTAGGGCACACCTAGGCTTAGACTAAGGCTAGGGCTCCCCTAGCCTAAGGCTAAGGCACCCCTAGGCTTAGGCTAGGGCACCCCTAGGCTTAGGCTAAGGGTACCCCTAGGCTTAGGCTAGGGCACCCCTAGGCTTAGGCTAAGGATACGGCTCCCCTAACCTCAGGCTAGGGCACCCCTAGACTCAGGCTAGGGCACCCCTAGGCTCAGGCTAGGGCACCCCAGGCTTAGGCTAAGGCTAGGGCTCCTATAGCCAAAGGCTAGGGCACCCCTAGGCTTATGCTAGGGCACCCGTAGGCTTAGGTTAGGGCACCCCTAGGCTTTGGCTAAGGCTAGGGCTCCCATAGCCTAAGGCTAGGGCACCTCTAGGCTTAGGCTAGGGCACCCTAAGCTTGGGCTAGGGCAGCCCTATTCTTAGGCTAGGGCACCCCTACTCTTAGGCTAGGGTACTCCTAGGCTTTGGCTAGGGCACCGATAGGCTTAGGCTAAGGCTAAGCCTCCCCTAGCCTAAGGCTAGGGCACCCCTAGGCTTATGCTAGGGCTCCCCTAGGCTTAGGCTAAGGCACCCCTAGGCTTAGGCTAGGACACCCTAGGCTTAGGCTAGGGCAGCCATATTCTTAGACTATGGCACCCCTACTCTTAGGCTAGGGCACTCTTAGGCTTAGGCTAGGGCACACCTAGGCTTTGGCTAGGAGACCCCTAAGCTTAGGCTAAGGCTAGGGCTCCCCTAGCCTAAGGCTACGGCACCCCTCGGCTTAGGCTAGGGCACCACTAGGCTTAGGCTAGGGCACCCCTTGGCTTAGGCTTGGGCAACCCTAGGCTAAGACTAAGACTGGGGCTCCCCTAACCTAAGGCTAAGGCAACCATAGGCTTAAGCTAGGGCACCCCTAGGCTCAGGCTAGGGTACCCCTAGGCTTAGGCTAGGGTACCCCTAGGCTTAGGCTAGGGCCCCCCTAGGCTTAGGCTAAGGCTACGGCTCCCCTAGCCTCAGGCTAGGGCACCCCTAGACTCAGGCTATGGCACCAATAGGCTTAGGCTAGGGCACCCGTAGGCTTAGGCTTGGGCCCCCCTACGTTTAGGCTAAGGCTACGGCTACCCTAGCCTCAGGCTAGGGCACCCCTAGACTCAGGCTAGGTCACCCGTAGGTTTAGGGTAGGGCAATCATAGGCGTAGGCTAAGGCTAGATCTCCCCTAGGCTCAGCCTAGGGCACCCCTAGGCTCAGGCTGGAGCACCCCAAGGCTTAGGCTAGGGCACCCCTAGGCTTAGGCTAAGGCTAGGGCTCCACTAGCCTCAGGCTAGGACACCCCTAGGCTCAGGTAAGGGCACCCCTAGACTCAGGCTAGGACAGCCCTAGGCTTAGGCTAGGGCAATCCTAATCTTAGGCTAAGGCTACGGCTCCCCTAGCCTCAGGCTAGGGCACCCCTAGACTCACGGTATGGCACCCCTAAACTTAGGGTAGGGCACACCTAGGCTTAGGCTAGGGCACCCCTAGGCTCAGGCAAGGGCACACCTAGGCTTAGGCTAGGGCACCCCTAGGCTTAGGCTAAAGCTAGGGCTCCCCTAGCCTAACGCTAGGACTCCCCTAGGCTCAAACTAGGGCACCCTTCGGCTTAGGCTAGGGCACACCTAGGCTTAGACTAAGGCTAGGGCTCCCCTAGCCTAAGGCTAGGGCACCCCTAGGCTTAGGCTAGGGCACCCCTAGGCTTAGGCTAAGGGTACCCCTAGGCTTAGGCTAGGGCACCCCTAGGCTTAGGCTAAGGATACGGCTCCCCTAACCTCAGGCTAGGGCACCCCTAGACTCAGGCTAGGGCACCCCTAGGCTCAGGCTAGGGCACCCCAGGCTTAGGCTAAGGCTAGGGCTCCTATAGCCAAAGGCTAGGGCACCCCTAGGCTTAAGCTAGGGCACCCGTAGGCTTAGGGTAGGGCACCCCTAGGCTTTGGCTAAGGCTAGGGCTCCCATAGCCTAAGGCTAGGGCACCTCTAGGCTTAGGCTAGGGCACCCTAAGCTTGGGCTAGGGCAGCCCTATTCTTAGGCTAGGGCACCCCTACTCTTAGGCTAGGGTACTCCTAGGCTTTGGCTAGGGCACCGATAGGCTTAGGCTAAGGCTAGGCCTCCCCTAGCCTAAGGCTAGGGCACCCCTAGGCTTATGCTAGGGCTCCCCTAGGCTTAGGCTAAGGCACCCCTAGGCTTAGGCTAGGACACCCTAGGCTTAGGCTAGGGCAGCCATATTCTTAGACTATGGCACCCCTACTCTTAGGCTAGGGCACTCTTAGGCTTAGGCTAGGGCACACCTAGGCTTTGGCTAGGAGACCCCTAAGCTTAGGCTAAGGCTAGGGCTCCCCTAGCCTAAGGCTACGGCACCCCTCGGCTTAGGCTAGGGCACCACTAGGCTTAGGCTAGGGCACCCCTTGGCTTAGGCTAGGGCAACCCTAGGCTAAGACTAAGACTGGGGCTCCCCTAACCTAAGGCTAAGGCAGCCATAGGCTTCAGCTAGGGCACCCCTAGGCTCAGGCTAGGGCACCCCTAGGCTTAGGCAAAGGCACCCCTTGGCTTAGGCTAGGGCACCCCTAGGCTAAGTCTAAGACGAGGGCTCCCCTAACCTAACTCTAGGGCACGCCTAGGCTTAGGTTAGGGCACCCCTAGGCTTAGGCTAGCGCAACCCAAGGCTTAGGCTAGGGCACCCCTAGGCTTATGTTAGGGCACCACTAGGCTTAGGCTAGGGCACCCCTAGGATTAGGCTAAGGCTAGGGCTCCCCTAGCCTAAGGCTAGGGCACCCCTAGGCTTAGGCTAGGGCTCCCCTATGCTTAGGCTAGGGCACCCATAGACTTAGGCTAAGGCTAGGGCTACCCTAGCCTATGGCTAGGGCCCCTCTAGGCTTAGGCTAGCGCACCCCTAGGCTTAGGTTAGGGCAACCCTAAGCTTAGGCTAGGGCACCCCTAGACTTAGGCTATGGCACCCCTAGGCTTAGGCTGGGGTACCTCTAAGCTTAGGCTAAGGCTAGGGGTCCCGTAGCCTAAGGCTAGGGCACCACTAGGCTTAGGCTTGGGCACCCCAAGGCTTAGGCTAGGGCACCCCAAGGCTTAGGCTAGGGCACCCATAGGCTTAAGCTAGGGCCCCCTTAGGCTTAGGCTAAGACTAAGGCTCCTCTAGCCTAACGGTAGGGCACACCTAGGCTTAGGCTAGGGCACCCCAAGGCTTAGGCTAGAGCACCTCTATGCTTAGGCTAGGGCACCCCAAGGCTTATGCTAAGGCTAGGGCTCCACTAGCCTAATACTAGGGCACCCCTAGGCTTAGGCTAAGGCACACCTAGGCTTAGGCTAGGGCAACCCTAGGCTTACTAAGGCTAGGGCTCCCCTAGCCTAAGGCTAGGGCACCCCTAGGATTAGGCTAGATCACCCCTAGGCTTAGGCTAGGGCACCCCCAAGCTTAGGCTAGGACATCCCTAGGCTTAGGCTAGGGCACCACTAGGCTTAGGCTAAGGTACCCGTAAGCTTAGGCTATGGCACCCCTAGGCTTAGGCTAGGGAACCCCTAAGCTTAGGCTAGGGTAACCCTAGGCTTAGGCTAAGGCACCACTAGGCTTACGCTAGGACACCCCTAGGCTTAGGCTACGGCACCCCTAGGCTTAGGCTCGGGTACCCCTAGGCTTAGGCTAGGGCACCCCTAGTCTTAGGCTACGGCACCCCTAGGCTTAGGCTAGGGCAACCCAAGCTTAGGCTAGGACATCCCTAGTCTTAGGCTAGGGCACCCCCAGGCTTAGGCTAAGGTACCCCTAGGCTTAGGCTAGGGCACCCCTAGGCTTATGCAAGGGCACCCCTAGGCTTAGGCTAGGGAAACCCTAGGCTTAGGCTATGGCACCCCTAGGCTTAGGCTCGGGTTCCCCTAGGCTTAGGCTAAGGCTAGGGCTCCCCTAGCCTAAGGCTAGGGCTCCCCTAGCCTAAGGCTAGGGCACCCCTAGGCTTAGGTTAGGGCTCCCCTAGCCTAAGGCTAGGGCACCCCTAGTCTTAGGCTAGGGCACCCTAGGCTTAGGCTAGGTACCCCTATTCTTAAGCTAGGGCACCCCTACTCTTAGACTAGGGCACTCCTAGGCTTAGGCTAGGGAACCACTAGGCTTAGGCTAGGGCACCCCTAGGCTTAGGCTAAGGCTAGGGCTCCCCTAGCCTAAGGCTAGGGCACCCCTAGGCTTAGGCTAGGGCACCCTAGGCTTAGGCTAGGGCACCCTAGGCTTAGGCTAGGGCACCCCTATTCTTAAGCTAGGGCACCCCTACTCTTAGGCTAGGGAACTCCTAGGCTTAGGCTAGGGCACCCCTAGGCTTACGCTAGGGAACCCCTAGGCTTAGGCTAAGGCTAGTGCTCCCCTAGCCTAAGGCAAGGGCACCCCTAGGCTTAGGCTAGGGTACCCCTAGGTTTAGGCTAGGGCACCCCTATGCTTAGGCTAGGGAACCTCTAGCTTAGGCTAGGGCACCCCTAGGCTTAGGCTAAGGCTAGGGCTCCCCTAGCCTAAGGCTAGGGCACCCCTCGGCTTAGGCTAGGGCACCCCTAGGCTTAGGCTAGGACACCCCTAGGCTTAGGCTAGGGCACCCAAAGACTTAGGCTAAGGCTAGGGATTACCCTAGCCTAAGGCTAGGGCACCCCTAGGCGTAGGCTAGGGCACCCCTAGGCTTAGGCTAGGGCAGCCCTAGGCTTAGGCTAGGGCACCCCTAGGCTTAGGCTAGGGCACCACTAGGCTTTGGCTAGGGAACCCCTAAGCTTAGGTTAGGGCACCCCTAGGCTTAGGCTTGGGCACCCCTAGGCTTGGGCTAGGGCACCCCTAGGCTTGGGCTAGGGCACCCCTAGGTTAGGCTAGGGCACCTCTAGTCTTAGGCTCGGCACCCCTAGGCTTAGGCTAAGGCTAGGGCTCCCCTAGCCTAAGGCTAGGGCACCCCTAGGCTCAGGCTAGGGCACCCCTAGGCTTAGGATAGGGTACCCCTAGGCTTAGGCTAGGGCACCCCTAGGCTTAGGCTAAGGCTACGGCTCCCCTAGCCTCAGGCTAGGGCACCCTTAGACCCAGGCTATGGCACCCCTAGGCTTATACTAGGGAACCCCTAGGCTTAGGCTAGGGCACCCCTAAGCTTAGGCTAGGGCACCCCTAGGCTTAGGCTAAGGCTACGGCTCCCCTAGACTCAGGCCGGGGCACCCCTAGACTCAGGCTAGGGCACCCCTAGGCTTAAGCTAAGGCTAGGGCTCCCCTAGCCTCAGGCTAGGACACCCATAGGCTCGGGCAAGGGCACACGTAGGCTTAAGCTAGGACACCCCTAGGCTTAGGCTAAGGCTAGGGCTTCCCTAGCCTAAGGTTAGGACTCCCTAAGGCTCAGGCTAGGGCACCCCTAGGCTTAGGCTAGGGCACCCCTAGGCTTAGGCTATGGCTAGGGTTCCCCTAGCCTCAGGCTAGGACACCCCTAGGCTCAGGCAAGGGCACACCTAGGCTTAGGCTAGGGCACCCCTAGGCTTAGGCTAGGGCACCCCTAGACTCAGGCTAGGGCACCACTAGACTCAGGCTAGGGCACCCCTAGATTTAGGGTAGGGCAATCCTAGGCTTAGGCTAAGGCTAGGGCTCCCCTAGCCTCAGGCTAGGGCACCCCTAGGCTCAGGCTAGGGCACCCCTAGGCTTAGGCTAAGGCTAGGGCTCCCCTAGCTTAAGGCTAGGGTACCCCTAGGCTTAGGCTAGGGCACCCCTAGGCTTAGGCTAGGGCATGCCTAGGTTTAGGGTAGGGCAATCCTAGGCTTCGGCTAAGGGTAGGGCTCCCCTAGCCTCAGGCTAGGGCACCCCTAGGCTTAGGCTAGGGCACCCCTAGTCTTAGCCTAAGGCTAGGGTCCCCTAGCCTAAGGCTAGGGCACCCCTACGCTTAGACTAGGGCACCCCTAGGCGTAGGCTAGGGCACCCCTAGGTTTAGGCTAAGGCTAGGGCACCCCAAGGCTTAAGCTAGGGCACCCTAGGCTTAGACTAGGGCACCCCTATTCTTAGGCTAGGGCACCCCTACTCTTAGGCTAGGGCACTCATAGGCTTAGGCTAGGGCACCCCTAGGCTTAGGCTAGGGCACCCCTAGGCTTAGGCTAAGGCTAGGGATCCCCTAGCCTAATGCAGGGGCACCCCTAGGCTTAGGCTAGGGTACCACTAGGTTTAGGATAGGGCACCCCTAGGCTTAGGCTAGGGCACCCCTAGGCTTAGGCTAGGGCACCCCTAGGCTTAGGCGAAAGCTAGGGCTCCCCTAGCCTAAGGCTATGGCACCCCTAGGCTTAGGCTAGGGCACCCCGAGGGTTAGGCTAGGGCACCCCTAGACTTAGGCTAGGACACCCCTAGGCTTAGGATAGGGCACCCATAGACTTAGGCTAAGGCTAGGGCTACCCTTGCCTAAGGCTAGGGCACCCCTAGGCTTAGGCTAGGGAACCCCTAGGCTTAGGTTAGGGCACCCCTAGGCTTAGGCTTGGGCACCCCTATTCTTAGGCTAGGGCACCCCTACTCTTATGCTAGGGCACTCCTAGGCTTAAGCAAGGGCACCCCTAGGCTTAGGCTAGGGTACCCCTAGGCTTAAGCTATGGTTAGGGCTACCCTAACCTAAAGCTAGGGCACCCCAAGGCTTAGGCTAGGGCACCCCTAGGCTTAGGCTAGGGCTCCCCTAGGCTTAGGCTCGGGTACCCCTAGGCTTAGGCTAAGGCTAGGCCTCCCCTAGCCTAAGGCTAGGGCACCCCTAGGCTTAGGCTAGGGCACCCTAGGCTTAGGCTAGGTACCCCTATTCTTAAGCTAGGGCACCCCTACTCTTAGACTAGGGCACTCGTAGGCTTAGGCTAGGGCACCACTAGGCTTAGGCTAGGGCACCCCTAGGCTTAGGCTAAGGCTAGGGCTCCCCTAGCCTAAGGCTAGGACACCCCTAGGCTTAGGCTAGGGTACCTCTAGGTTTAGGTTAGGGCACACCTATGCTTAGGCTAGGGAACCCCTAGCTTAGGATAGGACACCCCTATGCTTAGGCTAAGGCTAGGGCTCCCCTAGCCTAAGGCTAGGGCACCCCTAGGCTTAGGCTAGGGCACCCCTAGGCTTAGGCTAGGGCACCCTAGGCTTAGGCTAGGGCACCCTAGCCTTAGGCTAGGGCACCCGTATTCTTAAGCTAGGGCACCCCTACTCTTAGGCTAGGGCACTCCTAGGCTTAGGCTAGGGCACCCCTAGGCTTAGGCTAGGGCACCCCTAGGCTTAGGGTAAGGCTAGGGCACCCCTAGGCGTAGGCTAGGGCACCCCTAGGCTTAGGCTAGGGCAGCCCTAGGCTTAGGCTAGGACACCCCTAGGCTTAGGCTAGGGCACCACTAGGCTTAGACTAGGGAACCCCTAGGCTTAGGTCAGGGCACCCCTAGGCTTAGGCTTGGGCACCCCTAGGCTTGGGCTAGGGCACCCCTAGGCTTGGGCTAGGGCACCCCTAGGTTAGGCTAGGGCACCTCTAGGCTTAGGCTCGGCACCCCTAGGCTTAGGCTAAGGCTACGGCTCCCCTAGCCTCAGGCTAGGGCACCCCTAGACCCAGGCTATGGCACCCCTAGGCTTAGGCTAGGGCACCCCTAGGTTTAGGCTAGGGCACCCCTAGGCTTAGGCTAGGGCACCCCTAGGCTTAGGCTAAGGCTACGGCTCCCCTAGACTCAGGCCTGGTCACCCCTAGACTCAGGCTAGGGCACCCCAAAGCTTAGACTAGGACACCCCTAGGCTTAGGCTAAGGCTAGGGCTCCCCTAGCCTCAGGCTAGGACACCCCTAGGCTCAGGTAAGGGCACACGTAGGCTTAGGCTAGGACACCCGTAGGCTTAGGCTAAGGCTAGGGCTTCCCTTGCCTAAGGTTAGGACTCCCTAAGGCTCAGGCAAGGGCACACCTAGGCTTAGGCTAGGGCACCCCTAGGCTTAGGCTAAGGCTAGGGCTCCCCTAGCCTCAGGCTAGGACACCCCTAGACTCAGGCTAGGGCACCCCTAGGCTTAGGCTAGGGCACCCCTAGGCTTAGGCTAAGGCTAGGGCTCCCCTAGCTTAAGGCTAGGGCACCCCTAGGCTTGGCTAGGGCACCCCTAGGCTTAGGCTAGGGAATCCCTAGGTTTAGGGTAGGGCAATCCTAGGCTTAGGCTAAGGGTAGGGCTCCCCTAGCCTCAGGTTAGGGCACCCCTAGGCTTAGGCTAGGGCACCCCTAGGCTTAGGCTAAGGCTAGGGCTCCCCTAGCCTAAGGCTAGGGCACCCCTAGGCTTAGGCTACGGCACCCCTAGGCTTAGGCTACAGCACCCCTAGGTTTAGGCTAAGGCTAGGGCACCCCTAGGCTTAGGCTAGGGCACCCTAGGCTTAGACTAGGGCACCCCTATTCTTAGGCTAGGGCACCCCTACTCTTAGGCTCGGGCACTCGTAGGCTTAGGCTAGGGCACCCCTAGGCTTAGGCTAGGGCACCCCTAGGCTTAGGCTAGGGAACCCCTAGGTTTAGGCTTGGTCACCCCTAGACTTAGGCTAGGGCACCCCTAGGCTTAGGCTAGGGCACCCCTAGGCTTAGGCTAAGGCTAGAGCTCCCCTAGCCTAAGGCTAGGGCACCCCTAGGCTCAGGCTAGGGCACCCCTAGGCTTAGGATAGGGTACCCCTAGGCTTAGGCTAGGGCACCCCTAGGCTTAGGCTAAGGCTACGGCTCCCCTAGCCTCAGGCTAGGGCACCCTTAGACCCAGGCTATGGCACCCCTAGGCTTATACTAGGGAACCCCTAGGCTTAGGCTAGGGCACCCCTAGGCTTAGGCTAGGGCACCCCTAGGCTTAGGCTAAGGCTACGGCTCCCCTAGACTCAGGCCGGGGCACCCCTAGACTCAGGCTAGGGCACCCCTAGGCTTAGGCTAAGGCTAGGGCTCCCCTAGCCTCAGGCTAGGACACCCATAGGCTCGGGCAAGGGCACACGTAGGCTTAAGCTAGGACACCCCTAGGCTTAGGCTAAGGCTAGGGCTTCCCTAGCCTAAGGTTAGGACTCCCTAAGGCTCAGGCTAGGGCACCCCTAGGCTTAGGCTAGGGCACCCCTAGGCTTAGGCTATGGCTAGGGTCCCCTAGCCTCAGGATAGGACACCCCTAGGCTCAGGCAAGGGCACACCTAGGCTTAGGCTAGGGCACCCCTAGGCTTAGGCTAAGGCTACGGCTCCCCTAGCCTCAGGCTAGGGCACCCCTAGACTCAGGCTAGGGCACCACTAGACTCAGGCTAGGGCACCCCTAGATTTAGGGTAGGGCAATCCTAGGCTTAGGCTAAGGCTAGGGCTCCCCTAGCCTCAGGCTAGGGCACCCCTAGGCTCAGGCTAGGGCACCCCTAGGCTTAGGCTAAGGCTAGGGCTCCCCTAGCTTAAGGCTAGGGTACCCCTAGGCTTAGGCTAGGGCACCCCTAGGCTTAGGCTAGGGCATGCCTAGGTTTAGGGTAGGGCAATCCTAGGCTTCGGCTAAGGGTAGGGCTCCCCTAGCCTCAGGCTAGGGCACCCCTAGGCTTAGGCTAGGGCACCCCTAGTCTTAGCCTAAGGCTAGGGTCCCCTAGCCTAAGGCTAGGGCACCCCTACGCTTAGACTAGGGCACCCCTAGGCGTAGGCTAGGGCACCCCTAGGTTTAGGCTAAGGCTAGGGCACCCCAAGGCTTAAGCTAGGGCACCCTAGGCTTAGACTAGGGCACCCCTATTCTTAGGCTAGGGCACCCCTACTCTTAGGCTAGGGCACTCATAGGCTTAGGCTAGGGCACCCCTAGGCTTAGGCTAGGGCACCTCTAGGCTTAGGCTAAGGCTAGGGCTCCCCTAGCCTAATGCAGGGGCACCCCTAGGCTTAGGCTAGGGTACCACTAGGTTTAGGATAGGGCACCCCTAGGCTTAGGCTAGGGCACCCCTAGGCTTAGGCTAGGGCACCCCTAGGCTTAGGCGAAGGCTAGGGCTCCCCTAGCCTAAGGCTATGGCACCCCTAGGCTTAGGCTAGGGCACCCCGAGGGTTAGGCTAGGGCACCCCTAGACTTAGGCTAGGACACCCCTAGGCTTAGGATAGGGCACCCATAGACTTAGGCTAAGGCTAGGGCTACCCTTGCCTAAGGCTAGGGCACCCCTAGGCTTAGGCTAGGGAACCCCTAGGCTTAGGTTAGGGCACCCCTAGGCTTAGGCTTGGGCACCCCTATTCTTAGGCTAGGGCACCCCTACTCTTATGCTAGGGCACTCCTAGGCTTAAGCAAGGGCACCCCTAGGCTTAGGCTAGGGTACCCCTAGGCTTAAGCTATGGTTAGGGCTACCCTAACCTAAAGCTAGGGCACCCCAAGGCTTAGGCTAGGGCTCCCCTAGGCTTAGGCTAGGGCACCCCTAGGCTTAGACTAGGGCACCCCTAGGTTTAGGGTAGGGCTATCCTAGGCTTAGGCTAAGGCTAGGGCTCCCCTAGCCTAAGGCTAAGGCAACCCTAGGCTTAGGCGAGGGCACCCCTAGGCTTAGGCTAGGGCACCCCTAGCCTTAGGCTAGGGCACCCCTAGGCTTATGCTAAGGCTAGGGCTCCCCTAGCCTAAGGCTAGGGCACCCCTAGGCTTAGGCTAGGGCTCCCCTAGCCTAAGGCTATGGCACACATAGGCTTAGGCTAGGGCACCCCTAAGCTTAGGCTAGGGCACTTCTAGACTTAGGCTAGGGCACCCCTAGGCTTAGGCTAGGGCACCTCTAGGCTTAGGCAAGGGCACCCCTAGGCTTAGGCTAAGGCTAGGGCACGCCTAGGCTCAGGCTAGGGCACCCCTAGGCTTAGGCTAGGACACTCCTAGGCTTAGGCTAGGGTACCCCTAGGCTTAGGCTTGGGCACCCCTAGGCTTAGGCTAAGGCTAGGGCTCCCATAGCCTAAGGCTAGGAATTCCCTAGGCTCAGGCAAGGGCACCCCTAGGCTTAGGCTAGGGCACCCCTAGGCTTAGGCCAGTGCACCCGTAGGCTTAGGCTAAGGCTAGGGCTACCCTAGCCTAAGGCTAGGGTACCCCTAGGCTTAGGCTAGGGCACCCCTAGGCTTAGGCTAGGGCACCCCTAGGCTTAGGCTCGGGTACCCCTAGGCTTAGGCTAAGGCTAGGGCTCCCCTAGCCTAAGGCTAGGGCACCCCTAGGCTTAGGCTAGGGCACCCTCGGCTTAGGCTAGGTACCCCTATTCTTAAGCTAGGGCACCCCTACTCTTAGACTAGGGCACTCGTAGGCTTAGGCTAGGGCACCACTAGGCTTAGGCTAGTGCACCCCTAGGCTTAGGCTAAGGCTAGGGCTCCCCTAGCCTAAGGCTAGGACACCCCTAGGCTTAGGCTAGGGTACCTCTAGGTTTAGGTTAGGGCACACCTATGCTTAGGCTAGGGAACCCCTAGCTTAGGATAGGACACCCCTATGCTTAGGCTAAGGCTAGGGCTCCCCTAGCCTAAGGCTAGGGCACCCCTAGGCTTAGGCTAGGGCACCCCTAGGCTTAGGCTAGGGCACCCTAGGCTTAGGCTAGGGCACCCTAGCCTTAGGCTAGGGCACCCGTACTCTTAAGCTAGGGCACCCCTACTCTTAGGCTAGGGCACTCCTAGGCTTAGGCTTGGGCACCCCTAGGCTTAGGCTAGGGCACCCCTAGGCTTAGGCTAAGGCTAGGGCACCCCTAGGCGTAGGCTAGGGCACCCCTAGGCTTAGGCTAGGGCAGCCCTAGGCTTAGGCTAGGGCACCCCTAGGCTTAGGCTAGGGCACCACTAGGCTTAGACTAGGGAACCCCTAGGCTTAGGTCAGGGCACCCCTAGGCTTAGGCTTGGGCACCCCTAGGCTTGGGCTAGGGCACCCCTAGGCTTGGGCTAGGGCACCCCTAGGTTAGGCTAGGGCACCTCTAGGCTTAGGCTCGGCACCCCTAGGCTTAGGCTAAGGCTACGGCTCCCCTAGCCTCAGGCTAGGGCACCCCTAGCCCCAGGCTATGGCACCCCTAGGCTTAGGCTAGGGCACCCCTAGGTTTAGGCTAGGGCACCCCTAGGCTTAGGCTAGGGCACCCCTAGGATTAGGCTAAGGCTACGGCTCCCCTAGACTCAGGCCTGGTCACCCCTAGACTCAGGCTAGGGCACCCCAAAGCTTAGACTAGGACACCCCTAGGCTTAGGCTAAGGCTAGGGCTCCCCTAGCCTCAGGCTAGGACACCCCTAGGCTCAGGCAAGGGCACACGTAGGCTTAGGCTAGGACACCCGTAGGCTTAGGCTAAGGCTAGGGCTTCCCTTGCCTAATGTTAGGACTCCCTAAGGCTCAGGCAAGGGCACACCTAGGCTTAGGCTAGGGCACCCCTAGGCTTAGGCTAAGGCTAGGGCTCCCCTAGCCTCAGGCTAGGACACCCCTAGACTCAGGCTAGGGCACCCCTAGGCTTAGGCTAGGGCACCCCTAGGCTTAGGCTAAGGCTAGGGCTCCCCTAGCTTAAGGCTAGGGCACCCCTAGGCTTGGCTAGGGCACCCCTAGGCTTAGGCTAGGGAATCCCTAGGTTTAGGGTAGGGCAATCCTAGGCTTAGGCTAAGGGTAGGGCTCCCCTAGCCTCAGGTTAGGGCACCCCTAGGCTTAGGCTAGGGCACCCCTAGGCTTAGGCTAAGGCTAGGGCTCCCCTAGCCTAAGGCTAGGGCACCCCTAGGCTTAGGCTACGGCACCCCTAGGCTTAGGCTACAGCACCCCTAGGTTTAGGCCAAGGCTAGGGCACCCCTAGGCTTAGGCTAGGGCACCCTAGGCTTAGACTAGGGCACCCCTATTCTTAGGCTAGGGCACCCCTACTCTTAGGCTCGGGCACTCGTAAGCTTAGGCTAGGGCACCCCTAGGCTTAGGCTAGGGCACCCCTAGGCTTAGGCTAGGGAACCCCTAGGTTTAGGCTTGGTCACCCCTAGACTTAGGCT
Source organism: Tenrec ecaudatus (assembly GCF_050624435.1). NCBI lineage: Eukaryota > Metazoa > Chordata > Mammalia > Afrosoricida > Tenrecidae > Tenrec > Tenrec ecaudatus. The sequence continues at coordinate 137,288 of NW_027457668.1, read as the reverse complement.
AGGGCACCCCTAGGCTTAGGCTAGGGCACCCCTAGGCTTAGGCTAAGGCTAGGGCTCCCCTAGCCTAAGGCTATGGCACCCCTAGGCGTAGGCTAGGGCACCCCGAGGGTTAGGCTAGGGCACCCCTAGGCTTAGGCTACGACACCCCTAGGCTTCGGCTAGGGCACCCATAGACTTAGGCTAAGGCTAGGGCTACTCTAGCCTAAGGCTAGGGCACCCCTAGGCTTAGGCTAGGGAACCCCTAGGCTTAGGTTAGGGCACCCCTAGGCTTAGGCTTCGGCACCCCTATTCTTAGGCTAGGGTTCCCCTACTCTTAGGCTAGGGCACTCCTAGGCTTAAGCTAGGGCACCCCTAGTATTAGGCTAGGGTACCCCTAGGCTTAGGCTATGGCTAGGGCTCCCCTAGCCTAAGGCTAGGGCACCCCAAGGCTTAGGCTATTGCTCCCCTAAGCTTAGGCTAGGGCACCCCTAGGCTTAGACTAGGGCACCCCTAGGCTTAGGCTATGGCTAGGGCTCCCCTAGCCTAAGGCTAGGGCACCCCAAGGCTTAGGCTAGGGCTCCCCTAGGCTTAGGCTAGGGCACCCCTAGGCTTAGCCTAGGGCACCCCTAGGTTTAGGGTAGGGTTATCCTAGGCTTAGGCTAAGGCTAGGGCTCCCCTAGCCTAAGGCTAAGGCAACCCTAGGCTTAGGCGAGGGCACCCCTAGGCTTAGGCTAGGGCACCCGTAGCCTTAGGCTAGGGCACCCCTAGGCTTAGGCTAAGGCTAGGACTCCCCTAGCCTAAGGCTAGGGCACCCCTAAGCTTAGGCTAGGGCTCCCCTAGCCTAAGGCTATGGCACCCCTAGGCTTAGGCTAGGGCAACCCTAAGCTTAGGCTAGGGCACCTCTAGACTTAGGCTAGGGCACCCCTAGGCTTAGGCTAGGGCACCTCTAGGCTTAGGCAAGGGCACCGCTAGGCTTAGGCTAAGGCTAGGGCACCCCTAGGCTCAGGCTAGGGCACCCCTAGTCTTAGGCTAGGACACCCCTAGGCTTAGGCTAGGGCACCCGTAGGCTTAGGCTAGGGCACCCCTAGGCTTACGCTAAGGCTAGGGCTCCCCTAGCCTAAGGCTAGGAATCCCCTAGGTTCAGGCAAGGGCACCCCTAGGTTTAGGCTAGGGCACCCCAGGCTTAGGCTAGGGCACCCCTATTCTTAGGCTAGGGCAACCCTACTCTTAGGCTAAGGCTAGGGCTCCCCTAGCCTAAGGCTAGGGCACCCCTCGGCTTAGGCTAGGGCACCCCTAGTCTTAGGCTAGGACACCCCTAGGCTTAGGCCAGGGCACCCATAGGCTTAGGCTAAGGATAGGGCTACCCTAGCCTAAGGCTAGGGCACCCCTAGGCTTAGGCTAGGGCACCCCTAGGCTTAGGCTAGGGCACCCCTAGGCTTAGGCTAGGGCACCCCTAGGCTTAGGCTAAGGCACTCCTAGGCTTAGACTAGGGCACGATAGGCTTAGGCTAGGGCACCCCTAGGCTTAGGCTAAGGCTAGGGCTTCCCTAGCCTAAGGCTAGGGCACCCCTAGGCTTAGGCTAGGGAACCCCTACGCTTAGGCTAAGCCTACGGCTCCCCTAGCCTCAGGCTAGGGCACCCCTAGACTCAGGCTAGGTCACCCCTAGTTTTAGGGTAGGGCAATCCTAGGCTTAGGCTAAGGCTAGATCTCCCCTAGCCTCAGCCTAGGGCACCCCTAGGCTCAGGCTGGGGCACCCCTAGGCTTAGGCTAGGGTACCCCTAGGCTTAGACTAGGGCACCCCTAGGCTTAGGCTAAGGCTACCGCTCCCCTAGCCTCAGGCTAGGGCACCCTAGACTCAGGGTATGGCACCACTAGGCTTATGCTAGGGCACCCCTAGGCTTAGGCTAGGGCACCCCTAGGCTTAGGCTAAGGCTAGGGCTCCCATAGCCTAAGGCTAGGGCACCTCTAGGCTTAGGCTAGTGCACCCTAGGCTTGGGCTAGGTCAGCCCTATTCTTATGCATGGGCACCCCTACTCTTAGGCTAGGGCACTCCTAGGCTTAGGCTAGGGCACCCCTAGGCTTTGGCTAGGACACCCCTAGGATTAGGCTAGGGCACCCATAGACTGAGGCTTAGGCTAGGGCTCCCCTAGGCTTAGGCTAGGGCACCCCACGCTTAGGCTAAGGCTAGGGCTCCTCTAGCCAAAGGCTAGGAAACCCCTAGGCTTAGGTTAGGGCACCCGTAGGCTTAGGCTAGGGCTCCCCTAGGCTTAGGCTAGAGAACCCCTAGGCTTAGGCTAAGGCTAGGGCTCCCATAGCCTAAGGCTAGGGCAGCCCTAGGCTTAGGCAAGGGCACCCTAGGCTTAGGCTAGGGCAGCCATATTCTTAGGCTATGGCACCCCTACTCTTAGGCTAGGGCACTCTTAGGCTTAGGCTAAGGCTAGGTCTCCCCTAGCCTAAGGCTAGGGCACCCCTAGGCTTAGGCTAGGGCACCCATTGGCTTAGGCTAAGACTAGGGCTCCCCAAACCTAAGTCTATGGCACCCATAGGCTTAGGCTAAGGCACCCGTAGGCTTAGGCTAGGGAACCCCTAGGCTTAGGCTATGGCACCCCTTGGCTTAGGCTAGGGCACCCCTAGGCTTAGGCTAAGGCTAGGGCTCCTCTAGCCAAAGGCTAGGGCACCCCTAGGCTTAGGCTAGGGTACCCGAAGGCTTAGGGTAAGGCTAGGGCTCCCCTAGCCTAAGGCTAGGGCACCCCTAGGCTTAGGCTAGGCCACCCCTAGGCTTAGGCTAGGACACCCCTAGGCTTAGGTTTGGGCACCCATAGACTTAGGCTAAGACTCGGGCTACCCTAGCCTAAGGCTAGGGCACCCATAGGCTTAGGCTAGGGCACCCCTAGGCTTATGCTGGGGCACACCTAGGCTTAGGCTAAGGCTAGGGCTCCCCTCTTCTATGGCTAGGGGACCACTAGACTTAGGCTAGGGCACCCCTAGGCTTAGGGTAGGACACCCCTAGGCTTAGGCTAGGGGACCCCTAGGCTTAGGCTAGCACTCCTGTAGGCTCAGGCTAGGGCACCCCTAGATTTAGGCTCAGGCTAGGGCAACTCTAGTCTTAGGATAGGGCACCCCTAGGCTTAGGCTAAGGCAAGGGCTCCCCGAGCATCAGGCTAGGGCACCCAACGGCTCAGGCAAGGGCACACCTAGGCTTAGGCTAGGGCACCCCTAGGTTTAGGCTAAGGCTAGGGCTCCCCTAGCCTAACTCTAGGACTCCCCTCGGTCCAGCTAGGGCACCCTTACACTTAGGCTAGGGCACCCCTAAGCTTAGGCTAGGGTACCCGAAGGCTTAGGCTAGGGCACCCCTAGGCTTAGGCTGAGGCTACGGCTCCCCTAGCCTCAGGCTAGGGCACCCCTAGACTCAGGCTAGGGCACCCCTAGGCTCGGGCTAGGGCACCCCAAGCTTAGGCTAGGGCACCCCTAGGCTTAGGCTAAGGCTAGGGCTCCTCTAGCCAAAGGCTAGGGCACCCCTAGGCTTAGGCTAGGGCACCCCTAGGCTTAGGCTAAGGCTAGGGCTCCCATAGCCTAAGGCTAGGGCACCTCTAGGCTTAGGCTAGTGCACCCTAGGCTTGGGCTAGGTCAGCCCTATTCTTATGCATGGGCACCCCTACTCTTAGGCTAGGGCACTCCTAGGCTTAGGCTAGGGCACCCCTAGGCTTTGGCTAGGACACCCCTAGGATTAGGCTAGGGCACCCATAGACTGAGGCTTAGGCTAGGGCTCCCCTAGGCTTAGGCTAGGGCACCCCACGCTTAGGCTAAGGCTAGGGCTCCTCTAGCCAAAGGCTAGGAAACCCCTAGGCTTAGGTTAGGGCACCCGTAGGCTTAGGCTAGGGCTCCCCTAGGCTTAGGCTAGAGAACCCCTAGGCTTAGGCTAAGGCTAGGGCTCCCATAGCCTAAGGCTAGGGCAGCCCTAGGCTTAGGCAAGGGCACCCTAGGCTTAGGCTAGGGCAGCCATATTCTTAGGCTATGGCACCCCTACTCTTAGGCTAGGGCACTCTTAGGCTTAGGCTAAGGCTAGGTCTCCCCTAGCCTAAGGCTAGGGCACCCCTAGGCTTAGGCTAGGGCACCCATTGGCTTAGGCTAAGACTAGGGCTCCCCAAACCTAAGTCTATGGCACCCATAGGCTTAGGCTAAGGCACCCGTAGGCTTAGGCTAGGGAACCCCTAGGCTTAGGCTATGGCACCCCTTGGCTTAGGCTAGGGCACCCCTAGGCTTAGGCTAAGGCTAGGGCTCCTCTAGCCAAAGGTTAGGGCACCCCTAGGCACCTCTAGGCTTAGGCAAGTGCACCCTAGGCTTGGGCTAGGGCAGCTCTATTCTTATGTAAGGGCACCCCTACTCTTAGACTAGGGCACTCCTAGGCTTAGGCTAGGCCACCCCTAGGCTTTGGCTAGGGCACCCCTAGGCTTAGGCTAGGGTTCCACTAGGCTTAGGCTAAGGCACCCCTAGGCTTAGGCTAGGACACCCCTAGGATTAGGCTAGGGCACCCATAGACTGAGGCTTAGGCTTGGGCTCCCCTAGGCTTAGGCTAGGGCACCCCAGGCTTAGACTAAGGCTAGGGCTCCTCTAGCCAAAGGCTAGGGCACCCCTAGGCTTAGGCTAGGGCACCCGTAGGCTTAGGCTAGGGCTCCCCTAGGCTTAGGCTAGAGAACCCCTAGGCTTAGGCTAAGGCTAGGGCTCCCATAGCCTAAGGCTAGGGCAGCCCTAGGCTTAGGCTAGGGCACCCTAGGCTTAGGCTAGGGCAGCCATATTCTTAGGCTATGGCACCCCTACTCTTAGGCTAGGGCACTCTTAGGCTTAGGCTAGGGCACCCCTAGGGTTTGGCTAGGGCACTCCTAGGCTTAGGCTAAGGTTAGGTCTCCCCTAGCGTAAGGCTAGGGCACCCCTAGGCTTTGGCTAGGGCACCCCTAGGCTTAGGCTAAGGCAAGGGCTCCCCGAGCATCAGGCTAGGGCACCCCTAGGCTCAGGCAAGGGCACACCTTGGCTTAGGCTAGGGCACCCCTAGGTTTAGGCTAAGGCTAGGGCTCCCCTAGCCTAACGCTAGGACTCCCCTAGGACCAGCTAGGGCACCCCTAGGCTTAGGCTAGGGCACCCCTCGGCTTAGGCTAAGGCTAGGGCTCCCCTAGCCTCAGGCTAGGGCACCCCTAGGCTCGGGCAAGGGCACCCCAAGCTTAGGCTAGGGCACCCCTAGGCTTAGGCTAAGGCTAGGGCTCCTCTAGCCAAAGGCTAGGGCACCCCTAGGCACCTCTAGGCTTAGGCTAGTGCACCCTAGGATTGGGCTAGGGCAGCTCTATTCTTATGTAAGGGCACCCCTACTCTTAGACTAGGGCAGTCCTAGGCTTAGGCTAGGGCACCCCTAGGCTTTGGCTAGGGCACCCCTAGGCTTAGGATAGGGCTCCCCTAGGCTTAGGCTAAGGCACCCCTAGGCTTAGGCTAGGACACCCCTAGGATTAGGCTAGGGCACCCATAGACTGAGGCTTAGGCTTGGGCTCCCCTAGGCTTAGGCTAGGGCACCCCAGGCTTAGACTAAGGCTAGGGCTCCTCTAGCCAAAGGCTAGGGCACCCCTAGGCTTAGGCTAGGGCACCCGTAGGCTTAGGCTAGGGCTCCCCTAGGCTTAGGCTAGAGAACCCCTAGGCTTAGGCTAAGGCTAGGGCTCCCATAGCCTAAGGCTAGGGCAGTCCTAGGCTTAGGCTAGGGCACCCTAGGCTTAGGCTAGGGCAGCCATATTCTTAGGCTATGGCACCCCTACTCTTAGGCTAGGGCACTCTTAGGCTTAGGCTAGGGCACCCCTAGGCTTTGGCTAGGGCACTCCTAGGCTTAGGCTAAGGTTAGGTCTCCCCTAGCCTAAGGCTAGGGCAACCCAGGCTTAGGCTAGGGCACCCATTGGCTTAGGCTAAGACTAGGGCTCCCCAAACCTAAGTCTATGGCACCCATAGGCTTAGGCTAGGGCACCCGTAGGCTTAGGCTAGGGAACCCCTAGGCTTAGGCTAGGGCACCCCTTGGCTTAGGCTAGGGCATCCCTAGGCTAAGGCTAAGCCTAGGGCTCCCCTAACCTAAGTCTAGGGCACCCCTAGGCTTAGGCTAGGACACCCCTAGGCTTAGGCCAGGGCACCCATAGGCTTAGGCTAAGGCTAGGGCTACCCTAGCCTAAGGCTAGGGCACCCCTAGGCTTAGGCTAGGGCACCCCTAGGCTTAGGCTAGGGCACCCCTAGGCTTAGGCTAAGGCACCCCTAGGCTTAGACTAGGGCACGAGAGGCTTAGGCTAGGGCACCCCTAGGCTTAGGCTAAGGCTAGGGCTCCTCTAGCCTAAGGCTAGGGCACCCCTAGGCTTAGGCTAGGGAACCCCTAGGATTAGGTTAGGGCACCACTAGGCTTAGGCTTGGTCACCCCTAGACTTAGGCTAGGGCAACCCTAGGCTTAGGCTGGGGCACCCCTAGGCTTAAGCTAAGGCTAGGGCTCCCCTCGCCTAAGGCTAGGGCACCCCTAGGCTCAGACTAGGGCACCCCTAGGCTCAGGCAAGGGCACACCTAGGCTTCGGCTAGGGCACCCCTAGGTTTAGGCTAAGGCTAGGGCTCCCCTAGCCTAACTCTAGGACTCCCCTAGGCCCATCTAGGGCACCCTTAGGCTTAGGCTAGGGCACCCCTCGGCTTAGGCTAAGGCTAGGGCTTCCCTAGCCTAAGGCTAGTGTACCCCAAGGCTTAGGCTAGGGCACCCCTAGGCTTAGGCTGAGGCTACGGCTCCCCTAGCCTCAGGCTAGGGCACCCCTAGACTCAGGCTAGGGCACCCCTAGGCTCGGGCTTGGGCACCCCAAGCTTAGGCTAGGGCACCCCTAAGCTTAGGCTAGGGTACCCCAAGGCTTAGGCTAGGGCACCCCTAGGCTTAGGCTGAGGCTACGGCTCCCCTACCCTCAGGCTAGGGCACCCCAAGACTCAGGCTAGGGCACCCCTAGGCTTGGTCTAGGGCACCCCAAGCTTAGGCTAGGGCACCCCTAGGCTTAGGCTAAGGCTACGGCTCCCCTAGACTCAGGCCCGGTCACCCCTAGATTCAGGCTAGGGCAGCCCAAGGCTTAGGCTAGGGCACCCCTAGGCTTAGGCTAAGGCTAGGGCTCCCCTAGCCTCAGGCTAGGACACCCCTAGGCTCAGGCAAGGGCACACGTAGGCTTAGGCTAGGACACCCCTAGGCTTAGGCTAAGGCTAGGGCTTCCCTAGCCTAAGGTTAGGACTCCCTAAGGCTCAGGCAAGGGCACACCTAGGCTTAGGCTAGGGCACCCCTAGGCTTAGGCTAAGGCTACGGCTCCCCTAGCCTCACGCTAGGGCACCCCTAGACTCAGGCTAGGGCACCCCTAGACTCTGGCTAGGGCACCCCTAGATTTAGGGTAGGGCAATCCTAGGCTTAGGCTAAGGCTAGGGCTCCCCTAGCCTCAGGCTAGGGCACCCCTAGGCTCAGGATAGGGCACCCCTAGGCTTAGGCTATGGCACCCCTAGGCTTAGGCTAAGTCTAGGGCTCCCCTAGCTTAAGGCTAGGGCACCCCTAGGCTTGGCTAGGGCACCCCTAGTCTTAGGCTAGGGCATCCCTAGGTTTAGGGTAGGGCAATCCTAGGCTTAGGCTAAGGGTAGGGCTCCCCTAGCCTCAGGTTAGGGCACCCCTAGGCTTAGGCTAGGGCACCCCTAGGCTTAGGCTAAGGCTAGGGCTCCCCTAGCCTAAGGCTAGGGCACCCCTAGGCTTAGGCTAAGGCTAGGGCTCCCATAGCCTAAGGCTAGGGTACCCCTAGACTTGAGCTAGGGCACCCCTAGGCTTAGGCTAGGGTACCCCTAGGCTTAGGCTAGGGCACCCGTAGGCTTAGGCTAGGGCACCCCTATTCTTAGGCTAGGGCACCCCTACTCTTAGGCTTGGGAAATCCTAGGCTTAGGCTAGGTCACCCCTAGGCTTAGGCTAGGGTACCCGAAGGCTTAGGGTAAGGCTAGGGCTCCCCTAGCCTAAGGCTAGGGCACCCCTAGGCTTAGGCTAGGGCACCCCTAGGCTTAGGCTAGGACACCCCTAGGCTTAGGTTAGGGCACCCATAGACTTAGGCTAAGGCTAGGGCTACCCTAGCCTAAGGCTAGGGCACCCATAGGCTTAGGCTAGGGCACCCCTAGGCTTATGCTGGTGCACACCTAGGCTTAGGCTAAGGCTAGGGCGCCCCTCTCCTAAGGCTAGGGGACCACTAGACTTAGGCTAGGGCACCCCTAGGCTTAGGGTAGGACACCCCTAGGCTTAGGCTAGGGGACCCCTAGGCTTAGGCTAGGGCACCCCTAGACTCAGGGTATGCCACCCCTAGGCTTAGGCTAGGGCACCCCTAGGCTTAGGCTCAGGCGAGGGCAACCCTAGTCTTAGGATAGGGCACCCCTAGGCTTAGGCTAAGGCAAGGGCTCCCCGAGAATCAGGCTCGGGCACCCCTAGGCTCAGGCAAGGGCACACCTAGGCTTAGGCTAGGGCAACCCTAGGTTTAGGCTAAGGCTAGGGCTCCCCTAGCCTAACTCTAGGACTCCCCTAGGCCCAGCTAGGGCACCCTTACACTTAGGCTAGGGCACCCCTAAGCTTAGGCTAGGGTACCCGAAGGCTTAGGCTAGGGCACCCCTAGGCTTAGGCTGAGGCTACGGCTCCCCTAGCCTCAGGCTAGGGCACCCCTAGACTCAGGCTAGGGCACCCCTACGCTCGGGCTAGGGCACCCCAAGCTTAGGCTAGGGCACCCCTAGGCTTAGGCTAAGGCTAGGGCTCCTCAAGCCAAAGGCTAGGGCACCCCTAGGCTTACGCTAGGGCACCCCTAGGCTTAGGCTAAGGCTAGGGCTCCCATAGCCTAAGGCTAGGGCACCTCTAGGCTTAGGCTAGTGCACCCTAGGCTTGGGCTAGGGCAGCCCTATTCTTATGCAAGGGCACCCCTACTCTTAGGCTAGGGCACTCCTAGGCTTAGGCTAGGGCACCCCTAGGCTTTGGCTAGGGCACCCCTAGGCTTAGGCTAATGCTCCCCTAGGCTTAGGCTAAGGCACCCCTAGGCTTAGGCTAGGACACCCCTAGGATTAGGCTAGGGCACCCATAGACTGAGGCTTAGGCTTGGGCTCCCCTAGGCTTAGGCTAGGGCACCCCAGGCTTAGACTAAGGCTAGGGCTCCTCTAGCCAAAGGCTAGGGCACCCCTAGGCTTAGGCTAGGGCACCCGTAGGCTTAGGCTAGGGCTCCCCTAGGCTTAGGCTAGAGAACCCCTAGGCTTAGGCTAAGGCTAGGGCTCCCATAGCCTAAGGCTAGGGCAGCCCTAGGCTTAGGCTAGGGCACCCTAGGCTTAGGCTAGGGCAGCCATATTCTTAGGCTATGGCACCCCTACTCTTAGGCTAGGGCAGTCTTAGGCTTAGGCTAGGGCACCCCTAGGCTTTGGCTAGGGCACTCCTAGGCTTAGGCTAAGGTTAGGTCTCCCCTAGCGTAAGGCTAGGGCACCCCTAGGCTTAGGCTAAGGCAAGGGCTCCCCGAGCATCAGGCTAGGGCACCCCTAGGCTCAGGCAAGGGCACACCTAGGCTTAGGCTAGGGCACCCCTAGGTTTAGGCTAAGGCTAGGGCTCCCCTAGCCTAACGCTAGGACTCCCCTACGCCCAGCTAGGGCACCCCTAGGCTTAGGCTAGGGCACCCCTCGGCTTAGGCTAAGGCTAGGGCTCCCCTAGCCTCAGGCTAGGGCACCCCTAGACTCAGGCTAGGGCACCCCTAGGCTCGGGCAAGGGCACCCCAAGCTTAGGCTAGGGCACCCCTAGGCTTAGGCTAGGACACCCCTAGGCTTAGGCCAGGGCACCCATAGGCTTAGGCTAAGGCTAGGGCTACCCTAGCCTAAAGCTAGGGAACCCCTAGGCTTAGGCTAGGGCACCCCTAGGCGTAGGCTAGGGCACCCCTAGGCTTAGGCTAGGGCACCCCTAGGCTTATGCTAGAGCACCCCTAGGCTTAGGCTAAGGCACCCCTAGGCTTAGACTAGGGCACGATAGGCTTAGGCTAGGGCACCCCTAGGCTTAGGCTAAGGCTATGGCTCCCCTAGCCTAAGGCTAGGGCACCCCTAGGCTTAGTCTAGGGAACCCCTAGGCTTAGGTTAGGGCACCACTAGGCTTAGGCTTGGTCACCCCTAGACTTCGGCTAGGGTACCCCTAGGCTTAGGCTAGGGTACCCTAGGCCTAGGCCAGGGCACCCCTAGGCTTAGGCTAAGGCTACAGCTCCCCTAGCCTCAGGCTAAGGCACCCCTAGATTCAGGCTATGGCACCCCTAGGCTTAGGTTAGGGTACCCCTAGGCTTAGGCTAGGGAACCCCTACGCTTAGGCTAAGCCTACGGCTCCCCTAGCCTCAGGCTAGGAAACCCCTAGACTCAGGCTAGGTAACCCCTAGTTTTAGGGTAGGGCAATCCTAGGCTTAGGCTAAGGCTAGATCTCCCCTAGCCTCAGCCTAGGGCACCCCTAGGCTCAGGCTGGGGCACCCCTAGGCTTAGGCTAGGGTACCCCTAGGCTTAGACTAGGGCACCCCTAGGCTTAGGCTAAGGCTACCGCTCCCCTAGCCTCAGGCTAGGGCACCCTAGACTCAGGGTATGGCACCACTAGGCTTATGCTAGGGCACCCCTAGGCTTAGACTAGGGCACCCCTAGGCTTAGGCTAAGGCTACCGCTCCCCTAGCCTCAGGCTAGGGCACCCTAGACTCAGGGTATGGCACCACTAGGCTTATGCTAGGGCACCCCTAGGCTTAGGCCAGGGCACCCTTAGGCTTATGGTAGGGCAACCCTAGGCTTAGGCTAAGGCTAGGGCACCCCTAGCCTAATTCAAGGGCACCCCAAGGCTTTGGCTAGGGCCCCCCTAGGCTTAGGCTACGGTACCCGTAGGCTTAGGCTAGGGCACCCCTATTCTTAGGCTAGGGCACCCCTACTCTTAGACTTGGGAAATCCTAGGCTTAGGCTAGGTCACCCCTAGGCTTAGGCTAGGGTACCCGAAGGCTTAGGGTAAGGCTAGGGCTCCCCTAGCCTAAGGCTAGGGCACCCCTAGGCTTAGGCTAGGGCACCCCTAGGCTTAGGCTAGGACTCCCCTAGGCTTAGGTTAGGGCACCCATAGACTTAGGCTAAGGCTAGGGCTACCCTAGCCTAAGGCTAGGGCACCCATAGGCTTAGGCTAGGGCACCCCTAGGCTTATGCTGGGGCACACCTAGGCTTAGGCTAAGGCTAGGGCTCCCCTCTCCTAAGGCTAGGGGACCACTAGGCTTAGGCTAGGGCACCCCGAGGCTTAGGGTAGGAAACCCCTAGGCTTAGGCTAGGGGACCCCTATTCTTAGGCTAGCGCACCCCTAGACTCAGGGTATGCCACCCCTAGGCTTAGGCTAGGGCACCCCTAGGCTTAGGCTAGCACTCCCCTAGGCTCAGGCTAGGGCACCCCTAGATTTAGGCTCAGGCTAGGGCAACTCTAGTCTTAGGATAGGGCACCCCTAGGCTTAGGCTAAGGCAAGGGCTCCCCGAGCATCAGGCTAGGGCACCCCTAGGCTCAGGCAAGGGCACACCTAGGCTTAGGCTAGGGCACCCCTAGGTTTAGGCTAAGGCTAGGGCTCCCCTAGCCTACCTCTAGGACTCCCCTAGGCCCAGCTAGGGCACCCTTAGGCTTAGGCTAGGGCACCCCTCGGCTTAGGCTAAGGCTAGGGCTCCCCTAGCCTAAGGCTAGGGCACCCTTACGCTTAGGCTAGGGCACCCCTAAGCTTAGGCTAGGGTACCCCAATGCTTAGGCTAGGGCACCCCTAGGCTTAGGCTGAGGCTACGGCTCCCCTAGCCTCAGGTTATGGCACCCCTAGACTCAGGCTAGGGCACCCCTAGGCTCGGGCTAAGGCACCCCAAGCTTAGGCTAGGGCACCCCTAGGCTTAGGCTAAGGCTAGGGCTCCTCTAGCCAAAGGCTAGGGCACCCCTAGGCTTAGGCTAGGGCACCCCTAGGCTTAGGCTTAGGCTAGGGCTCCCCTAGCCTAAGGCTATGGCACCCCTAGGCTTAGGCTAGGGCACCCCTAAGCTTAGGCTAGGGCACCTCTAGACTTAGGCTAGGGCACCCCTAGGCTTAGGCTAGGGCACCTCTAGGCTTAGGCAAGGGCACCCCTAGGCTTAGGCTAAGGCTAGGGCACCCCTAGGCTCAGGTTAGGGCACCCCTAGTCTTAGGCTAGGACACCCCTAGGCTTAGGGTAGGGCACCCGTAGGCTTAGGCTAGGGCACCCCTAGGCTTACGCTAAGGCTAGGGCTCCCCTAGCCTAAGGCTAGGAATCCCCTAGGCTCAGGCAAGGGCACCCCTAGGTTTAGGCTAGGGCACCCCAGGCTTAGGCTAGGGCACCCATATTCTTAGGCTAGGGCACCCCTACTCTTAGGCTAAGGCTAGGGCTCCCCTAGCCTAAGGCTAGGGCACCCATCGGCTTAGGCTAGGGCACCCCTAGGCTTAGGCTAGGACACTCCTAGGCTTAGGCCAGGGCACCCATAGGCTTAGGCTAAGGCTAGGGCTACCCTAGCCTAAGGCTAGGGAACCCCTAGGCTTAGGCTAGGGCACCCCTAGGCTTAGGCTAGGGCACCCCTAGGCTTAGGCTAGAGCACCCCTAGGCTAGGCTAAGGCACCCCTAGGCTTAGACTAGGGCACGATAGGCTTACGCTAGGGCACCCCTAGGATTAGGCTAAGGCTAGGGCTCCCCTACCCTAAGGCTAGGGCACCCCTAGGCTTAGTCTAGGGAACCACTAGGCTTAGGTTAGGGCACCACTAGGCTTAGGCTTGGTCACCCCTAGACTTCGGCTAGGGTACCCCTAGGCTTACGCTATGGTACCCTAGGCCTAGCCCAGGGCACCCCTAGGCTTAGGCTAGGGCACCCCTAGGCTTAGGCTAAGGCAAGGGCTCCCCGAGCATCAGGCTAGGGCACCCCTAGGCTCAGGCAAGGGCAACCTAGGCTTAGGCTAGGGCACCCCTAGGTTTAGGCTAAGGCTAGGGCTCCCCTAGCCTAACGCTAGGACTCCCCTAGGCCCAGCTAGGGCACCCTTAGGCTTAGGCTAGGGCACCCCTCGGCTTAGGCTAAGGCTAGGGCTCCCCTAGCCTCAGGCTAGGGCACCCCTAGACTCAGGCTAGGGCACCCCTAGGCTCGGGCTAGGGCACCCCAAGCTTAGGCTAGGGCACCCCTAGGCTTAGGCTAAGGCTAGGGCTCCTCTAGCCAAAGGCTAGGGCACCCCTAGGCACCTCTAGGCTTAGGCTAGTGCACCCTAGGCTTGGGCTAGGGCAGCTCTATTCTTATGTAAGGGCACCCCTACTCTTAGACTAGGGCACTCCTAGACTTAGGCTAGGGCACCCCTAGGCTTTGGCTAGGGCACCCCTAGGCTTAGGCTAGGGCTCCCCTAGGCTTAGGCTAAGGCACCCCTAGGCTTAGGCTAGGACACCCCTAGGATTAGGCTAGGGAACCCATAGACTGAGGCTTAGGCTTGGGCTCCCCTAGGCTTAGGCTAGGGCACCCCAGGCTTAGACTAATGCTAGGGCTCCTCTAGCCAAAGGCTAGGGCACCCCTAGGCTTAGGCTAGGGCTCCCCTAGGCTTACGCTAGAGAACCCCTAGGCTTAGGCTAAGGCTAGGGCTCCCATAGCCTAAGGCTAGGGCAGCCCTAGGCTTAGGCTAGGGCACCCTAGGCTTAGGCTAGGGCAGCCATATTCTTAGGCTATGGCACCCCTACTCTTAGGATAGGGCACTCTTAGGCTTAGGCTAGGGCACCCCTAGGCTTTGGATAGGGCACTCCTAGGCTTAGGCTAAGGTTAGGTCTCCCCTAGCGTAAGGCTAGGGCACCCCTAGGCTTAGGCTAGGGCACCCATTGGCTTAGGCTAAGACTAGGGCTCCCCAAACCTAAGTCTATGGCACCCATAGGCTTAGGCTAGGGCACCCGTAGGCTTAGGCTAGGGAACCCCTAGGCTTAGGCTAGGGCACCCCTTGGCTTAGGCTAGGGCATCCCTAGGCTAAGGCTAAGCCTAGGGCTCCCCTAACCTAAGTCTAGGGCACCCCTAGGCTTAGGCTAGGACACCCCTAGGCTTAGGCCAGGGCACCCATAGGCTTAGGCTAAGGCTAGGGCTACCCTAGCCTAAGGCTAGGGCACCCCTAGGCTTAGGCTAGGGCACCCCTAGGCTTAGGCTAGGGCACCCCAAGCTTAGGCTAGGGCACCCCTAGGCTTAGGCTAAGGCACCCCTAGGCTTAGACTAGGGCACGAGAGGCTTAGGCTAGGGCACCCCTAGGCTTAGGCTAAGGCTAGGGCTCCTCTAGCCTAAGGCTAGGGCACCCCTAGGCTTAGGCTAGGGAACCCCTAGGATTAGGTTAGGGCACCACTAGGCTTAGGCTTGGTCACTCCTAGACTTAGGCTAGGGCAACCCTAGGCTTAGGCTGGGGCACCCCTAGGCTTAGGCTAAGGCTAGGGCTCCCCTCTCCTAAGGCTAGGGCACCCCTAGGCTCAGGCTAGGGCACCCCTCGGCTCAGGCAAGGGCACACCTAGGCTTAGGCTAGGGCACCCCTAGGTTTAGGCTAAGGCTAGGGCTCCCCTAGCCTAACTCTAGGACTCCCCTAGGCCCAGCTAGGGCACCCTTAGGCTTAGGCTAGGGCACCCCTCGGCTTAGGCTAAGGCTAGGGCTCCCATAGCCTAAGGTTAGGGCACCCCTAGACTTGAGCTAGGGCACCCCTAGGCTTAGGCTAGGGTACCCCTAGGCTTAGGCTAGGGCACCCGTAGGCTTAGGCTAGGGCACCCCTATTCTTAGGCTAGGGCACCCCTACTCTTAGGCTTGGGAAATCCTAGGCTTAGGCTAGGTCACCCCTAGGCTTAGGCTAGGGTACCCGAAGGCTTAGGCTAGGACACCCCTAGGCTTAGGTTAGGGCACCCATAGACTTAGGCTAAGGCTAGGGCTACCCTAGCCTAAGGCTAGGGCACCCATAGGCTTAGGCTAGGGCACCCCTAGGCTTATGCTGGGGCACACCTAGGCTTAGGCTAAGGCTAGGGCTCCCCTCTCCTAAGGCTAGGGGACCACTAGGCTTAGGCTAGGGCACCCCTAGGCTTAGGGTAGGAAACCCCTAGGCTTAGGCTAGGGGACCCCTATTCTTAGGCTAGCGCACCCCTAGACTCAGGGTATGCCACCCCTAGGCTTAGGCTAGGGCACCCCTAGGCTTAGGCTAGCACTCCCCTAGGCTCAGGCTAGGGCACCCCTAGATTTAGGCTCAGGCTAGGGCAACTCTAGTCTTAGGATAGGGCACCCCTAGGCTTAGGCTAAGGCAAGGGCTCCCCGAGCATCAGGCTAGGGCACCCCTAGGCTCAGGCAAGGGCAACCTAGGCTTAGGCTAGGGCACCCCTAGGTTTAGGCTAAGGCTAGGGCTCCCCTAGCCTAACGCTAGGACTCCCCTAGGCCCAGCTAGGGCACCCTTAGGCTTAGGCTAGGGCACCCCTCGGCTTAGGCTAAGGCTAGGGCTCCCCTAGCCTCAGGCTAGGGCACCCCTAGACTCAGGCTAGGGCACCCCTAGGCTCGGGCTAGGGCACCCCAAGCTTAGGCTAGGGCACCCCTAGGCTTAGGCTAAGGCTAGGGCTCCTCTAGCCAAAGGCTAGGGCACCCCTAGGCACCTCTAGGCTTAGGCTAGTGCACCCTAGGCTTGGGCTAGGGCAGCTCTATTCTTATGTAAGGGCACCCCTACTCTTAGACTAGGGCACTCCTAGACTTAGGCTAGGGCACCCCTAGGCTTTGGCTAGGGCACCCCTAGGCTTAGGCTAGGGCTCCCCTAGGCTTAGGCTAAGGCACCCCTAGGCTTAGGCTAGGACACCCCTAGGATTAGGCTAGGGAACCCATAGACTGAGGCTTAGGCTTGGGCTCCCCTAGGCTTAGGCTAGGGCACCCCAGGCTTAGACTAATGCTAGGGCTCCTCTAGCCAAAGGCTAGGGCACCCCTAGGCTTAGGCTAGGGCTCCCCTAGGCTTACGCTAGAGAACCCCTAGGCTTAGGCTAAGGCTAGGGCTCCCATAGCCTAAGGCTAGGGCAGCCCTAGGCTTAGGCTAGGGCACCCTAGGCTTAGGCTAGGGCAGCCATATTCTTAGGCTATGGCACCCCTACTCTTAGGATAGGGCACTCTTAGGCTTAGGCTAGGGCACCCCTAGGCTTTGGATAGGGCACTCCTAGGCTTAGGCTAAGGTTAGGTCTCCCCTAGCGTAAGGCTAGGGCACCCCTAGGCTTAGGCTAGGGCACCCATTGGCTTAGGCTAAGACTAGGGCTCCCCAAACCTAAGTCTATGGCACCCATAGGCTTAGGCTAGGGCACCCGTAGGCTTAGGCTAGGGAACCCCTAGGCTTAGGCTAGGGCACCCCTTGGCTTAGGCTAGGGCATCCCTAGGCTAAGGCTAAGCCTAGGGCTCCCCTAACCTAAGTCTAGGGCACCCCTAGGCTTAGGCTAGGACACCCCTAGGCTTAGGCCAGGGCACCCATAGGCTTAGGCTAAGGCTAGGGCTACCCTAGCCTAAGGCTAGGGCACCCCTAGGCTTAGGCTAGGGCACCCCTAGGCTTAGGCTAGGGCACCCCAAGCTTAGGCTAGGGCACCCCTAGGCTTAGGCTAAGGCACCCCTAGGCTTAGACTAGGGCACGAGAGGCTTAGGCTAGGGCACCCCTAGGCTTAGGCTAAGGCTAGGGCTCCTCTAGCCTAAGGCTAGGGCACCCCTAGGCTTAGGCTAGGGAACCCCTAGGATTAGGTTAGGGCACCACTAGGCTTAGGCTTGGTCACTCCTAGACTTAGGCTAGGGCAACCCTAGGCTTAGGCTGGGGCACCCCTAGGCTTAGGCTAAGGCTAGGGCTCCCCTCTCCTAAGGCTAGGGCACCCCTAGGCTCAGGCTAGGGCACCCCTCGGCTCAGGCAAGGGCACACCTAGGCTTAGGCTAGGGCACCCCTAGGTTTAGGCTAAGGCTAGGGCTCCCCTAGCCTAACTCTAGGACTCCCCTAGGCCCAGCTAGGGCACCCTTAGGCTTAGGCTAGGGCACCCCTCGGCTTAGGCTAAGGCTAGGGCTCCCATAGCCTAAGGTTAGGGCACCCCTAGACTTGAGCTAGGGCACCCCTAGGCTTAGGCTAGGGTACCCCTAGGCTTAGGCTAGGGCACCCGTAGGCTTAGGCTAGGGCACCCCTATTCTTAGGCTAGGGCACCCCTACTCTTAGGCTTGGGAAATCCTAGGCTTAGGCTAGGTCACCCCTAGGCTTAGGCTAGGGTACCCGAAGGCTTAGGCTAGGACACCCCTAGGCTTAGGTTAGGGCACCCATAGACTTAGGCTAAGGCTAGGGCTACCCTAGCCTAAGGCTAGGGCACCCATAGGCTTAGGCTAGGGCACCCCTAGGCTTATGCTGGGGCACACCTAGGCTTAGGCTAAGGCTAGGGCTCCCCTCTCCTAAGGCTAGGGGACCACTAGGCTTAGGCTAGGGCACCCCTAGGCTTAGGGTAGGAAACCCCTAGGCTTAGGCTAGGGGACCCCTATTCTTAGGCTAGCGCACCCCTAGACTCAGGGTATGCCACCCCTAGGCTTAGGCTAGGGCACCCCTAGGCTTAGGCTAGCACTCCCCTAGGCTCAGGCTAGGGCACCCCTAGATTTAGGCTCAGGCTAGGGCAACTCTAGTCTTAGGATAGGGCACCCCTAGGCTTAGGCTAAGGCAAGGGCTCCCCGAGCATCAGGCTAGGGCACCCCTAGGCTCAGGCAAGGGCACACCTAGGCTTAGGCTAGGGCACCCCTAGGTTTAGGCTAAGGCTAGGGCTCCCCTAGCCTAACTCTAGGACTCCCCTAGGCCCAGCTAGGGCACCCTTAGGCTTAGGCTAGGGCACCCCTCGGCTTAGGCTAAGGCTAGGGCTCCCCTAGCCTAAGGCTAGGGCACCCTTAGGCTTAGGCTAGGGCACCCCTAAGCTTAGGCTAGGGTACCCCATGGCTTAGGCTAGGGCACCCCTAGGCTTAGGCTGAGGCTACGGCTCCCCTAGCCTCAGGTTAGGGCACCCCTAGACTCAGGCTAGGGCACCCCTAGGCTCGGGCTAAGGCACCCCAAGCTTAGGCTAGGGCACCCCTAGGCTTAGGCTAAGGCTAGGGCTCCTCTAGCCAAAGGCTAGGGCACCCCTAGGCTTAGGCTAGGGCACCCCTAGGCTTAGGCTTAGGCTAGGGCTCCCCTAGCCTAAGGCTAGGGCACCCCTAGGCTTAGGCTAGGGCACCCCTAAGCTTAGGCTAGGGCACCCCTAGACTTAGGCTAGGGCACCCCTAGGCTTAGGCTAGGGCAACTCTAGGCTTAGGCAAGGGCACCCCTAGGCTTAGGCTAAGGCTAGGGCACCCCTAGGCTCAGGTTAGGGCACCCCTAGTCTTAGGCTAGGACACCCCTAGGCTTAGGGTAGGGCACCCGTAGGCTTAGGCTAGGGCACCCCTAGGCTTACGCTAAGGCTAGGGCTCCCCTAGCCTAAGGCTAGGAATCCCCTAGGCTCAGGCAAGGGCACCCCTAGGTTTAGGCTAGGGCACCCCAGGCTTAGGCTAGGGCACCCATATTCTTAGGCTAGGGCACCCCTACTCTTAGGCTAAGGCTAGGGCTCCCCTAGCCTAAGGCTAGGGCACCCATCGGCTTAGGCTAGGGCACCCCTAGTCTTAGGCTAGGACACCCCTAGGCTTAGGCCAGGGCACCCATAGGCTTAGGCTAAGGCTAGGGCTACCCTAGCCTAAGGCTAGGGAACCCCTAGGCTTAGGCTAGGGCACCCCTAGGCTTAGGCTAGGGCACCCCTAGGCTTAGGCTAGAGCACCCCTAGGGTAGGCTAAGGCACCCCTAGGCTTAGACTAGGGCACGATAGGCTTAGGCTAGGGCACCCCTAGGATTAGGCTAAGGCTAGGGCTCCCCTAGCCTAAGGCTAGGGCACCCCTAGGCTTAGTCTAGGGAACCCCTAGGCTTAGGTTAGGGCACCACTAGGCTTAGGCTTGGTCACCCCTAGACTTCGGCTAGGGTACCCCTAGGCTTACGCTAGGGTACCGTAGGCCTAGCCCAGGGCACCCCTAGGCTTAGGCTAGGGCACCCCTAGGCTTAGGCTAAGGCAAGGGCTCCCCGAGCATCAGGCTAGGGCACCCCTAGGCTCAGGCAAGGGCAACCTAGGCTTAGGCTAGGGCACCCCTAGGTGTAGGCTAAGGCTAGGGCTCCCCTAGCCTAACGCTAGGACTCCCCTAGGCCCAGCTAGGGCACCCTTAGGCTTAGGCTAGGGCAGCCCTCGGCTTAGGCTAAGGCTAGGGCTCCCCTAGCCTCAGGCTAGGGCACCCCTACACTCAGGCTAGGGCACCCCTAGGCTCGGGCTAGTGCACCCCAAGCTTAGGCTAGGGCACCCCTAGGCTTAGGCTAAGGCTAGGGCTCCTCTAGCCAAAGGCTAGGGCACCCCTAGGCACCTCTAGGCTTAGGCTAGTGCACCCTAGGCTTGGGCTAGGGCAGCTCTATTCTTATGTAAGGGCACCCCTACTCTTAGACTAGGGCACTCCTAGGCTTAGGCTAGGGCACCCCTAGGCTTTGGCTAGGGCACCCCTAGGCTTAGGCTAGGGCTCCCCTAGGCTTAGGCTAAGGCACCCCTAGGCTTAGGCTAGGACACCCCTAGGATTAGGCTAGGGCACCCATAGACTGAGGCTTAGGCTTGGGCTCCCCTAGGCTTAGGCTAGGGCACCCCAGGCTTAGACTAATGCTAGGGCTCCTCTAGCCAAAGGCTAGGGCACCCCTAGGCTTAGGCTAGGGCACCCGTAGGCTTAGGCTAGGGCTCCCCTAGGCTTACGCTAGAGAACCCCTAGGCTTAGGCTAAGGCTAGGGCTCCCATAGCCTAAGGCTAGGGCAGCCCTAGGCTTAGGCTAGGGCACCCTAGGCTTAGGCTAGGGCAGCCATATTCTTAGGCTATGGCACCCCTACTCTTAGGCTAGGGCACTCTTAGGCTTAGGCTAGGGCACCCCTAGGCTTTGGCTAGGGCACTCCTAGGCTTAGGCTAATGTTAGGTCTCCCCTAGCGTAAGGCTAGGGCACCCCTAGGCTTAGGCTAGGGCACCCATTGGCTTAGGCTAAGACTAGGGCTCCCCAAACCTAAGTCTATGGCACCCATAGGCTTAGGCTAGGGCACCCGTAGGCTTAGGCTAGGGAACCCCTAGGCTTAGGCTAGGGCACCCCTTGGCTTAGGCTAGGGCATCCCTAGGCTAAGGCTAAGCCTAGGGCTCCCCTAACCTAAGTCTAGGGCACCCCTAGGCTTAGGCTAGGACACCCCTAGGCTTAGGCCAGGGCACCCATAGTCTTAGGCTAAGGCTAGGGCTACCCTAGCCTAAGGCTAGGGCACCCCTAGGCTTAGGCTAGGGCACCCCTAGGCTTAGGCTAGGGCACCCCTAGGCTTAGGCTAGGGCACCCCTAGGCTTAGGCTAAGGCACCCCTAGGCTTAGACTAGGGCACGAGAGGCTTAGGCTAGGGCACCCCTAGGCTTAGGCTAAGGCTAGGGCTCCTCTAGCCTAAGGCTAGGGCACCCCTAGGCTTAGGCTAGGGAACCCCTAGGATTAGGTTAGGGCACCACTAGGCTTAGGCTTGGTCACTCCTAGACTTAGGCTAGGGCAACCCTAGGCTTAGGCTGGGGCACCCCTAGGCTTAGGCTAAGGCTAGGGCTCCCCTCTCCTAAGGCTAGGGCACCCCTAGGCTCAGGCTAGGGCACCCCTCGGCTCAGGCAAGGGCACACCTAGGCTTAGGCTAGGGCACCCCTAGGTTTAGGCTAAGGCTAGGGCTCCCCTAGCCTAACTCTAGGACTCCCCTAGGCCCAGCTAGGGCACCCTTAGGCTTAGGCTAGGGCACCCCTCGGCTTAGGCTAAGGCTAGGGCTCCCCTAGCCTAAGGCTAGGGGACCCCTAGACTTGAGCTAGGGCACCCCTAAGCTTAGGCTAGGGTACCCCAAGGCTTAGGCTAGGGCACCCCTAGGCTTAGGCTGAGGCTACGGCTCCCCTAGCCTCAGGCTAGGGCACCCCTAGACTCAGGCTAGGGCACCCCTAGGCTCGGGCTAGGGCACCCCAAGCTTAGGCTAGGGCACCCCTAGGCTTAGGCTAAGGCTAGGGCTCCTCTAGCCAAAGGCTAGGGCACCCCTAGGCTTAGGCTAGGGCACCCCTAGGCTTAGGCTGAGGCTACGGCTCCCCTAGCCTCAGGCTAGGGCACCCCTAGACTCAGGCTAGGGCACCCCTAGGCTCGGGCTAGGGCACCCCAATCTTAGGCTAGGGCACCCCTAGGCTTAGGCTAAGGCTAGGGCTCTTCTAGCCAAAGGCTAGGGCACCCCTAGGCACCTCTAGGCTTAGGCTAGTGCACCCTAGGCTTGGGCTAGGGCAGCCCTATTCTTATGTAAGGGCACCCCTACTCTTAGACTAGGGCACTCCTAGGCTTAGGCTAGGACACCCCTAGGATTAGGCTAGGGCACCCATAGACTGAGGCTTAGGCTTGGGCTCCTCTAGGCTTAGGCTAGGGCACCCCAGGCTTAGACTAAGGCTAGGGCTCCTCTAGCCAAAGGCTAGGGCACCCCTAGGCTTAGGCTAGGGCACCCGTAGGCTTAGGCTAGGGCTCCCCTAGGCTTAGGCTAGAGAACCCCTAGGCTTAGGCTAAGGCTAGGGCTCCCATAGCCTAAGGCTAGGGCAGCCCTAGGCTTAGGCTAGGGCACCCTAGGCTTAGGCTAGGGCAGCCATATTCTTAGGCTATGGCACCCCTACTCTTAGGCTAGGGCACTCTTTGGCTTAGGCTAGGGCACCCCTAGGCTTTGGCTAGGGCACTCCTAGGCTTAGGCTAAGGTTAGGTCTCCCCTAGCGTAAGCCTAGGGCACCCCTAGGCTTAGTCTAGGGCACCCATTGGCTTAGGCTAAGACTAGGGCTCCCCAAACCTAAGTCTATGGCACCCATAGGCTTAGGCTAGGGCACCCGTAGGCTTAGGCTAGGGAACCCCTAGGCTTAGGCTAGGGCACCCCTTGGCTTAGGCTAGGGCATCCCTAGGCTAAGGCTAAGCCTAGGGCTCCCCTAACCTAAGTCTAGGGCACCCCTAGGCTTAGGCTAGGACAACCCTAGGCTTAGGCCAGGGCACACATAGGCTTAGGCTAAGGCTAGGGCTACCCTAGCCTAAGGCTAGGGCACCCTTAGGCTTAGGCTAGGGCACCCCTAGGCTTAGGCTAAGGCTAGGGCCCCTCTAGCCTAAGGCTAGGGCACACCTAGGCTTAAGCTAGGGAACCCCTAGCCTTAGGCTAGGGCACCCCTAGGCTTAGGCTAAGGCAATGGCTCCCCTAGCCTAAGGCTAGGGCACCCCTAGGCTCAGGCTAGGGCACCCCTAGGCTTAGGCTAGGGAACCCCTAGGATTAGGTTAGGGCACCACTAGGCTTAGGCTTGGTCACCCGTAGACTTAGGCTAGGGCAACCCTAGGCTTAGGCTGGGGCTCCCCTAGGCTTAGGCTAAGGCTAGGGCTCCCCTCGCCTAAGGCTAGGGCACCCCTAGGCTCAGGCTAGGGCACCCCTAGGCTTAGGCTAGGGTACCCCTAGGCTTAGGCCAGGGCACCCCTAGGCTTAGGCTAGGGCACCCCTAGCCTTAGGCTAGGGCACCCCTAGGCTTAGGCTAAGGCAATGGCTCCCCTAGCCTAAGGCTAGGGCACCCCTAGGCTTAGGCTAGGGCTCTCCTAGCCTAAGGCTATGGCACCCCTAGGCTTAGGCTAGGGCACCCCTAAGCTAAGGCTAGGGCACCTCTAGTCTTAGGCTAGGGCACCCCTAGGCTTAGGGTAGGGCACCTCTAGGCTTAGTCAAGGGCACCCCTAGGCTTAGGCTAAGGCTAGGGCACCCCTAGGCTCAGGCTAGGGCACCCCTAGTCTTAGGCTAGGACACCCCTAGGCTTAGGCTAGGGCACCCGTAGGCTTAGGCTAGGGCACCCCTAGGCTTACGCTAAGGCTAGTGCTCCCCTAGCCTAAGGCTAGGAATCCCCTAGTATTAGGCTAGGGCACCCCTAGGCTTAGGCTAGGGCACCCCTAGGCTTAGGTTAAGGCTAGGGCTCCCCTAGCTTAAGGCTAGGGCACCACTAGGCTTGGCTAGGGCACCCCTAGGCTTAGGCTAGGGCATCCCTAGGTTTAGGGCAGGGCAATCCTAGGCTTAGGCTAAGGGTAGGGCTCCCCTAGCCTCAGGTTAGGGCACCCCTAGGCTTAGGCTAGGGCACCCCTAGGCTTAGGCTAAGGCTATGGCTCCCCTAGCCTAAGGCTAGGGCACCCCTAGGCTTAGGCTACGGCACCCCTAGGCTTAAGCTATGGCACCCCTAGGTTTAGGCTAAGGCTAGGGCACCCCTAGGCTTAGGCTAGGGCACCCTAGGCTTAGACTAGGGCACCCCTATTCTTAGGCTAGGGCACCCCTACTCTTAGGCTAGGGCACTCGTAGGCTTAGGCTAGGGCACCCCTAGGCTTAGGCTAAGGCACCCTAGCCTTAGGCTAGGGCACCCCTAGGCTTAGGCTAGGGAACCCCTAGGTTTAGGCTTGGTCACCCCTAGACTTAGGCTAGGGCACCCCTAGGCTTAGGCTAGGGCACCCCTAGCCTAAGGCTATGGCACCCCTAGGCTTTGGCTAGGGCACCCCATGGGTTAGACTAGGGCACCCCTAGGCTTAGTCTACGACACCCCTAGGCTTAGCCTAGGGCACCCATAGACTTAGGTTAAGGCTAGGGCTACTCTAGCCTAAGGCTAGTGCACCCCTTGGCTTAGGCTAGGGAACCCCTAGGCTTAGGTTAGGGCACCCCTAGGCTTAGGCTTGGGCACCCCTATTCTTAGGCTAGGGCACCCCTACTCTTAGGCTAGGGCACTCCTAGGCTTAAGCTAGGGCACCCCTAGGCTTTGGCTAGGGTACCCCTAGGCGTAGGCTATGGCTAGGGCTCCCCTAGCCTAAGGCTAGGGCACCCCAAGGCTTAGGCTAGGGCTCCCCTAGGCTTAGGCTAGGGCACCCCTAAGCTTAGGCTAGGGCACCCCTAGGTTTAGGGTAGGGCTATCCTTGGCTTAGGCTAAGGCTAGGGCTCCCCTAGCCTAAGGCTAAGGCAACCCTAGGCTTAGGCGAGGGCACACCTAGGCTTAGGCTAGGGCACCCGTAGCCTTAGGCTAGGGCACCCCTAGGCTTAGGCTAAGGCTAGGGCTCTCCTAGCCTAAGGCTAGGGCACCCCTAGGCTTAGGCTAGGGCTCCCCTAGCCTAAGGCTATGGCACCCCTAGGCTTAGGCTAGGGCACCCCTAAGCTTAGGCTAGGGCACCTCTAGACTTAGGCTAGGGCACCCCTAGGATTAGGCTAGGGCACCTCTAGGCTTGGGCTAGGGCACCCCTAGGCTTAGGCTAAGGCTAGGGCACCCCTAGGCTCAGGCTAGGGCACCCCTAGTCTTAGGCTAGGACACCCCTAGGCTTAGGCTAGGGCACTCGTAGGCTTAGGCTAGGGCACCCCTAGGCTTACGCTAAGGCTAGGGCTCCCCTAGCCTAAGGCTAGGAATCCCCTAGCCTCTGGCAAGGGCACCCCTAGGTTTAGGCTAGGGCACCCCAGGCTTAGGCTAGGGCACCCCTATTCTTAGGCTAGGGCAACCCTACTCTTAGGCTAAGGCTAGGGCTCCCGTAGCCTAAGGCTAGGGCACCCCTCGGCTTAGGCTAGGGCACCCCTAGGCTTAGGCTAGGACACCCCTAGGCTTAGGCCAGGGCACCCATAGGCTTAGGGAAAGGCTAGGGCTACCCTAGCCTAAGGCTAGGGCACCCCTAGGCTTAGGCTAGGGCACCCCTAGGCTTAGGCTAGGGCACCCCTAGGCTTAGGCTAGGGCACCCCTAGGCTTAGGCTAAGGCACCCCTAGGCTTAGACTAGGGCACGATAGGCTTAGGCTAGGGCACCCCTAGGCTTAGGCTAAGGCTAGGGCTTCCCTAGCCTAAGGCTAGTGCACCCCTAGGCTTAGTCTAGGGAACCCCTAGGCTTAGGTTAGGGCACCACTAGGCTTAGGCTTGGTCACCCCTAGACTTCGGCTAGGGTACCCCTAGGCTTAAGCTAGGGTACCCTAGGCTTAGGCCAGGGCACCCCTAGGCTTAGGCTAAGGCTACGGCTCCCCTAGCCTCAGGCTAAGGCACCCCTAGATTCAGGCTATGGCACCCCTAGGCTTAGGTTAGGGTACCCCTAGGCTTAGGCTAGGGAACCCCTACGCTTAGGCTAAGCCTATGGCTCCCCTAGCCTCAGGCTATGGCACCCCTAGACTCAGGCTAGGTCACCCCTAGTTTTAGGGTAGGGCAATCCTAGGCTTAGGCTAAGGCTAGATCTCCCCTAGCCTCAGCCTAGGGCACCCCTAGGCTCAGGCTGGGGCACCCCTAGGCATAGGCTAGGGTACCCCTAGGCTTAGACTAGGGCACCCCTAGGCTTAGGCTAAGGCTACCGCTCCCCTAGCCTCAGGCTAGGGCACCCTAGACTCAGGGTATGGCACCACTAAGCTTATGCTAGGGCACCCCTAGGCTTAGGCTAGGGCACCCTTAGGCTTAGGGTAGGGCAACCCTAGGCTTAGGCTAAGGCTAGGGCACCCCTAGCCTAATTCAAGGGCACCCCTAGGCTTAGGCTAGGGCACCCCTAGGCTTAGGCTACGGTACCCCTAGGCATAGGCTAGGGCACCCTTAGGCTTATGCTAAGTCTACGGCTCCCCTGGCCTCAGGCTAGGGCACCCCTAGATTCAGGTTAGGGCACCCCTAGATTCAGACTAGGGCACCCCTAGGCTCAGGCTAGGGCACCCCTAGGCTTAGGCTAGGGCACCCCTAGGCTTAGGCTAAGGATAGTGTTCCCCTAGCCTAAGGCTAGGGCACCCCTAGGCTTAGGCTAAGGCTAGGGCTCCCATAGCCTAAGACTAGGGCACCCCTAGACTTAAGCTAGGGCACACCTAGCTTAGGCTAGGGTACCCCTAGGCTTAGGCTAGGGCACCCGTAGGCTTAGGCTAGGGCACACCTATTCTTAGGCTAGGGCACCCCTACTCTTAGGCTTGGGAAATCCTAGGCTTAGGCTAGGTCACCCCTAGGCTTAGGCTAGGGTACCCGAAGGCTTAGGCTAAGGCTAGGGCTCCCCTCTCCTAAGGCTAGGGGACCAGTAGGCTTAGGCTAGGGCACCCCTAGGCTTAGGCTAGCACTCCCCTAGGCTCAGGCTAGGGCACCCCTAGATTTAGGCTCAGCTAGGGCAACTCTAGTCTTAGGCTAGGGCACCCCTAGGCTTAGGCTAAGGCAAGGGCTCCCCGAGCATCAGGCTAGGGCACCCCTAGGCTCAGGCAAGGGCACACCTAGGCTTAGGCTAGGGCACCCCTAGGTTTAGGCTAAGGCTAGGGCTCCCCTAGCCTAACTCTAGGACTCCCCTAGACCCAGCTAGGGCACCCTTAGGCTTAGGCTAGGGCACCCCTCGGCTTAGGCTAAGGCTAGGGCTCCCCGAGCCTAAGGCTAGGGCACCCCTAGGCTTAGGCTAGGGCACCCCTAAGCTTAGGCTAGGGTACCCCAAGGCTTAGGCTAGGGGACCCCTAGGCTTAGGCTGAGGCTACGGCTCCCCTAGCTTCAGGCTAGGGCACACCTAGACTCAGGCTAGGGCACCCCTAGGGTCGGGCTACGGCACCCCAAGCTTAGGCTAGGGCACCCCTAGGCTTAGGCTAACGCTAGGGCTCCTCTAGCCAAAGGCTAGGGCACCCCTAGGCTTAGGCTAGGGCACCCCTAGGCTTAGGCTAAGGCTAGGGCTCCCATAGCCTAAGGCTAGGGCACCTTTAGGCTTAGGCTAGTGCACCCTAGGCTTGGGCTAGGGCAGCCCTATTCTTATGCAAGGGCACCCCTACTCTTAGGCTAGGGCACTCCTAGGCATAGGCTAGGGCACCCCTAGGATTTTGCTAGGGCACCCCTAGGCTTAGGCTAGGGCACCCATAGACTGAGGCTTAGGCTAGGGCTCCCCTAGGCTTAGGCTAGGGCACCCCAGGCTTAGGCTAAGGCTAGGGCTCCTCTAGCCAAAGGCTAGGGCACCCCTAGGCTTAGGCTAGGGCACCCCTAGGCTTAGGCTAGGGCTCCCCTGGGCTTAGGCTAGAGAACCCCTAGGCTTAGGCTAAGGCTTGGGCTCCCATAGCCTAAGGCTAGGGCAGCCCTAGGCTTATGCAAGGGCACCCTAGGCTTAGGATAGGACAGCCATATTCTTAGGCCATGGCACCCCTACTCTTAGGCTAGGGCACTGTTAGGCTTAGGCTAGGGCAACCCTAGGCTTTGGCTAGGGCACTCCTAGGCTTAGGCTAAGGCTAGGTCTCCCCTAGCCTAAGGCTAGGGCACCCCTAGGCTTAGGCTAGGGCACCCATTGGCTTAGGCTAAGACTAGGGCTCCCCAAACCTAAGTCTATGGCACCCATAGGCTTAGGCTAGGGCACCGTAGGCTTAGGCTAGGGAACCCCTAGGCTTAGGCTAGGGCACCCCTTGGCTTAGGCTAGGGCATCCCTAGGCTAAGGCTAAGCCTAGGGCTCCCCTAACATAAGTCTAGGGCACCCCTAGGCTTAGGCTAGGACACCCCTAGGATTAGGCTAATGCAAGGGCTCCCCGAGCATCAGGCTAGGACACCCCTAGGCTGAGGCAAGGGCACACCTAGGCTTAGGCTAGGGCACCCCTAGGTTTAGGCTAAGGCTAGGGCTCCCCTAGCCTAACGCTAGGACTCCCCTAGGCCCAGCTAGGGCACCCTTAGGCTTAGGCTAGGGCACCCCTCGGCTTAGGCTAAGGCTAGGGCTCCCCTAGCCTAAGGCTAGGGCACCCCTATGCTTAGGCTAGGGCACCCCGAAGCTTAGGCTAGGGTACCCCTAGGCTTAGGCTAGGGCACCCCTAGGCTTAGGCTGAGGCTACGGCTCCCCTAGCCTCAGGCTAGGGCACCCCTAGACTCAGGCTAGAGCACCCCTAGGCTCGGGCTAGGGCACCCCAAGCTTAGGCTAGGGCACCCCTAGGCTTAGGCTAAGGCTTCGGCTCCTCTAGCCAAAGGCTAGGGCACCCCTAGGCACCTCTAGGCTTAGGCTAGTGCACCCTAGGCTTGGGCTAGGGCAGCCCTATTCTTATGTAAGGGCACCCCTACTCTTAGACTAGGGCACTCCTAGGTTTAGGCTAGCGCACCCCTAGGCTTTGGCTAGGGCACCCCTAGGCTTAGGCTAGGGATCCCCTAGGCTTAGGCTAAGGCACCCCTAGGCTTAGGATAGGACACCCCTAGGATTAGGCTAGGGCACCCATAGACTGAGGCTTAGGCTTGGGCTCCCCTAGGCTTGGGCTAGGGCACCCGTAGGCTTAGGCTAGGGCTCCCCTAGGCTTAGGCTAGAGAACCCCTAGGCTTAGGTTACGGCTAGGGCTCCCATAGCCTAAGGCTAGGGCAGCCCTAGGCTTAGGCTAGGGCACCCTAGGCTTAGGCTAGGGCAGCCATATTCTTAGGCTATGGCACCCCTACTCTTAGGCTAGGGCACTCTTAGGCTTAGGCTAGGGCACCCCTAGGCTTTGGCTAGGGCACTCCTAGGCTTAGGCTAAGGTTAGGTCTCCCCTAGCGTAAGGCTAGGGCACCCCTAGGTTTAGGCTAGGGCACCCATTGGCTTAGGCTAAGACTAGGGCTCCCCCAACCTAAGTCTATGGAACCCATAGGCTTAGGCTAGGGCACCCGTAGGCTTAGGCTAGGGAACCCCTAGGCTTAGGCTAGGGCACCCCTTGGCTTAGGCTAGGGCATCCCTAGGCTAAGGCTAAGCCTAGGGCTCCCCTAACCTAAGTCTAGGGCACCCCTAGGCTTAGGCTAGGACACCCCTAGCCTTAGGCCAGGGCACCCATAGGCTTAGGCTAAGGCTAGGGCTACCCTAGCCTAAGGCTAGGGCACCCCTAGGCTTAGGCTAGGGCACCCCTAGGCTTAGGCTAGGGCAACACTAGGCTTAGGCTAGGGCACCCCTAGGCTTAAGCTAAGGCACCCCTAGGCTTAGACTAGGGCACGAGAGGCTTAGGCTAGGGCACCCCTAGGCTTAGGCTAAGGCTAGGGCTCCTCTAGCCTAAGGCTAGGGCACCCCTAGGCTTAGGCTAGGGAACCCCTAGGATTAGGTTAGGGCACCACTAGGCTTAGGCTTGGTCACTCCTAGACTTAGGCTAGGGCAACCCTAGGCTTAGGCTGGGGCACCACTAGGCTTAGGCTAAGGCTAGGCCTCCCCTCTCCTAAGGCTAGGGCACCCCTAGGCTCAGGCTAGGGCACCCCTAGGCTCAGGCAAGGGCACACCTAGGCTTAGGCTAGGGCACCCCTAGGTTTAGGCTAAGGCTAGGGCTTCCCTAGCCTAACTCTAGGACTCCCCTAGGCCCAGCTAGGGCACCCTTAGGCTTAGGCTAGGGCACCCCTCGGCTTAGGCTAAGGCTAGGGCTCCCCTAGCCTAAGGCTAGGGCACCCCTAGGCTTAGGCTAGGGCACCCCTAAGCTTAGGCTAGGGTACCCCAAGGCTTAGGCTAGGGCACCCCTAGGCTTAGGCTGAGGCTACGGCTCCCCTAGCCTCAGGCTAGGGCACACCTAGGCTTAGGCTAGGGCACCCGTAGGCTTAGGCTAGGGAACCCCTAGGCTTAGGCTAGGGCACCCCTTGGCTTAGGCTAGGGCATCCCTAGGCTAAGGCTAAGCCTAGGGCTCCCCTAACCTAAGTCTAGGGCACCCCTAGGCTTAGGCTAGGACAACCCTAGGCTTAGGCCAGGGCACACATAGGCTTAGGCTAAGGCTAGGGCTACCCTAGCCTAAGGCTAGGGCACCCTTAGGCTTAAGCTAGGGCACCCCTAGGCTTAGGCTAAGGCTAGGGCCCCTCTAGCCTAAGGCTAGGGCACACCTAGGCTTAGGCTAGGGAACCCCTAGGATTAGGTTAGGGCACCACTAGGCTTAGGCTTGGTCACCCGTAGACTTAGGCTAGGGCAACCCTAGGCTTAGGCTGGGGCTCCCCTAGGCTTAGGCTAAGGCTAGGGCTCCCCTCGCCTAAGGCTAGGGCACCCCTAGGCTCAGGCTAGGGCACCCCTAGGCTTAGGCTAGGGTACCCCTAGGCTTAGGCTAGGGTACCCTAGGCTTAGGCCAGGGCACCCCTAGGCTTAGGCTAGGGCACCCCTAGCCTTAGGCTAGGGCACCCCTAGGCTTAGGCTAAGGCAATGGCTCCCCTAGCCTAAGGCTAGGGCACCCCTAGGCTTAGGCTAGGGCTCTCCTAGCCTAAGGCTATGGCACCCCTAGGCTTAGGCTAGGGCATCCCTAAGCTAAGGCTAGGGCACCTCTAGTCTTAGGCTAGGGCACCCCTAGGCTTAGGGTAGGGCACCTCTAGGCTTAGGCAAGGGCACCCCTAGGCTTAGGCTAAGGCTAGGGCACCCCTAGGCTCAGGCTAGGGCACCCCTAGTCTTAGGCTAGGACACCCCTAGGCTTAGGCTAGGGCACCCGTAGGCTTAGGCTAGGGCACCCCTAGGCTTACGCTAAGGCTAGTGCTCCCCTAGCCTAAGGCTAGGAATCCCCTAGTCTTAGGCTAGGGCACCCCTAGGCTTAGGCTAGGGCACCCCTAGGCTTAGGTTAAGGCTAGGGCTCCCCTAGCTTAAGGCTAGGGCACCACTAGGCTTGGCTAGGGCACCCCTAGGCTTAGGCTAGGGCATCCCTAGGTTTAGGGCAGGGCAATCCTAGGCTTAGGCTAAGGGTAGGGTTCCCCTAGCCTCAGGTTAGGGCACCCCTAGGCTTAGGCTAGGGCACCCCTAGGCTTAGGCTAAGGCTAGGGCTCCCCTAGCCTAAGGCTAGGGCACCCCTAGGCTTAGGCTACGGCACCCCTAGGCTTAAGCTATGGCACCCCTAGGTTTAGGCTAAGGCTAGGGCACCCCTAGGCTTAGGCTAGGGCACCCTAGGCTTAGACTAGGGCACCCCTATTCTTAGGCCATGGCACCCCTACTCTTAGGCTAGGGCACTCGTAGGCTTAGGCTAGGGCACCCCTAGGCTTAGGCTAGGGCACCCTAGGCTTAGGCTAGGGCACCCCTAGGCTTAGGCTAGGGAACCCCTAGGTTTAGGCTTGGTCACCCCTAGACTTAGGCTAGGGCACCCCTAGGCTTAGGCTAGGGCACCCCTAGGCTTAGGCTAAGGCTAGGGCTCCCCTAGCCTAAGGCTATGGCACCCCTAGGCTTTGGCTAGGGCACCCCATGGGTTAGACTAGGGCACCCCTAGGCTTAGTCTACGACACCCCTAGGCTTAGCCTAGGGCACCCATAGACTTAGGTTAAGGCTAGGGCTACTCTAGCCTAAGGCTAGTGCACCCCTTGGCTTAGGCTAGGGAACCCCTAGGCTTAGGTTAGGGCACCCCTAGGCTTAGGCTTGGGCACCCCTATTCTTAGGCTAGGGCACCCCTACTCTTAGGCTAGGGCACTCCTAGGCTTAAGCTAGGGCACCCCTAGGCTTTGGCTAGGGTACCCCTAGGCTTAGGCTATGGCTAGGGCTCCCCTAGCCTAAGGCTAGGGCACCCCAAGGCTTAGGCTAGGGCTCCCCTAGGCTTAGGCTAGGGCACCCCTAAGCTTAGGCTAGGGCACCCCTAGGTTTAGGGTAGGGCTATCCTTGGCTTAGGCTAAGGCTAGGGCTCCCCTAGCCTAAGGCTAAGGCAACCCTAGGCTTAGGCGAGGGCACACCTAGGCTTAGGCTAGGGCACCCGTAGCCTTAGGCTAGGGCACCCCTAGGCTTAGGCTAAGGCTAGGGCTCCCCTAGCCTAAGGCTAGGGCACCCCTAGGCTTAGGCTAGGGCTCCCCTAGCCTAAGGCTATGGCACCCATAGGCTTAGGCTAGGGCACCCCTAAGCTTAGGCTAGGGCACCTCTAGACTTAGGCTAGGGCACACCTAGGATTAGGCTAGGGCACCTCTAGGCTTGGGCTAGGGCACCCCTAGGCTTAGGCTAAGGCTAGGGCACCCCTAGGCTCAGGCTAGGGCACCCCTAGTCTTAGGCTAGGACACCCCTAGGCTTAGGCTAGGGCACCCGTAGGCTTAGGCTAGGGCACCCCTAGGCTTACGCTAAGGCTAGGGCTCCCCTAGCCTAATGCTAGGAATCCCCTAGGCTCTGGCAAGGGCACCCCTAGGTTTAGGCTAGGGCACCCCAGGCTTAGGCTAGGGCACCCCTATTCTTAGGCTAGGGCAACCCTACTCTTAGGCTAAGGCTAGGGCTCCCGTAGCCTAAGGCTAGGGCACCCCTCGGCTTAGGCTAGGGCACCCCTAGGCTTAGGCTAGGACACCCCTAGGCTTAGGCCAGGGCACCCATAGGCTTAGGGAAAGGCTAGGGCTACCCTAGCCTAAGGCTAGGGCACCCCTAGGCTTAGGCTAGGGCACCCCTAGGCTTAGGCTAGGGCACCCCTAGGCTTAGGCTAGGGCACCCCTAGGCTTAGGCTAAGGCACCCCTAGGCTTAGACTAGGGCACGATAGGCTTAGGCTAGGGCACCCCTAGGCTTAGGCTAAGGCTAGGGCTTCCCTAGCCTAAGGCTAGGGCACCCCTAGGCTTAGTCTAGGGAACCCCTAGGCTTAGGTTAGGGCACCACTAGGCTTAGGCTTGGTCTCCCCTAGACTTCGGCTAGGGTACCCCTAGGCTTAAGCTATGGTACCCTAGGCTTAGGCCAGGGCACCCCTAGGCTTAGGCTAAGGCTACGGCTCCCCTAGCCTCAGGCTAAGGCACCCCTAGATTCACGCTATGGCACCCCTAGGCTTAGGTTAGGGTACCCCTAGGCTTAGGCTAGGGAACCCCTACGCTTAGGCTAAGCCTACGGCTCCCCTAGCCTCAGGCTATGGCACCCCTAGACTCAGGCTAGGTCACCCCTAGTTTTAGGGTAGGGCAATCCTAGGCTTAGGCTAAGGCTAGATCTCCCCTAGCCTCAGCCTAGGGCACCCCTAGGCTCAGGCTGGGGCACCCCTAGGCTTAGGCTAGGGTACCCCTAGGCTTAGACTAGGGCACCCCTAGGCTTAGGCTAAGGCTACCGCTCCCCTAGCCTCAGGCTAGGGCACCCTAGACTCAGGGTATGGCACCACTAAGCTTATGCTAGGGCACCCCTAGGCTTAGGCTAGGGCACCCTTAGGCTTAGGGTAGGGCAACCCTAGGCTTAGGCTAAGGCTAGGGCACCCCTAGCCTAATTCAAGGGCACCCCTAGGCTTAGGCTAGGGCACCCCTAGGCTTAGGCTACGGTACCCCTAGGCATAGGCTAGGGCACCCTTAGGCTTATGCTAAGTCTACGGCTCCCCTGGCCTCAGGCTAGGGCACCCCTAGATTCAGGTTAGGGCACCCCTAGATTCAGACTAGGGCACCCCTAGGCTCAGGCTAGGGCACCCCTAGGCTTAGGCTAGGGCACCCCTAGGCTTAGGCTAAGGATAGTGTTCCCCTAGCCTAAGGCTAGGGCACCCCTAGGCTTAGGCTAAGGCTAGGGCTCCCATAGCCTAAGACTAGGGCACCCCTAGACTTAAGCTAGGGCACCCCTAGCTTAGGCTAGGGTACCCCTAGGCTTAGGCTAGGGCACCCGTAGGCTTAGGCTAGGGCACACCTATTCTTAGGCTAGGGCACCCCTACTCTTAGGCTTGGGAAATCCTAGGCTTAGGCTAGGTCACCCCTAGGCTTAGGCTAGGGTACCCGAAGGCTTAGGCTAAGGCTAGGGCTCCCCTCTCCTAAGGCTAGGGGACCAGTAGGCTTAGGCTAGGGCACCCCTAGGCTTAGGCTAGCACTCCCCTAGGCTCAGGCTAGGGCACCCCTAGATTTAGGCTCAGCTAGGGCAACTCTAGTCTTAGGCTAGGGCAGCCCTAGGCTTAGGCTAAGGCAAGGGCTCCCCGAGCATCAGGCTAGGGCACCCCTAGGCTCAGGCAAGGGCACACCTAGGCTTAGGCTAGGGCACCCCTAGGTTTAGGCTAAGGCTAGGGCTCCCCTAGCCTAACTCTAGGACTCCCCTAGACCCAGCTAGGGCACCCTTAGGCTTAGGCTAGGGCACCCCTCGGCTTAGGCTAAGGCTAGGGCTCCCCGAGCCTAAGGCTAGGGCACCCCTAGGCTTAGGCTAGGGCACCCCTAAGCTTAGGCTAGGGTACCCCAAGGCTTAGGCTAGGGGACCCCTAGGCTTAGGCTGAGGCTACGGCTCCCCTAGCTTCAGGCTAGGGCACACCTAGACTCAGGCTAGGGCACCACTAGGGTCGGGCTACGGCACCCCAAGCTTAGGCTAGGGCACCCCTAGGCTTAGGCTAACGCTAGGGCTCCTCTAGCCAAAGGCTAGGGCACCCCTAGGCTTAGGCTAGGGCACCCCTAGGCTTAGGCTAAGGCTAGGGCTCCCATAGCCTAAGGCTAGGGCACCTTTAGGCTTAGGCTAGTGCACCCTAGGCTTGGGCTAGGGCAGCCCTATTCTTATGCAAGGGCACCCCTACTCTTAGGCTAGGGCACTCCTAGGCATAGGCTAGGGCACCCCTAGGATTTGGCTAGGGCACCCCTAGGCTTAGGCTAGGGCACCCATAGACTGAGGCTTAGGCTAGGGCTCCCCTAGGCTTAGGCTAGGGCACCCCAGGCTTAGGCTAAGGCTAGGGCTCCTCTAGCCAAAGGCTAGGGCACCCCTAGGCTTAGGCTAGGGCACCCCTAGGCTTAGGCTAGGGCTCCCCTGGGCTTAGGCTAGAGAACCCCTAGGCTTAGGCTAAGGCTAGGGCTCCCATAGCCTAAGGCTAGGGCAGCCCTAGGCTTATGCAAGCGCACCCTAGGCTTAGGATAGGACAGCCATATTCTTAGGCCATGGCACCCCTACTCTTAGGCTAGGGCACTCTTAGGCTTAGGCTAGGGCAACCCTAGGCTTTGGCTAGGGCACTCCTAGGCTTAGGCTAAGGCTAGGTCTCCCCTAGCCTAAGGCTAGGGCACCCCTAGGCTTAGGCTAGGGCACCCATTGGCTTAGGCTAAGACTAGGGCTCCCCAAACCTAAGTCTATGGCACCCATAGGCTTAGGCTAGGGCACCGTAGGCTTAGGCTAGGGAACCCCTAGGCTTAGGCTAGGGCACCCCTTGGCTTAGGCTAGGGCATCCCTAGGCTAAGGCTAAGCCTAGGGCTCCCCTAACATAAGTCTAGGGCACCCCTAGGCTTAGGCTAGGACACCCCTAGGATTAGGCTAATGCAAGGGCTCCCCGAGCATCAGGCTAGGACACCCCTAGGCTGAGGCAAGGGCACACCTAGGCTTAGGCTAGGGCACCCCTAGGTTTAGGCTAAGGCTAGGGCTCCCCTAGCCTAACGCTAGGACTCCCCTAGGCCCAGCTAGGGCACCCTTAGGCTTAGGCTAGGGCACCCCTCGGCTTAGGCTAAGGCTAGGGCTCCCCTAGCCTAAGGCTAGGGCACCCCTATGGTTAGGCTAGGGCACCCCGAAGCTTAGGCTAGGGTACCCCTAGGCTTAGGCTAGGGCACCCCTAGGCTTAGGCTGAGGCTACGGCTCCCCTAGCCTCAGGCTAGGGCACCCCTAGACTCAGGCTAGGGCACCCCTAGGCTCGGGCTAGGGCACCCCAAGCTTAGGCTAGGGCACCCCTAGTCTTAGGCTAAGGCTTCGGCTCCTCTAGCCAAAGGCTAGGGCACCCCTAGGCACCTCTAGGCTTAGGCTAGTGCACCCTAGGCTTGGGCTAGGGCAGCCCTATTCTTATGTAAGGGCACCCCTACTCTTAGACTTGGGCACTCCTAGGTTTAGGCTAGGGCACCCCTAGGCTTTGGCTAGGGCACCCCTAGGCTTAGGCTAGGGATCCCCTAGGCTTAGGCTAAGGCACCCCTAGGCTTAGGCTAGGACACCCCTAGGATTAGGCTAGGGCACCCATAGACTGAGGCTTAGGCTTGGGCTCCCCTAGGCTTGGGCTAGGGCACCCGTAGGCTTAGGCTAGGGCTCCCCTAGGCTTAGGCTAGAGAACCCCTAGGCTTAGGCTACGGCTAGGGCTCCCATAGCCTAAGGCTAGGGCAGCCCTAGGCTTAGGCTAGGGCACCCTAGGCTTAGGCTAGGGCAGCCATATTCTTAGGCTATGGCACCCCTACTCTTAGGCTAGGGCACTCTTAGGCTTAGGCTAGGGCACCCCTAGGCTTTGGCTAGGGCACTCCTAGGCTTAGGCTAAGGTTAGGTCTCCCCTAGCGTAAGGCTAGGGCACCCCTAGGTTTAGGCTAGGGCACCCATTGGCTTAGGCTAAGACTAGGGCTCCCCCAACCTAAGTCTATGGAACCCATAGGCTTAGGCTAGGGCACCCGTAGGCTTAGGCTAGGGAACCCCTAGGCTTAGGCTAGGGCACCCCTTGGCTTAGGCTAGGGCATCCCTAGGCTAAGGCTAAGCCTAGGGCTCCCCTAACCTAAGTCTAGGGCACCCCTAGGCTTAGGCTAGGACACCCCTAGGCTTAGGCCAGGGCACCCATAGGCTTAGGCTAAGGCTAGGGCTACCCTAGCCTAAGGCTAGGGCACCCCTAGGCTTAGGCTAGGGCACCCCTAGGCTTAGGCTAGGGCAACACTAGGCTTAGGCTAGGGCACCCCTAGGCTTAAGCTAAGGCACCCCTAGGCTTAGACTAGGGCACGAGAGGCTTAGGCTAGGGCACCCCTAGGCTTAGGCTAAGGCTAGGGCTCCTCTAGCCTAAGGCTAGGGCACCCCTAGGCTTAGGCTAGGGAACCCCTAGGATTAGGTTAGGGCACCACTAGGCTTAGGCTTGGTCACTCCTAGACTTAGGCTAGGGCAACCCTAGGCTTAGGCTGGGGCACCCCTAGGCTTAGGCTAAGGCTAGGCCTCCCCTCTCCTAAGGCTAGGGCACCCCTAGGCTCAGGCTAGGGCACCCCTAGGCTCAGGCAAGGGCACACCTAGGCTTAGGCTAGGGCACCCCTAGGTTTAGGCTAAGGCTAGGGCTCCCCTAGCCTAACTCTAGGACTCCCCTAGGCCCAGCTAGGGCACCCTTAGGCTTAGGCTAGGGCACCCCTCGGCTTAGGCTAAGGCTAGGGCTCCCCTAGCCTAAGGCTAGGGCACCCCTAGGCTTAGGCTAGGGCACCCCTAAGCTTAGGCTAAGGTACCCCAAGGCTTAGGCTAGGGCACCCCTAGGCTTAGGCTGAGGCTACGGCTCCCCTAGCCTCAGGCTAGGGCACACCTAGGCTTAGGTTAGGGCACCCGTAGGCTTAGGCTAGGGCTCCCCTAGGCTTAGGCTAGAGAACCCCTAGGCTTAGGCTAAGGCTAGGGCTCCCATAGCCTAAGGCTAGGGCAGCCCTAGGCTTAGGCAAGGGCACCCTAGGCTTAGGCTAGGGCAGCCATATTCTTAGGCTATGGCACCCCTACTCTTAGGCTAGGGCACTCTTAGGCTTAGTCTTGGGCACCTCTAGGCTTTGGCTAGGGCACTCCTAGGCTTAGGCTAAGGCTAGGTCTCCCCTAGCCTAAGGCTAGGGCACCCCTAGGCTTAGGCTAGGGCACCCATTGGCTTAGGCTAAGACTAGGGCTCCCCAAACCTAAGTCTATGGCACCCATAGGCTTAGGCTAGGGCACCCGTAGGCTTAGGCTAGGGAACCCCTAGGCTTAGGCTAGGGCACCCCTTGGCTTAGGCTAGGGCATCCCTAGGCTAAGGCTAAGCCTAGGGCTCCCCTAACATAAGTCTAGGGCACCCCTAGGCTTAGGATAGGACACCCCTAGGCTTAGGCTAAGGCAAGGGCTCCCCGAGCATCAGGCTAGGGCACCCCTAGGCTCAGGCAAGGGCACACCTAGGCTTAGGCTAGGGCACCCCTAGGTTTAGGCTAAGGCTAGGGCTCCCCTAGCCTAATGCTAGGACTCCCCTAGGCCCAGCTAGGGCACACTTAGGCTTAGGCTAGGGCACCCCTTGGCTTAGGCTAAGGCTAGGGCTCCCCAAACCTAAGTCTATGGCACCCATAGGCTTAGGCTAGGGCACCCGTAGGCTTAGGCTAGGGAACCCCTAGGCTTACGCTAGGGCACCCCTTGGCTTAGGCTAGGGCATCCCTAGGCTAAGGCTAAGCCTAGGGCTCCCCTAACCTAAGTATAGGGCAGCCCTAGGCTTAGGCTAGGACACCCCTAGGCTTAGGCCAGGGCACCCCTAGGCTTAGGCTAGGGCACCCCTAAGCTTAGGCTAGGGTACCCCTAGGCTTAGGCTAGGGCACCCCTAGGCTTAGGCTGAGGCTACGGCTCCCCTAGCCTCAGGCTAGGGCACCCCTAGGCTCGGGCTAGGGCACCCCAAGCTTAGGCTAGGGCACCCCTAGGCTTACGCTAAGGCTAGGGCTCCCCTAACCTAAGGCTAGGAATCCCCTAGGCTCAGGCAAGGGCACCCCTAGGTTTAGGCTAGGGCACCCCAGGCTTAGGCTAGGGCACCCCTATTCTTAGGCTAGGGCACCCCTACTCTTAGGCTAAGGCTAGGGCTCCCGTAGCCTAACGCTAGGACTCCCCTAGGCCCAGCTAGGGCACACTTAGGCTTAGGCTAGGGCACCCCTCGGCTTAGGCTTAGGCTAGGGCTCCCCAAACCTAAGTCTATGGCACCCATAGGCTTAGGCTAGGGCACCCGTAGGCTTAGGCTAGGGAACCCCTAGGCTTAGGCTAGGGCACCCCTTGGCTTAGGCTAGGGCATCCCTAGGCTAAGGCTAAGCCTAGGGCTCCCCTAACCTAAGTATAGGGCACCCCTAGGCTTAGGCTAGGACACCCCTAGGCTTAGGCCAGGGCACCCCTAGGCTTAGGCTAGGGCACCCCTAAGCTTAGGCTAGGGTACCCCTAGGCTTAGGCTAGGGCACCCCTAGGCTTAGGCTGAGGCTACGGCTCCCCTAGCCTCAGGCTAGGGCACCCCTAAGCTCGGGCTAGGGCACCCCAAGCTTAGGCTAGGGCACCCCTAGGTTTACGCTAAGGCTAGGGCTCCCCTAGCCTAAGGCTAGGAATCCCCTAGGCTCAGGCAAGGGCACCCCTAGGTTTAGGCTAGGGCACCCCAGGCTTAGGCTAGGGCACCCCTATTCTTAGGCTAGGGCACCCCTACTCTTAGGCTAAGGCTAGGGCTCCCGTAGCCTAAGGCTAGGGCACCCCTCGGCTTAGGCTAGGGCACCCCTAGGCTTAGGCTAGGACACCCCTAGGCTTAGGCCAGGGCACCCATAGGCTTAGGCTAAGGCTAGGGCTACCCTAGCCTAAGGCTAGGGCACCCCTAGGCTTAGGCTAGGGCACCCCTAGGCTTAGGCTAGGGCACCCCTAGGCTTAGGCTAAGGCACCCCTAGGCTTAGACTAGGGCACGATATGCTTAGGCTAGGGCACCCCTAGGCTTAGGCTAAGGCTAGGGCTTCCCTAGCCTAAGGCTAGGGCACCCCTAGGCTTAGTCTAGGGAACCCCTAGGCTTAGGTTAGGGCACCACTAGGCTTAGGCTTGGTCACCCCTAGACTTCGGCTAGGGTACCCCTAGGCTTAAGCTAGGGTACCCTAGGCTTAGGCCAGGGCACCCCTAGGCTTAGGCTAAGGCTACGGCTCCCCTAGCCTCAGGCTAAGGCACCCCTAGATTCAGGCTATGGCAACCCTAGGCTTAGGTTAGGGTACCCCTAGGCTTAGGCTAGGGAACCCCTACGCTTAGGCTAAGCCTACGGCTCCCCTAGCCTCAGGCTAGGGCACCCCTAGACTCAGGCTAGGTCACCCCTAGTTTTAGGGTAGGGCAATCCTAGGCTTAGGCTAAGGCTAGATCTCCCCTAGCCTCAGCCTAGGGCACCCCTAGGCTCAGGCTGGGGCACCCCTAGGCTTAGGCTAGGGTACCCCTAGGCTTAGACTAGGGCACCCCTAGGCTTAGGCTAAGGCTACCGCTCCCCTAGCCTCAGGCTAGGGCACCCTAGACTCAGGGTATGGCACCACTAGGCTTATGCTAGGGCACCCCTAGGCTTAGGCTATGGCACCCTTAGGCTTAGGGTAGGGCAACCCTAGGCTTAGGCTAAGGCTAGGGCACCCCTAGCCTAATTCAAGGGCACCCCTAGGCTTAGGCTAGGGCACCCCTAGGCTTAGGCTACGGTACCCCTAGGCATAGGCTAGGGCACCCTTAGGCTTATGCTAAGTCTACGGCTCCCCTGGCCTCAGGCTAGGGCACCCCTAGATTCAGGTTAGGGCACCCCTAGATTCAGACTAGGGCACCCCTAGGCTCAGGCTAGGGCACCCCTAGGCTTAGGCTAGGGCACCCCTAGGCTTAGGCTAAGGATAGTGTTCCCCTAGCCTAAGGCTAGGGCACCCCTAGGCTTAGGCTAAGGCTAGGGCTCCCATAGCCTAAGACTAGGGCACCCCTAGACTTAAGCTAGGGCACCCCTAGCTTAGGCTAGGGTACCCCTAGGCTTAGGCTAGGGCACCCGTAGGCTTAGTCTAGGGCACCCCTATTCTTAGGCTAGGGCACCCCTACTCTTAGGCTTGGGAAATCCTAGGCTTAGGCTAGGTCACCCCTAGGCTTAGGCTAGGGTACCCGAAGGCTTAGGGTAAGGCTAGGGCTCCCCTAGCCTAAGGCTAGGGCACCCCTAGGCTTAGGCTAGGGCACCCCTAGGCTTAGGCTAGGACACCCCTAGGCTTAGGGTAGGGCACCCATAGACTTAGTCTAAGGCTAGGGCTACCCTAGCCTAAGGCTAGGGCACCCGTAGGCTTAGGCTAGGGCACCCCTAGGCTTATGCTGGGGCACACCTAGGCTTAGGCTAAGGCTAGGGCTCCCCTCTCCTAAGGCTATGGGACCACTAGGCTTAGGCTAGGGCACCCCTAGGCTTAGGGTAGGACACCCCTAGGCTTAGGCTTGGGGACCCCTAGGCTTAGGCTAGGGCACCCCTAGACTCAGGGTATGCCACCCCTCGGCTCAGGCTAGGGCACCCCTAGATTTAGGCTCAGGCTAGGGCAACTCTAGTCTTTGCTAGGGCACCCCTAGGCTTAGGCTAAGGCAAGGGCTTCCTGAGCATCAGGCTAGGGCACCCCTAGGCTCAGGCAAGGGCACACCTAGGCTTAGGCTAGGGCACCCCTAGGTTTAGGCTAAGGCTAGGGCTCCCCTAGCCTACCTCTAGGACTCCCCTAGGCCCAGCTAGCGCACCCTTAGGCTTAGGCTAGGGCACCCCTCGGCTTAGGCTAAGGCTAGGACTCCCCTAGCCTAAGGCTAGGGCAACCCTAGGCTTAGGCTAGGGCACCCCTAAGCTTAGGCTAGGGTACCCCAAGGCTTAGGCTAGGGCACCCCTAGGCTTAGGCTGAGGCGCTGGCTCCCCTAACCTCAGGCTAGGGCACCCCTAGACTCAGGCTAGGGCATCCCTAGGGTCGGGCTACGGCACCCCAAGCTTAGGCTAGGGCACCCCTAGGCTTAGGCTAAGGCTAGGGCTCCTCTAGCCAAAGGCTAGGGCACCCCTAGGCTTAGGCTAGGGCACCCCTAGGCTTAGGCTAAGGCTAGGGCTCCCATAGCCTAAGGCTAGGGCACCTCTAGGCTTAGGCTAGTGCACTCTAGGCTTGGGCTAGGGCAGCCCTATTCTTATGCAAGGGCACCCCTACTCTTAGGCTAGGGCACTCCTAGGCTTAGGCTAGGGCACCCCTAGGCTTTGGCTAGGGCACCCCTAGGCTTAGGCTAGGGCTCCCCTAGGCTTAGGCTAAGGCACCCCTAGGCTTAGGCTAGGACACCCCTAGGATTAGGCTAGGGCACCCATAGACTGAGGCTTAGGCTACGGCTCCCCTAGGCTTAGGCTAGGGCACCCCAGGCTTAGGCTAAGGCTAGGGCTCCTCTAGCCAAAGGCTAGGGCACCCCTAGGCTTAGGTTAGGGCACCCGTAGGCTTAGGCTAGGGCTCCCCTAGGCTTAGGCTAGAGAACCCCTAGGCTTAGGCTAAGGCTAGGGCTCCCATAGCCTAAGGCTAGGGCAGCCCTAGGCTTAGGCAAGGGCACCCTAGGCTTAGGCTAGGGCAGCCATATTCTTAGGCTATGGCACCCCTACTCTTAGGCTAGGGCACTCTAAGGCTTAGGCTAGGGCACCCCTAGGCTTTAGCTAGGGCACTCCTAGGCTTAGGCTAAGGCTAGGTCTCCCCTAGCCTAAGGCTAGGGCACCCCTAGGCTTAGGCTAGGGCACCCATTGGCTTAGGCTAAGACTAGGACTCCCCAAACCTAAGTCTATGGCACCCATAGGCTTAGGCTAGGGCACCCGTAGGCTTAGGCTAGGGAACCCCTAGGCTTAGGCTAGGGCACCCCTTGGCTTAGGCTAGGGCATCCCTAGGCTAAGGCTAAGCCTAGGGCTCCCCTAACATAAGTCTAGGGCACCCCTAGGCTTGGGCTAGGACACCCCTAGGCTTAGGCTAAGGCAAGGGCTCCCCGAGCATGAGGCTAGGGCACCCCTAGGCTCAGGCAAAGGCACACCTAGGCTTAGGCTAGGGCACCCCTAGGTTTAGTCTAAGGCTAGGGCTCCCCTAGCCTAACGCTAGGACTCCCCTAGGCCCAGCTAGGGCACCCTTAGGCTTAGGCTAGGGCACCCCTCGGCTTAGGCTAAGGCTAGGGCTCCCCTAGCCTAAGGCTAGGGCACCCCTAGGCTTAGGCTAGGGCACCCCTAAGCTTAGGCTAGGGTACCCCTAGGCTTAGGCTATGGCACCCCTAGACTTAGGCTGAGGCTACGGCTCCCCTAGCCTCAGGCTAGGGCACCCCTAGACTCAGGTTAGGGCACCCCTAGGCTCGGGCTAGGGCACCCC
Organism: Tenrec ecaudatus; assembly: GCF_050624435.1. NCBI lineage: Eukaryota > Metazoa > Chordata > Mammalia > Afrosoricida > Tenrecidae > Tenrec > Tenrec ecaudatus. The sequence goes on along the minus strand of NW_027457668.1, from coordinate 94,620 downwards.
AAGCTTAGGCTAGGGCACCCCTAGGCTTAGGCTAAGGCTAGGGCTCCTCTAGCCAAAGGCTAGGGCACCCCTAGGCACCTCTAGGCTTAGGCTAGTGCACCCTAGGCTTGGGCTCGGGCAGCCCTATTCTTATGTAAGGGCACCCCTACTCTTAGGCTAGGGCACTCCTAGGCTTAGGCTAGGGCACTCCTAGGCTTTGAATAGGGCACCCCTAGGCTTAGGCTAGGGTACCCTAAGGCTTAGGGTAAGGCTAGGGCTCCCCTAGCCTAAGGCTAGGGCACCCCTAGGCTTAGGCTGGGGCACCCCTAGGCTTAGGCTAAGGCTAGGGCTCCCATAGCCTAAGGCTAGGGCACCTCTAGGCTTAGGCTAGTGCACTCTAGGCTTGGGCTAGGGCAGCCCTATTCTTATGCAAGGGCACCCCTACTCTTAGGCTAGGGCACTCCTAGGCTTAGGCTAGGGCACCCCTAAGCTTTGGCTAGGGCACCCCTAGGCTTAGGCTAGGGCTCCCCTAGGCTTAGGCTAAGGCACCCCTAGGCTTAGGCTAGGACACCCCTAGGATTAGGCTAGGGCACCCATAGACTGAGGCTTAGGCTACGGCTCCCCTAGGCTTAGGCTAGGGCACCCCAGGCTTAGGCTAAGGCTAGGGCTCCTCTAGCCAAAGGCTAGGGCACCCCTAGGCTTAGGTTAGGGCACCCGTAGGCTTAGGCTAGGGCTCCCCTAGGCTTAGGCTAAGGCTAGGGCTCCTCTAGCCAAAGGCTAGGGCACCCCTAGGCTTAGGCTAGGGCACCCCTAGGCTTAGGCTAAGGCTAGGGCTCCCATAGCCTAAGGCTAGGGCACCTCTAGGCTTAGGCTAGTGCACTCTAGGCTTGGGCTAGGGCAGCCCTATTCTTATGCAAGGGCACCCCTACTCTTAGGCTAGGGTACTCCTAGGCTTAGGCTAGGGCACCCCTAGGCTTTGGCTAGGGCACCCCTAGGCTTAGGCTAGGGCTCCCCTAGGCTTAGGCTAAGGCACCCCTAGGCTTAGGCTAGGACACCCCTAGGATTAGGCTAGGGCACCCATAGACTGAGGCTTAGGCTACGGCTCCCCTAGGCTTAGGCTAGGGCACCCCAGGCTTAGGCTAAGGCTAGGGCTCCTCTAGCCAAAGGCTAGGGCACCCCTAGGCTTAGGTTAGGGCACCCGTAGGCTTAGGCTAGGGCTCCCCTAGGCTTAGGCTAGAGAACCCCTAGGCTTAGGCTAAGGCTAGGGCTCCCATAGCCTAAGGCTAGGGCAGCCCTAGGCTTAGGCAAGGGCACCCTAGGCTTAGGCTAGGGCAGCCATATTCTTAGGCTATGGCACCCCTACTCTTAGGCTAGGGCACTCTAAGGCTTAGGCTAGGGCACCCCTAGGCTTTGGCTAGGGCACTCCTAGGCTTAGGCTAAGGCTAGGTCTCCCCTAGCCTAAGGCTAGGGCACCCCTAGGCTTAGGCTAGGGCACCCATTGGCTTAGGCTAAGACTAGGACTCCCCAAACCTAAGTCTATGGCACCCATAGGCTTAGGCTAGGGCACCCGTAGGCTTAGGCTAGGGAACCCCTAGGCTTAGGCTAGGGCACCCCTTGGCTTAGGCTAGGGCATCCCTAGGCTAAGGCTAAGCCTAGGGCTCCCCTAACATAAGTCTAGGGCACCCCTAGGCTTGGGCTAGGACACCCCTAGGCTTAGGCTAAGGCAAGGGCTCCCCGAGCATGAGGCTAGGGCACCCCTAGGCTCAGGCAAGGGCACACCTAGGCTTAGGCTAGGGCACCCCTAGGTTTAGTCTAAGGCTAGGGCTCCCCTAGCCTAACGCTAGGACTCCCCTAGGCCCAGCTAGGGCACCCTTAGGCTTAGGCTAGGGCACCCCTCGGCTTAGGCTAAGGCTAGGGCTCCCCTAGCCTAAGGCTAGGGCACCCCTAGGCTTAGGCTAGGGCACCCCTAAGCTTAGGCTAGGGTACCCCTAGGCTTAGGCTATGGCACCCCTAGACTTAGGCTGAGGCTACGGCTCCCCTAGCCTCAGGCTAGGGCACCCCTAGACTCAGGTTAGGGCACCCCTAGGCTCGGGCTAGGGCACCCCAAGCTTAGGCTAGGGCACCCCTAGGCTTAGGCTAAGGCTAGGGCTCCTCTAGCCAAAGGCTAGGGCACCCCTAGGCACCTCTAGGCTTAGGCTAGTGCACCCTAGGCTTGGGCTAGGGCAGCCCTATTCTTATGTAAGGGCACGCCTACTCTTAGGCTAGGGCACTCCTAGGCTTAGGCTAGGGCACCCCTAGGCTTTGGCTAGGGCACCCCTAGGCTTAGGCTAGGGTACCCTAAGGCTTAGGGTAAGGCTAGGGCTCCCCTAGCCTAAGGCTAGGGCACCCCTAGGCTTAGGCTGGGGCACCCCTAGGCTTAGGCTAAGGCTAGGGCTCCCATAGCCTAAGGCTAGGGCACCTCTAGGCTTAGGCTAGTGCACTCTAGGCTTGGGCTAGGGCAGCCCTATTCTTATGCAAGGGCACCCCTACTCTTAGGCTAGGGCACTCCTAGGCTTAGGCTAGGGCACCCCTAAGCTTTGGCTAGGGCACCCCTAGGCTTAGGCTAGGGCTCCCCTAGGCTTAGGCTAAGGCACCCCTAGGCTTAGGCTAGGACACCCCTAGGATTAGGCTAGGGCACCCATAGACTGAGGCTTAGGCTACGGCTCCCCTAGGCTTAGGCTAGGGCACCCAAGGCTTAGGCTAAGGCTAGGGCTCCTCTAGCCAAAGGCTAGGGCACCCCTAGGCTTAGGTTAGGGCACCCGTAGGCTTAGGCTAGGGCTCCCCTAGGCTTAGGCTAGAGAACCCCTAGGCTTAGGCTAAGGCTAGGGCTCCCATAGCCTAAGGCTAGGGCAGCCCTAGGCTTAGGCAAGGGCACCCTAGGCTTAGGCTAGGGCAGCCATATTCTTAGGCTATGGCACCCCTACTCTTAGGCTAGGGCACTCTTAGGCTTAGGCTAGGGCACCCCTAGGCTTTGGCTAGGGCACTCCTAGGCTTAGGCTAAGGCTAGGTCTCCCCTAGCCTAAGGCTAGGGCACCCCTAGGCTTAGGCTAGGGCACCCATTGGCTTAGGCTAAGACTAGGGCTCCCCAAACCTAAGTCTATGGCACCCATAGGCTTAGGCTAGGGCACCCGTAGGCTTAGGCTAGGGAACCCCTAGGCTTAGGCTAGGGCACCCCTTGGCTTAGGCTAGGGCATCCCTAGGCTAAGGCTAAGCCTAGGGCTCCCCTAACATAAGTCTAGGGCACCCCTAGGCTTGGGCTAGGACACCCCTAGGCTTAGGCTAAGGCTAGGGCTCCTCTAGCCAAAGGCTAGGGCAACCCTAGGCTTAGGCTAGGGCACCCGTAGGCTTAGGCTAGGGCTCCCCTAGGCTTAGGCTAGAGAACCCCTAGGCTTAGGCTAAGGCTAGGGCTCCCATAGCCTAAGGCTAGAGCAGCCCTAGGCTTAGGCTAGGGCACCCTAGGCTTAGGCTAGGGCAGCCATATTCTTAGGCTATGGCACCCCTACTCTTAGGCTAGGGCACTCTTAGGCTTAGGCTAGGGCACCCCTAGGCTTTGGCTAGGGTACTCCTAGGCTTAGGCTAAGGCTAGGTCTCCCCTAGCGTAAGGCTAGGGCACCCCTAGGCTTAGGCTAGGGCACCCACTGGCTTAGGCTAAGACTAGGGCTCCCCAAACCTAAGTCTATGGCACCCATAGGCTTAGGCTAGGGCACCCGCAGGCTTAGGCTAGGGAACCCCTAGGCTTAGGCTAGGGCACCCCTTGGCTTAGGCTAGGGCATCCCTAGGCTAAGGCAAAGCCTAGGGCTCCCCTAACCTAAGTCTAGGGTACCCCTAGGCTTAGGCTAGGACACCCCTAGGCTTAGGCCAGGGCACCCATAGGCTTAGGCTAAGTTTAGGGCTACCCTAGCCTAAGGCTAGGGCACCCCTAGGCTAAGTCTAGGGCACCCCTAGGCTTAGGCTAGGGCACCCCTAGGCTTAGGCTAAGGCACCCCTAGGCTTAGACTAGGGCACGATAGGCTTAGGATAGGGCACCCCTAGGCTTAGGCTAAGGCTAGGGCTCCTCTAGCCTAAGGCTAGGGCACCCCTAGCCTTAGGCTAGGGAACCCCTAGGATTAGGTTAGGGCACCACTAGGCTTTGGCTTGGTCACCCCTAGACTTAGGCTAGGGCACCCCTAGGCTTAGGCTAAGGCTAGGGCTCCCCTCGCATAAGGCTAGGGCACCCCTAGGCTCAGGCTAGGGCACCCCTAGGCTTAGGCTAGGGTACCCCTAGGCTTAGGCTAGGGTACCTTAGGCTTAGGCCAGGGCACCCCTAGGATTAGGCTAGGACACACCTAGCCTTAGGCTAGGGCACCCCTAGGCTTATGCTAACGCTAGGGCTCCCCTAGCCTAAGGCTAGGGCACCCCTAGGCTTAGGCTAGGGCTCCCCTAGCCTAAGGCTAGGGCACCATTAGGCTTAGGCTAGGGCACCCCTAAGCTTAGGCTAGGGCACCTCTAGACTTAGGCTAGGGCACCCCTAGGCTTAGGCTAGGGCACATCTAGGCTTAGGCAAGTGCACCCCTAGGCTTAGGCTAAGGCTAGGGCACCCCTAGGCTCAGGCTAGGGCACCCCCAGTCTTAGGCTAGGACACCCCTAGGCTTAGGCTAGAGCACCCGTAGGCTTAGGCTAGGGCACCCCTAGGCTTACGCTAAGGCTAGGGCTCCCCTAGCCTAAGGCTAGCAATCCCCTAGGCTCAGGCAAGGGCACCCCTAGGTTAAGGCTAGGGAACCCCAGGCTTAGGCTAGGGCACCCCTATTCTTAGGTTAGGGCACCCCTACTCTTAGGCTAAGGCTAGGGCTCCCCTAGTCAAAGGCTAGGGGACCCCTCGGCTTAGGCTAGGGTACCCCTAGGCTTAGGCTAGGACACCCCTAGGCTTAGGCCAGGGCACCCATAGGCTTAGGTTAAGGCTAGTGCTACCCTAGCCTAAGGCTAGGGCACCCCTAGGCTAAGGCTAGGGCACCCCTAGGCATAGGCTAAGGCACCCCTAGGCTTAGGCTAGGGCACCCCTAGGCTTAGGCTAAGGCACCCCTAGGCTTAGACTAGGGCACGATAGGCTTAGGCTAGGGCACCCCTAGGCTTAGGCTAAGGCTAGGGCTCCCCTAGCCTAAGGCTAGGGCACCCCTAGGCTTAGGCTAGGGTACCCCTAGGCTTAGGTTAGGGCACCACTAGGCTTAGGCTAGGGCACCCCTAGGCTTAGGCTAAGGCTAGGGCTCCCCTAGCCTAAGGCTAGGGCACCCCTAGGCTTATGCTAGGGTACCCTATGCTTAGGCCAGTGCACCCCTAGGCTTAGGCTAAGGCTACGGCTCCCCTAGCCTCAGGCTAAGGCACCCCTAGACTCAGGCTATGACACCCCTAGGCTTAGGTTAGGGTACCCCTAGGCTTAGGCTAGGGAACCCCTACGCTTAGGCTAAGCCTACGGCTCCCCTAGCCTCCGGCTAGGGCACCCCTAGTCTCAGGCTAGGTCACCCCTAGTTTTAGGGTAGGGCAATCCTAGGCTTAGGCTAAGGCTAGATCTCCCCTAGCCTCAGCCTAGGGCACCCCTACGCTCAGGCTCGGGCACCCCTATGCTTAGGCTAGGGTACCCTTAGGCTTAGACTAGGGCACCCCTAGGCTTAGGCTAAGGCTACCGCTCCCCTAGCCTCAGGCTAGGGCACCCAAGACTCAGGGTATGGCACCACTAGGCTTATGCTAGGGCACCCCTAGGCTTAGGCTAGGGCACCCTTAGGCTTAGGCTAGGGCAACCCTAGGCTTAGGCTAAGGCTAGGGCACCCCTAGCCTAATTCAAGGGCACCCCTAGGCTTAGGCTAGGGCACCCCTAGGCTTAGGCTACGGTACCCCTAGGCATAGGCTAGGGCACCCTTAGGCTTATGCTAAGTCTACGGCTCCCCTGGACTCAGGCTAGGGCACCCCTAGACTCAGGTTAGGGCACCCCTAGATTCAGACTAGGGTACCCCTAGGCTCAGGCTAGGGCACCCCTAGGCTTAGGCTAGGGCACCCCTAGGCTTAGGCTAAGGATAGTGTTCCCCTAGCCTAAGGCTAGGGCACCCCTAGGCTTAGGCTAAGGCTAGGGCTCCCATAGCCTAAGGCTAGGGCACCCCTAGACTTAAGCTAGGGCACCCCTAGCTTAGGCTAGGGTACCCGAAGGCTTAGGGTAAGGCTAGGGCTCCCCTAGCCTAAGGCTAGGGCACCCCTAGGCTTAGGCTAGGGCACCCCTAGGCTTAGGCTAGGACACCCCTAGGCTTAGGTTAGGGCACCCATAGACTTAGGCTAAGGCTAGGGCTACCCTAGCCTAAGGCTAGGGAACCCATAGGCTTAGGCTAGGGCACCCCTAGGCTTATGCTGGGGCACACCTAGGCTTAGGCTAAGGCTAGGGCTCCCCTCTCCTAAGGCTAGGGGACCACTAGGCTTAGGCTAGGGCACCCCTAGGCTTAGGGTAGGACACCCCTAGGCTTAGGCTAGGGCACCCCTAGGCTTAGGCTAGCACTCCCCTAAGCTCAGGCTAGGGCACCCCTAGATTTAGGCTCAGGCTAGGGCAACTCTAGTCTCTGCTAGGGCACCCCTAGGCTTAGGCTAAGGCAAGGGCTCCCCGAGCATCAGGCTAGGGCACCCCTAGGCTCAGGCAAGGGCACACCTAAGCTTAGGCTAGGGCACCCCTAGGTTTAGGCTAAGGCTAGGGCTCCCCTAGCCTAACTCTAAGACTCCCCTAGGCCCAGCTAGGGCACCCTTAGGCTTAGGCTAGGGCACCCCTCGGCTTAGGCTAAGGCTAGGGCTCCCCTAGCCTAAGGCTAGGGCACCCCTAGGCTTAGGCTAGGGCACCCCTAAGCTTAGGCTAGGGTACCCCAAGGCTTAGGCTAGGGCACCCCTAGGCTTAGGCTGAGGCTATGGCTCCCCTAACCTCAGGCTAGGGCACCCCTAGACTCAGGCTAGGGCACCCCTAGGGTCGGGCTACGGCACCCCAAGCTAAGGCTAGGGCACCCCTAGGCTTAGGCTAAGGCTAGGGCTCCTCTAGCCAAAGGCTAGGGCACCCCTAGGCTTAGGCTAGGGTACCCCTAGGCTTAGGCTAAGGCTAGGCCTCCCATAGCCTAAGGCTAGGGCACCTCTAGGCTTAGGCTAGTGCACCCTAGGCTTGGGCTAGGGCAGCCCTATTCTTATGCAAGGGCACCCCTACTCTTAGGCTAGGGCACTCCTAGGCTTAGGCTAGGGCACCCCTAGGCTTTGGCTAGGGCACCCCTAGGCTTAGGCTAGGGCTCCCCTAGGCTTAGGCTAAGGCACCCCTAGGCTTAGGCTAGGACACCCCTAGGATTAGGCTAGGGCACCCATAGACTGAGGCTTAGGCTACGGCTCCCCTAGGCTTAGGCTAGGGCACCCCAGGCTTAGGCTAAGGCTAGGGCTCCTCTAGCCAAAGGCTAGGGCACCCCTAGGCTTAGGTTAGGGCACCCGTAGGCTTAGGCTAGGGCTCCCCTAGGCTTAGGCTAGAGAACCCCTAGGCTTAGGCTAAGGCTAGGGCTCCCATAGCCTAAGGCTAGGGCAGCCCTAGGCTTAGGCAAGGGCACCCTAGGCTTAGGCTAGGGCAGCCATATTCTTAGGCTATGGCACCCCTACTCTTAGGCTAGGGCACTCTAAGGCTTAGGCTAGGGCACCCCTAGGCTTTGGCTAGGGCACTCCTAGGCTTAGGCTAAGGCTAGGTCTCCCCTAGCCTAAGGCTAGGGCACCCCTAGGCTTAGGCTAGGGCACCCATTGGCTTAGGCTAAGACTAGGACTCCCCAAACCTAAGTCTATGGCACCCATAGGCTTAGGCTAGGGCACCCGTAGGCTTAGGCTAGGGAACCCCTAGGCTTAGGCTAGGGCACCCCTTGGCTTAGGCTAGGGCATCCCTAGGCTAAGGCTAAGCCTAGGGCTCCCCTAACATAAGTCTAGGGCACCCCTAGGCTTGGGCTAGGACACCCCTAGGCTTAGGCTAAGGCAAGGGCTCCCCGAGCATGAGGCTAGGGCACCCCTAGGCTCAGGCAAGGGCACACCTAGGCTTAGGCTAGGGCACCCCTAGGTTTAGTCTAAGGCTAGGGCTCCCCTAGCCTAACGCTAGGACTCCCCTAGGCCCAGCTAGGGCACCCTTAGGCTTAGGCTAGGGCACCCCTCGGCTTAGGCTAAGGCTAGGGCTCCCCTAGCCTAAGGCTAGGGCACCCCTAGGCTTAGGCTAGGGCACCCCTAAGCTTAGGCTAGGGTACCCCTAGGCTTAGGCTATGGCACCCCTAGACTTAGGCTGAGGCTACGGCTCCCCTAGCCTCAGGCTAGGGCACCCCTAGACTCAGGTTAGGGCACCCCTAGGCTCGGGCTAGGGCACCCCAAGCTTAGGCTAGGGCACCCCTAGGCTTAGGCTAAGGCTAGGGCTCCTCTAGCCAAAGGCTAGGGCACCCCTAGGCACCTCTAGGCTTAGGCTAGTGCACCCTAGGCTTGGGCTAGGGCAGCCCTATTCTTATGTAAGGGCACGCCTACTCTTAGGCTAGGGCACTCCTAGGCTTAGGCTAGGGCACCCCTAGGCTTTGGCTAGGGCACCCCTAGGCTTAGGCTAGGGTACCCTAAGGCTTAGGGTAAGGCTAGGGCTCCCCTAGCCTAAGGCTAGGGCACCCCTAGGCTTAGGCTGGGGCACCCCTAGGCTTAGGCTAAGGCTAGGGCTCCCATAGCCTAAGGCTAGGGCACCTCTAGGCTTAGGCTAGTGCACTCTAGGCTTGGGCTAGGGCAGCCCTATTCTTATGCAAGGGCACCCCTACTCTTAGGCTAGGGCACTCCTAGGCTTAGGCTAGGGCACCCCTAAGCTTTGGCTAGGGCACCCCTAGGCTTAGGCTAGGGCTCCCCTAGGCTTAGGCTAAGGCACCCCTAGGCTTAGGCTAGGACACCCCTAGGATTAGGCTAGGGCACCCATAGACTGAGGCTTAGGCTACGGCTCCCCTAGGCTTAGGCTAGGGCACCCAAGGCTTAGGCTAAGGCTAGGGCTCCTCTAGCCAAAGGCTAGGGCACCCCTAGGCTTAGGTTAGGGCACCCGTAGGCTTAGGCTAGGGCTCCCCTAGGCTTAGGCTAGAGAACCCCTAGGCTTAGGCTAAGGCTAGGGCTCCCATAGCCTAAGGCTAGGGCAGCCCTAGGCTTAGGCAAGGGCACCCTAGGCTTAGGCTAGGGCAGCCATATTCTTAGGCTATGGCACCCCTACTCTTAGGCTAGGGCACTCTTAGGCTTAGGCTAGGGCACCCCTAGGCTTTGGCTAGGGCACTCCTAGGCTTAGGCTAAGGCTAGGTCTCCCCTAGCCTAAGGCTAGGGCACCCCTAGGCTTAGGCTAGGGCACCCATTGGCTTAGGCTAAGACTAGGGCTCCCCAAACCTAAGTCTATGGCACCCATAGGCTTAGGCTAGGGCACCCGTAGGCTTAGGCTAGGGAACCCCTAGGCTTAGGCTAGGGCACCCCTTGGCTTAGGCTAGGGCATCCCTAGGCTAAGGCTAAGCCTAGGGCTCCCCTAACATAAGTCTAGGGCACCCCTAGGCTTGGGCTAGGACACCCCTAGGCTTAGGCTAAGGCTAGGGCTCCTCTAGCCAAAGGCTAGGGCAACCCTAGGCTTAGGCTAGGGCACCCGTAGGCTTAGGCTAGGGCTCCCCTAGGCTTAGGCTAGAGAACCCCTAGGCTTAGGCTAAGGCTAGGGCTCCCATAGCCTAAGGCTAGAGCAGCCCTAGGCTTAGGCTAGGGCACCCTAGGCTTAGGCTAGGGCAGCCATATTCTTAGGCTATGGCACCCCTACTCTTAGGCTAGGGCACTCTTAGGCTTAGGCTAGGGCACCCCTAGGCTTTGGCTAGGGTACTCCTAGGCTTAGGCTAAGGCTAGGTCTCCCCTAGCGTAAGGCTAGGGCACCCCTAGGCTTAGGCTAGGGCACCCACTGGCTTAGGCTAAGACTAGGGCTCCCCAAACCTAAGTCTATGGCACCCATAGGCTTAGGCTAGGGCACCCGCAGGCTTAGGCTAGGGAACCCCTAGGCTTAGGCTAGGGCACCCCTTGGCTTAGGCTAGGGCATCCCTAGGCTAAGGCAAAGCCTAGGGCTCCCCTAACCTAAGTCTAGGGTACCCCTAGGCTTAGGCTAGGACACCCCTAGGCTTAGGCCAGGGCACCCATAGGCTTAGGCTAAGTTTAGGGCTACCCTAGCCTAAGGCTAGGGCACCCCTAGGCTAAGTCTAGGGCACCCCTAGGCTTAGGCTAGGGCACCCCTAGGCTTAGGCTAAGGCACCCCTAGGCTTAGACTAGGGCACGATAGGCTTAGGATAGGGCACCCCTAGGCTTAGGCTAAGGCTAGGGCTCCTCTAGCCTAAGGCTAGGGCACCCCTAGCCTTAGGCTAGGGAACCCCTAGGATTAGGTTAGGGCACCACTAGGCTTTGGCTTGGTCACCCCTAGACTTAGGCTAGGGCACCCCTAGGCTTAGGCTAAGGCTAGGGCTCCCCTCGCATAAGGCTAGGGCACCCCTAGGCTCAGGCTAGGGCACCCCTAGGCTTAGGCTAGGGTACCCCTAGGCTTAGGCTAGGGTACCTTAGGCTTAGGCCAGGGCACCCCTAGGATTAGGCTAGGACACACCTAGCCTTAGGCTAGGGCACCCCTAGGCTTATGCTAACGCTAGGGCTCCCCTAGCCTAAGGCTAGGGCACCCCTAGGCTTAGGCTAGGGCTCCCCTAGCCTAAGGCTAGGGCACCATTAGGCTTAGGCTAGGGCACCCCTAAGCTTAGGCTAGGGCACCTCTAGACTTAGGCTAGGGCACCCCTAGGCTTAGGCTAGGGCACATCTAGGCTTAGGCAAGTGCACCCCTAGGCTTAGGCTAAGGCTAGGGCACCCCTAGGCTCAGGCTAGGGCACCCCCAGTCTTAGGCTAGGACACCCCTAGGCTTAGGCTAGGGCACCCGTAGGCTTAGGCTAGGGCACCCCTAGGCTTACGCTAAGGCTAGGGCTCCCCTAGCCTAAGGCTAGCAATCCCCTAGGCTCAGGCAAGGGCACCCCTAGGTTAAGGCTAGGGAACCCCAGGCTTAGGCTAGGGCACCCCTATTCTTAGGTTAGGGCACCCCTACTCTTAGGCTAAGGCTAGGGCTCCCCTAGTCAAAGGCTAGGGGACCCCTCGGCTTAGGCTAGGGTACCCCTAGGCTTAGGCTAGGACACCCCTAGGCTTAGGCCAGGGCACCCATAGGCTTAGGTTAAGGCTAGTGCTACCCTAGCCTAAGGCTAGGGCACCCCTAGGCTAAGGCTAGGGCACCCCTAGGCATAGGCTAAGGCACCCCTAGGCTTAGGCTAGGGCACCCCTAGGCTTAGGCTAAGGCACCCCTAGGCTTAGACTAGGGCACGATAGGCTTAGGCTAGGGCACCCCTAGGCTTAGGCTAAGGCTAGGGCTCCCCTAGCCTAAGGCTAGGGCACCCCTAGGCTTAGGCTAGGGTACCCCTAGGCTTAGGTTAGGGCACCACTAGGCTTAGGCTAGGGCACCCCTAGGCTTAGGCTAAGGCTAGGGCTCCCCTAGCCTAAGGCTAGGGCACCCCTAGGCTTATGCTAGGGTACCCTATGCTTAGGCCAGTGCACCCCTAGGCTTAGGCTAAGGCTACGGCTCCCCTAGCCTCAGGCTAAGGCACCCCTAGACTCAGGCTATGACACCCCTAGGCTTAGGTTAGGGTACCCCTAGGCTTAGGCTAGGGAACCCCTACGCTTAGGCTAAGCCTACGGCTCCCCTAGCCTCCGGCTAGGGCACCCCTAGTCTCAGGCTAGGTCACCCCTAGTTTTAGGGTAGGGCAATCCTAGGCTTAGGCTAAGGCTAGATCTCCCCTAGCCTCAGCCTAGGGCACCCCTACGCTCAGGCTCGGGCACCCCTATGCTTAGGCTAGGGTACCCTTAGGCTTAGACTAGGGCACCCCTAGGCTTAGGCTAAGGCTACCGCTCCCCTAGCCTCAGGCTAGGGCACCCAAGACTCAGGGTATGGCACCACTAGGCTTATGCTAGGGCACCCCTAGGCTTAGGCTAGGGCACCCTTAGGCTTAGGCTAGGGCAACCCTAGGCTTAGGCTAAGGCTAGGGCACCCCTAGCCTAATTCAAGGGCACCCCTAGGCTTAGGCTAGGGCACCCCTAGGCTTAGGCTACGGTACCCCTAGGCATAGGCTAGGGCACCCTTAGGCTTATGCTAAGTCTACGGCTCCCCTGGACTCAGGCTAGGGCACCCCTAGACTCAGGTTAGGGCACCCCTAGATTCAGACTAGGGTACCCCTAGGCTCAGGCTAGGGCACCCCTAGGCTTAGGCTAGGGCACCCCTAGGCTTAGGCTAAGGATAGTGTTCCCCTAGCCTAAGGCTAGGGCACCCCTAGGCTTAGGCTAAGGCTAGGGCTCCCATAGCCTAAGGCTAGGGCACCCCTAGACTTAAGCTAGGGCACCCCTAGCTTAGGCTAGGGTACCCGAAGGCTTAGGGTAAGGCTAGGGCTCCCCTAGCCTAAGGCTAGGGCACCCCTAGGCTTAGGCTAGGGCACCCCTAGGCTTAGGCTAGGACACCCCTAGGCTTAGGTTAGGGCACCCATAGACTTAGGCTAAGGCTAGGGCTACCCTAGCCTAAGGCTAGGGAACCCATAGGCTTAGGCTAGGGCACCCCTAGGCTTATGCTGGGGCACACCTAGGCTTAGGCTAAGGCTAGGGCTCCCCTCTCCTAAGGCTAGGGGACCACTAGGCTTAGGCTAGGGCACCCCTAGGCTTAGGGTAGGACACCCCTAGGCTTAGGCTAGGGCACCCCTAGGCTTAGGCTAGCACTCCCCTAAGCTCAGGCTAGGGCACCCCTAGATTTAGGCTCAGGCTAGGGCAACTCTAGTCTCTGCTAGGGCACCCCTAGGCTTAGGCTAAGGCAAGGGCTCCCCGAGCATCAGGCTAGGGCACCCCTAGGCTCAGGCAAGGGCACACCTAAGCTTAGGCTAGGGCACCCCTAGGTTTAGGCTAAGGCTAGGGCTCCCCTAGCCTAACTCTAAGACTCCCCTAGGCCCAGCTAGGGCACCCTTAGGCTTAGGCTAGGGCACCCCTCGGCTTAGGCTAAGGCTAGGGCTCCCCTAGCCTAAGGCTAGGGCACCCCTAGGCTTAGGCTAGGGCACCCCTAAGCTTAGGCTAGGGTACCCCAAGGCTTAGGCTAGGGCACCCCTAGGCTTAGGCTGAGGCTATGGCTCCCCTAACCTCAGGCTAGGGCACCCCTAGACTCAGGCTAGGGCACCCCTAGGGTCGGGCTACGGCACCCCAAGCTAAGGCTAGGGCACCCCTAGGCTTAGGCTAAGGCTAGGGCTCCTCTAGCCAAAGGCTAGGGCACCCCTAGGCTTAGGCTAGGGTACCCCTAGGCTTAGGCTAAGGCTAGGCCTCCCATAGCCTAAGGCTAGGGCACCTCTAGGCTTAGGCTAGTGCACCCTAGGCTTGGGCTAGGGCAGCCCTATTCTTATGCAAGGGCACCCCTACTCTTAGGCTAGGGCACTCCTAGGCTTAGGCTAGGGCACCCCTAGGCTTTGGCTAGGGCACCCCTAGGCTTAGGCTAGGGCTCCCCTAGGCTTAGGCTAAGGCACCCCTAGGCTTAGGCTAGGACACCCCTAGGATTAGGCTAGGGCACCCATAGACTGAGGCTTAGGCTACGGCTCCCCTAGGCTTAGGCTAGGGCACCCCAGGCTTAGGCTAAGGCTAGGGCTCCTCTAGCCAAAGGCTAGGGCACCCCTAGGCTTAGGTTAGGGCACCCGTAAGCTTAGGCTAGGGCTCCCCTAGGCTTAGGCTAGAGAACCCCTAGGCTTAGGCTAAGGCTAGGGCTCCCATAGCCTAAGGCTAGGGCAGCCCTAGGCTTAGGCAAGGGCACCCTAGGCTTAGGCTAGGGCAGCCATATTCTTAGGCTATGGCACCCCTACTCTTAGGCTAGGGCACTCTTAGGCTTAGGCTAGGGCACCCCTAGGCTTTGGCTAGGGCACTCCTAGGCTTAGGCTAAGGCTAGGTCTCCCCTAGCCTAAGGCTAGGGCACCCCTAGGCTTAGGCTAGGGCACCCATTGGCTTAGGCTAAGACTAGGGCTCCCCAAACCTAAGTCTATGGCACCCATAGGCTTAGGCTAGGGCACCCGTAGGATTAGGCTAGGGAACCCCTAGGCTTAGGCTAGGGCACCCCTTGGCTTAGGCTAGGGCATCCCTAGGCTAAGGCTAAGCCTAGGGCTCCCCTAACATAAGTCTAGGGCACCCCTAGGCTTGGGCTAGGACACCCCTAGGCTTAGGCCAAGGCACCCATAGGCTTAGGCTAAGGCTAGGGCTACCCTAGCCTAAGGCTAGGGCACCCCTAGGCTTAGTCTAGGGCACCCCTAGACTTAGGCTAGGGCACCCCTAGGCTTAGGCTAGGGCACCCCTAGGCTTAGGCTAAGGCACCCCTAGGCTTAGACTAGGGCACGATAGGCTTAGGCTAGGGCACCCCTAGGCTTAGGCTAAGGCTAGGGCTCCTCTAGCCTAAGGCTAGCGCACCCCTAGCCTTAGGCTAGGGAACCCCTAGGATTAGGTTAGGGCACCACTAGGCTTTGGCTTGATCACCCCTAGACTTAGGCTAGGGCACCCCTAGGCTTAAGCTAAGGCTAGGGCTCCCCTCGCATAAGGCTAGGGCACCCCTAGGCTCAGGCTAGGGCACCCCTAGGCTTAGGCTAGGGTACCCCTAGGCTTAGGCTAGGGTACCCTAGGCTTAGGCCAGGGAACCCCTAGGATTAGGCTAGGACACACCTAGCCTTAGGCAAGGGCACCCCTAGGCTTATGCTAACTCTAGGGCTCCCCTAGCCTAAGGCTAGGGCACCCCTAGGCTTAGGCTAGGGCTCCCCTAGCCTAAGGCTAGGGCACCCCTAGGCTTAGGCTAGGGCACCCCTAAGCTTAGGCTAGGGCACCTCTAGACTTAGGCTAGGGCACCCCTAGTCTTAGGCTAGGACACCCCTAGGCTTAGGCTAGGGCACCCGTAGGCTTAGGCTAGGGCACCCCTAGGCTTACGCTAAGGCTAGGGCTCCCCTAGCCTAAGGCTAGGAATCCCCTAGGCTCAGGCAAGGGCACCCCTAGGTTAAGGCTAGGGTACCCCAGGCTTAGGCTAGGGCACCCCTGTTCTTAGGCTAGGGCACCCCTACTCTTAGGCTAAGGCTAGGGCTCCCCTAGCCAAAGGCTAGGGGACCCCTCGGCTTAGGCTAGGGCACCCCTAGGCTTAGGCTAGGACACCCCTAGGCTTAGGCCAGGGCACCCATAGGCTTAGGCTAAGGCTAGTGCTACCCTAGCCTAAGGCTAGGGCACCCCTAGGCTAAGGCTAGGGCACCCCTAGGCTTAGGCTAGGGCACCCCTAGGCTTAGGCTAGGGCACCCCTAGGCTTAGGCTAAGGCACCCCTAGGCTTAGACTAGGGCACGATAGGCTTAGGCTAGGGCACCCCTTGGCTTAGGCTAAGGCTAGGACTCCCCTAGCCTAAGGCTAGGGCACCCCTAGGCTTAGGCTAGGGAACCCCTAGGCTTAGCTTAGGGCACCACTAGGCTTAGGCTAGGGCACCCGTAGGCTTAGGCTAAGGCTAGGGCTCCCCTAGCCTAAGGCTAGGGCACCCCTAGGCTTAGGCTAGGGTACCCTAGGCTTAGGCCAGGGCACCCCTAGGCTTAGGCTAAGGCTACGGCTCCCCTAGCCTCAGGCTAAGGCACCCCTAGACTCAGGCTATGACACCCCTAGGCTTAGGTTAGGGTACCCCTAGGCTTAGGCTAGGGAACCCCTACGCTTAGGCTAAGCCTACGTCTCCCCTTGCCTCAGGCTAGGGCACCCCTAGACTCAGGCTAGGTCACCCCTAGTTTTAGGGTAGGGCAATCCTAGGCTTAGGCTAAGGCTAGGGCACCCCTAGCCTAATTCAAGGGCACCCCTAGGCTTAGGCTAGGGAACCCCTAGGCTTAGGCTACGGAACCACTAGGCTTAGGCTAGGGCACCCTTAGGCTTATGCTAAGGCTACGGCTCCCCTGGCCTCAGGCTAGGGCACCCCTAGGCTTAGGCTAGGGCACCCATTGGCTTAGGCTAAGACTAGGGCTCCCCAAACCTAAGTCTATGGCACCCATAGGCTTAGGCTAGGGCACCCGTAGGCTTAGGCTAGGGAACCCCTAGGCTTAGGCTAGGGCACAACTTGGCTTAGGCTAGGGCATCCCTAGGCTAAGGCTAAGCCTAGGGCTCCCCTAACATAAGTCTAGGGCACCCCTAGGCTTGGGCTAGGACACCCGTAGGCTTAGGCTAAGGCAAGGGCTCCCCGAGCATGAGGCTAGGGCACCCCTAGGCTCAGGCAGGGCACACCTAGGCTTAGGCTAGGACACCCCTAGGTTTAGGCTAAGGCTAGGGCTCCCCTAGCCTAACGCTAGGACTCCCCTAGGCCCAGCTAGGGCACCCTTAGGCTTAGGCTAGGGCACCCCTCGGCTTAGGCTAAGGCTAGGGCTCCCCTAGCCTAAGGCTAGGGCACCCCTAGGCTTAGGCTAGGGCACCCCTAAGCTTAGGCTAGGGTACCCCTAGGCTTAGGCTAGGGCACCCCTAGGCTTAGGCTGAGGCTACGGCTCCCCTAGCCTCAGGCTAGGGCACCCCTAGACTCAGGCTAGGGCACCCCTAGGCTCAGGCTAGGGCACCCCAAGCTTAGGCTAGGGCACCCCTAGGCTTAGGCTAAGGCTAGGGCTCCTCTAGCCAAAGGCTAGGGCACCCCTAGGCACCTCTAGGCTTAGGCTAGTGCACCCTAGGCTTGGGTAGGGCAGCCCTATTCTTATGTAAGGGCACCCCTACTCTTAGGCTAGGGCACTCCTAGGTTTAGGCTAGGGCACCCATAGACTGAGGCTTAGGCTTGGGCTCCCCTAGGCTTAGGCTAGGTCACCCCAGGCTTAGGCTAAGGCTAGGGCTCCTCTAGCCAAAGGCTAGGGCAACCCTAGGCTTAGGCTAGGGCACCCGTAGGCTTAGGCTAGGGCTCCCCTAGGCTTAGGCTAGAGAACCCCTAGGCTTAGGCTAAGGCTAGGGCTCCCATAGCCTAAGGCTAGAGCAGCCCTAGGCTTAGGCTAGGGCACCCTAGGCTTAGGCTAGGGCAGCCATATTCTTAGGCTATGGCACCCCTACTCTTAGGCTAGGGCACTCTTAGGCTTAGGCTAGGGCACCCCTAGGCTTTGGCTAGGGCACTCCTAGGCTTAGGCTAAGGCTAGGTCTCCCCTAGCGTAAGGCTAGGGCACCCCTAGGCTTAGGCTAGGGCACCCACTGGCTTAGGCTAAGACTAGGGCTCCCCAAACCTAAGTCTATGGCACCCATAGGCTTAGGCTAGGGCACCCGTAGGCTTAGGCTAGGGAACCCCTAGGCTTAGGCTAGGGCACCCATTGGCTTAGGCTAGGGCATCCCTAGGCTAAGGCTAAGCCTAGGGCTCCCCTAACCTAAGTCTAGGGCACCCCTAGGCTTGGGCTAGGACACCCGTAGGCTTAGGCTAAGGCAAGGGCTCCCCGAGCATGAGGCTAGGGCACCCCTAGGCTCAGGCAGGGCACACCTAGGCTTAGGCTAGGACACCCCTAGCTTTAGGCTAAGGCTAGGGCTCCCCTAGCCTAACTCTAGGACTCCCCTAGGCCCAGCTAGGGCACCCTTAGGCTTAGGCTAGGGCACCCCTCGGCTTAGGCTAAGGCTAGGGCTCCCCTAGCCTAAGGCTAGGGCACCCCTAGGTTTAGGCTAGGGCACCCCTAAGCTTAGGCTAGGGTACACCTAGGCTTAGGCTAGGGCACCCCTAGGCTTAGGCTGAGGCTACGGCTCCCCTAGCCTCAGGCTAGGGCACCCCTAGACTCAGGCTAGGGCACCCCTAGGCTCGGGCTAGGGCACCCCAAGCTTAGGCTAGGGCACCCCTAGGCTTAGGCTAAGGCTAGGGCTCCTCTAGCCAAAGGCTAGGGCACCCCTAGGCACCTCTAGGCTTAGGCTAGTGCACCCTAGGCTTGGGCTAGGGCAGCCCTATTCTTATGTAAGGGCACCCCTACTCTTAGGCTAGGGCACTCCTAGGTTTAGGCTAGGGCACCCATAGACTGAGGCTTAGGCTTGGGCTCCCCTAGGCTTAGGCTAGGTCACCCCAGGCTTAGGCTAAGGCTAGGGCTCCTCTAGCCAAAGGCTAGGGCAACCCTAGGCTTAGGCTAGGGCACCCGTAGGCTTAGGCTAGGGCTCCCCTAGGCTTAGGCTAGAGAACCCCTAGGCTTAGGCTAAGGCTAGGGCTCCCATAGCCTAAGGCTAGAGCAGCCCTAGGCTTAGGCTAGGGCACCCTAGGCTTAGGCTAGGGCAGCCATATTCTTAGGCTATGGCACCCCTACTGTTAGGCTAGGGCACTCTTAGGCTTAGGCTAGGGCACCCCTAGGCTTTGGCTAGGGCACTCCTAGGCTTAGGCTAAGGCTAGGTCTCCCCTAGCGTAAGGCTAGGGCACCCCTAGGCTTAGGCTAGGGCACCCACTGGCTTAGGCTAAGACTAGGGCTCCCCAAACCTAAGTCTATGGCACCCATAGGCTTAGGCTAGGGCACCCAGAGGCTTAGGCTAGGGAACCCCTAGGCTTAGGCTAGGGCACCCCTTGGCTTAGGCTAGGGCATCCCTAGGCTAAGGCTAAGCCTAGGGCTCCCCTAACCTAAGTCTAGGGTACCCCTAGGCTTAGGCTAGGACACCCCTAGGCTTAGGCCAGGGCACCCATAGGCTTAGTCTAAGGCTAGGGCTACCCTAGCCTAAGGCTAGGGCACCCCTAGGCTTAGTCTAGGGCACCCCTAGGCTTAGGCTACGGCACCCCTAGGCTTAGGCTAAGGCACCCCTAGGCTTAGACTAGGGCACGATAGGCTTAGGATAGGGCACCCCTAGGCTTAGGCTAAGGCTAGGGCTCCTCTAGCCTAAGGCTAGGGCACCCCTAGCCTTAGGCTAGGGAACCCCTAGGATTAGGTTAGGGCACCACTAGGCTTTGGCTTGGTCACCCCTAGACTTAGGCTAGGGCACCCCTAGGCTTAGGCTAAGGCTAGGGCTCCCCTCGCATAAGGCTAGGGCACCCCTAGGCTCAGGCTAGGGCACCCCTAGGCTTAGGCTAGGGTACCCCTAGGCTTAGGCTAGGGTACCCTAGGCTTAGGCCAGGGCACCCCTAGGATTAGGCTAGGACACACCTAGCCTTAGGCTAGGGCACCCCTAGGTTTATGCTAACGCTAGCGCTCCCCTAGCCTAAGGCTAGGGCACCCCTAGGCTTAGGCTAGGGCTCCCCTAGCCTAAGGCTAGGGCACCATTAGGCTTAGGCTAGGGCACCCCTAAGCTTAGGCTAGGGCACCTCTAGACTTAGGCTAGGGCACCCCTAGGCTTAGGCTAGGGCACCTCTAGGCTTAGGCAAGGGCACCCCTAGGCTTAGGCTAATGCTAGGGCACCCCTAGGCTCAGGCTAGGGCACCCCCAGTCTTAGGCTAGGACACCCCTAGGCTTAGGCTAGGGCACCCGTAAGCTTAGGCTAGGGCACCCCTAGGCTTACGCTAAGGCTAGGGCTCCCCTAGCCTAAGGCTAGGAATCCCCTAGGCTCAGGCAAGGGCACCCCTAGGTTAAGGCTAGGGTACCCCAGGCTTAGGCTAGGGCACCCCTATTCTTAGGCTAGGGCACCCCTACTCTTAGGCTAAGGCTAGGGCTCCCCTAGTCAAAGGCTAGGGGACCCCTCGGCTTAGGCTAGGGCACCCCTAGGCTTAGGCTAGGACACCCCTAGGCTTAGGCCAGGGCACCCATAGGCTTAGGCTAAGGCTAGTGCTACCCTAGCCTAAGGCTAGGGCACCCCTAGGCTAAGGCTAGGGCACCCCTAGGCTTAGGCTAAGGCACCCCTAGGCTTAGGCTAGGGCACCCCTAGGCTTAGGCTAAGGCACCCCTAGGCTTAGAGTAGGGCACGATAGGCTTAGGCTAGGGCACCCCTAGGCTTAGGCTAAAGCTAGGGCTCCCCTAGCCTAAGGCTAGGGCACCCCTAGGCTTAGGCTAGGGTACCCCTAGGCTTAGGTTAGGGCACCACTAGGCTTAGGCTAGGGCACCCCTAGGCTTAGGCTAAGGCTAGGGCTCCCCTAGCCTAAGGCTATGACACCCCTAGGCTTAGGTTAGGGTACCCCTAGGCTTAGGCTAGGGAACCCCTACGCTTAGGCTAAGCCTACGGCTCCCCTAGCCTCAGGCTAGGGCACCCCTAGTCTCAGTCTAGGTCCCCCCTAGTTTTAGGGTAGGGCAATCCTAGGCTTAGGCTAAGGCTAGATCTCCCCTAGCCTCAGCCTAGGGCACCCCTACGCTCAGGCTGGGGCACCCCTAGGCTTAGGCTAGGGTACCCTTAGGCTTAGACTAGGGCACCCCTAGGCTTAGGCTAAGGCTACCGCTCCCCTAGCCTCAGGCTAGGGCACCCAAGACTCAGGGTATGGCACCACTAGGCTTATGCTAGGGCACCCCTAGGCTTAGGCTAGGGCACCCTTAGGCTTAGGCTAGGGCAACCCTAGGCTTAGGCTAAGGCTAGGGCACCCCTAGCCTAATTCAAGGGCACCCCTAGGCTTAGGCTAGGGCACCCCTAGGCTTAGGCTACGGTACCCCTAGGCATAGGCTAGGGCACCCTTAGGCTTATGCTAAGTCTACGACTCCCCTGGACTCAGGCTAGGGCACCCCTAGACTCAGGTTAGGGCACCCCTAGATTCAGACTAGGGCACCCCTAGGCTCAGGCTAGGGCACCCCTAGGCTTAGGCTAGGGCACCCCTAGGCTTAGGCTAAGGATAGTGTTCCCCTAGCCTAAGGCTAGGGCACCCCTAGGCTTAGGCTAAGGCTAGGGCTCCCATAGCCTAAGGCTAGGGCACCCCTAGACTTAAGCTAGGGCACCCCTAGCTTAGGCTAGGGTACCCCTAGGCTTAGGCTAGGGCACCCGTAGGCTTAGGCTAGGGCACCCCTATTATAAGGCTAGGGCACCCCTACTCTTAGGCTTGGGAAATCCTAGGCTTAGGCTAGGTCACCCCTAGGCTTAGGCTAGGGTACCCGAAGGCTTAGGGTAAGGCTAGGGCTCCCCTAGCCTAAGGCTAGGGCACCCCTAGGCTTAGGCTAGGGCACCCCTAGGCTTAGGCTAGGACACCCCTAGGCTTAGGTTAGGGCACCCATAGACTTAGGCTAAGGCTAGGGCTACCCTAGCCTAAGGCTAGGGCACCCATAGGCTTAGGCTAGGGCACCCCTAGGCTTATGCTGGGGCACACCTACGCTTAGGCTAAGGCTAGGGCTCCCCTCTCCTAAGGCTAGGGGACCACTAGGCTTAGGCTAGGGCACCCCTAGGCTTAGGGTAGGACACCCCTAGGCTTAGGCTAGGGCACCCCTAGGCTTAGGCTAGCACTCCCCTAGGCTCAGGCTAGGGCACCCCTAGATTTAGGCTCAGGCTAGGGCAACTCTAGTCTCTGCTAGGGCACCCCTAGGCTTAGGCTAAGGCAAGGGCTCCCCGAGCATCAGGCTAGGGCACCCCTAGGCTCAGGCAAGGGCACACCTAGGCTTAGGCTAGGGCACCCCTCGGCTTAGGCTAAAGCTAGGGCTCCCCTACCCTAAGGCTAGGGCACCCCTAGGCTTAGGCTAGGGCACCCCTAAGCTTAGGCTAGGGTACCCCAAGGCTTAGGCTAGGGCACCCCTAGGCTTAGGCTGAGGCTATGGCTCACCTAACCTCAGGCTAGGGCACCCCTAGACTCAGGCTAGGGCACCCCTAGGGTCGGGCTACGGCACCCCAAGCTTAGGCTAGGGCACCCCTAGGCTTAGGCTAAGGCTAGGGCTCCTCTAGCCAAAGGCTAGGGCACCCCTAGGCTTAGGCTAGGGTACCCCTAGGCTTAGGCTAAGGCTAGGCCTCCCATAGCCTAAGGCTAGGGCACCTCTAGGCTTAGGCTAGTGCACCCTAGGCTTGGGCTAGGGCAGCCCTATTCTTATGCAAGGGCACCCCTACTCTTAGGCTAGGGCACTCCTAGGCTTAGGCTAGGGCACCCCTAGGCTTTGGCTAGGGCACCCCTAGGCTTAGGCTAGGGCTCCCCTAGGCGTAGGCTAAGGCACCCCTAGGCTTAGGCTAGGACACCCCTAGGATTAGGCTAGGGCACCCATAGACTGAGGCTTAGGCTACGGCTCCCCTAGGCTTAGGCTAGGGCACCCCAGGCTTAGGCTAAGGCTAGGGCTCCTCTAGCCAAAGGCTAGGGCACCCCTAGGCTTAGGTTAGGGCACCCATAAGCTTAGGCTAGGGCTCCCCTAGGCTTAGGCTAGAGAACCCCTAGGCTTAGGCTAAGGCTAGGGCTCCCATAGCCTAAGGCTAGGGCAGCCCTAGGCTTAGGCAAGGGCACCCTAGGCTTAGGCTAGGGCAGCCATATTCTTAGGCTATGGCACCCCTACTCTTAGGCTAGGGCACTCTTAGGCTTAGGCTAGGGCACCCCTAGGCTTTGGCTAGGGCACTCCTAGGCTTAGGCTAAGGCTAGGTCTCCCCTAGCCTAAGGCTAGGGCACCCCTAGGCTTAGGCTAGGGCACCCATTGGCTTAGGCTAAGACTAGGGCTCCCCAAACCTAAGTCTATGGCACCCATAGGCTTAGGCTAGGGCACCCGTAGGATTAGGCTAGGGAACCCCTAGGCTTAGGCTAGGGCACCCCTTGGCTTAGGCTAGGGCATCCCTAGGCTAAGGCTAAGCCTAGGGCTCCCCTAACATAAGTCTAGGGCACCCCTAGGCTTGGGCTAGGACACCCCTAGGCTTAGGCCAGGGCACCCATAGGCTTAGGCTAAGGCTAGGGCTACCCTAGCCTAAGGCTAGGGCACCCCGAGGCTTAGTCTAGGGCACCCCTAGGCTTAGGCTAGGGCACCCCTAGGCTTAGGCTAGGGCACCCCTAGGCTTAGGCTAAGGCACCCCTAGGCTTAGACTAGGGCACGATAGGCTTAGGCTAGGGCACCCCTAGGCTTAGGCTAAGGCTAGGGCTCCTCTAGCCTAAGGCTAGGGCACCCCTAGCCTTAGGCTAGGGAACCCCTAGGATTAGGTTAGGGCACCACTAGGCTTTGGCTTGGTCACCCCTAGACTTAGGCTAGGGCACCCCTAGGCTTAAGCTAAGGCTAGGGCTCCCCTCGCATAAGGCTAGGGCACCCCTAGGCTCAGGCTAGGGCACCCCTAGGCTTAGGCTAGGGTACCCCTAGGCTTAGGCTAGGGTACCCTAGGCTTAGGCCAGGGAACCCCTAGGATTAGGCTAGGACACACCTAGCCTTAGGCAAGGGCACCCCTAGGCTTATGCTAACGCTAGGGCTCCCCTAGCCTAAGGCTAGGGCACCCCTAGGCTTAGGCTAGGGCTCCCCTAGCCTAAGGCTAGGGCATCCCTAGGCTTAGGCTAGGGCACCCCTAAGCTTAGGCTAGGGCACCTCTAGACTTAGGCTAGGGCACCCCTAGTCTTAGGCTAGGACACCCCTAGGCTTAGGCTAGGGCACCCCTAGGCTCAGGCTAGGGCACCCCTAGGCTTAGGCTAGGGCACCCCTAGGCTTAGGCTAAGGATAGTGTTCCCCTAGCCTAAGGCTAGGGCACCCCTAGACTTAAGCTAGGGCACCCCTAGCTTAGGCTAGGGTACCCCTAGGCTTAGGCTAGGGCACCCGTAGGCTTAGGCTAGGGCACCCCTATTCTAAGGCTAGGGCACCCCTACTCTTAGGCTTGGGAAATCCTAGGCTTAGGCTAGGTCACCCCTAGGCTTAGGCTAGGGTACCTGAAGGCTTAGGGTAAGGCTAGGGCTCCCCTAGCCTAAGGCTAGGGCACCCCTAGGCTTAGGCTAGGGCACCCCTAGGCTTAGGCTAGGACACCCCTAGGCTTAGGTTAGGGCACCCATAGACTTAGGCTAAGGCTAGGGCTACCCTAGCCTAAGGCTAGGGAACCCATAGGCTTAGGCTAGGGCACCCCTAGGCTTATGCTGGGGCACACCTAGGCTTAGGCTAAGGCTAGGGCTCCCCTCTCCTAAGGCTAGGGGACCACTAGGCTTAGGCTAGGGCACCCCTAGGCTTAGGGTAGGACACCCCTAGGCTTAGGCTAGGGCACCCCTAGGCTTAGGCTAGCACTCCCCTTGGCTCAGGCTAGGGCACCCCTAGATTTAGGCTCAGGCTAGGGCAACTCTAGTCTCTGCTAGGGCACCCCTAGGCTTAGGCTAAGGCAAGGGCTCCCCGAGCATCAGGCTAGGGCACCCCTAGGCTCAGGCAAGGGCACACCTAGGCTTAGGCTAGGGCACCCCTAGGTTTAGGCTAAGGCTAGGGCTCCCCTAGCCTAACTCTAGGACTCCCCTAGGCCCAGCTAGGGCACCCTTAGGCTTAGGCTAGGGCACCCCTCGGCTTAGGCTAAGGCTAGGGCTCCCCTACCCTAAGGCTAGGGCACCCCTAGGCTTAGGCTAGGGCACCCCTAAGCTTAGGCTAGGGTACCCCAAGGCTTAGGCTAGGGCACCCCTAGGCTTAGGCTGAGGCTATGGCTCCCCTAACCTCAGGCTAGGGCACCCCTAGACTCAGGCTAGGGCACCCCTAGGGTCGGGCTACGGCACCCCAAGCTTAGGCTAGGGCACCCCTAGGCTTAGGCTAAGGCTAGGGCTCCTCTAGCCAAAGGCTAGGGCACCCCTAGGCTTAGGCTAGGGTACCCCTAGGCTTAGGCTAAGGCTAGGCCTCCCATAGCCTAAGGCTAGGGCACCTCTAGGCTTAGGCTAGTGCACCCTAGGCTTGGGCTAGGGCAGCCCTATTCTTATGCAAGGGCACCCCTACTCTTAGGCTAGGGCACTCCTAGGCTTAGGCTAGGGCACCCCTAGGCTTTGGCTAGGGCACCCCTAGGCTTAGGCTAGGGCTCCCCTAGGCTTAGGCTAAGGCACCCCTAGGCTTAGGCTAGGACACCCCTAGGATTAGGCTAGGGCACCCATAGACTGAGGCTTAGGCTACGGCTCCCCTAGGCTTAGGCTAGGGCACCCCAGGCTTAGGCTAAGGCTAGGGCTCCTCTAGCCAAAGGCTAGGGCACCCCTAGGCTTAGGTTAGGGCACCCATAAGCTTAGGCTAGGGCTCCCCTAGGCTTAGGCTAGAGAACCCCTAGGCTTAGGCTAAGGCTAGGGCTCCCATAGCCTAAGGCTAGGGCAGCCCTAGGCTTAGGCAAGGGCACCCTAGGCTTAGGCTAGGGCAGCCATATTCTTAGGCTATGGCACCCCTACTCTTAGGCTAGGGCACTCTTAGGCTTAGGCTAGGGCACCCCTAGGCTTTGGCTAGGGCACTCCTAGGCTTAGGCTAAGGCTAGGTCTCCCCTAGCCTAAGGCTAGGGCACCCCTAGGCTTAGGCTAGGGCACCCATTGGCTTAGGCTAAGACTAGGGCTCCCCAAACCTAAGTCTATGGCACCCATAGGCTTAGGCTAGGGCACCCGTAGGATTAGGCTAGGGAAACCCTAGGCTTAGGCTAGGGCACCCCTTGGCTTAGGCTAGGGCATCCCTAGGCTAAGGCTAAGCCTAGGGCTCCCCTAACATAAGTCTAGGGCACCCCTAGGCTTGGGCTAGGACACCCCTAGGCTTAGGCCAGGGCACCCATAGGCTTAGGCTAAGGCTAGGGCTACCCTAGCCTAAGGCTAGGGCACCCCTAGGCTTAGTCTAGGGCACCCCTAGGCTTAGGCTAGGGCACCCCTAGGCTTAGGCTAGGGCACCCCTAGGCTTAGGCTAAGGCACCCCTAGGCTTAGACTAGGGCACGATAGGCTTAGGCTAGGGCACCCCTAGGCTTAGGCTAAGGCTAGGGCTCCTCTAGCCTAAGGCTAGGGCACCCCTAGCCTTAGGCTAGGGAACCCCTAGGATTAGGTTAGGGCACCACTAGGCTTTGGCTTGGTCACCCCTAGACTTAGGCTAGGGCACCCCTAGGCTTAAGCTAAGGCTAGGGCTCCCCTCGCATAAGGCTAGGGCACCCCTAGGCTCAGGCTAGGGCACCCCTAGGCTTAGGCTAGGGTACCCCTAGGCTTAGGCTAGGGTACCCTAGGCTTAGGCCAGGGAACCCCTAGGATTAGGCTAGGACACACCTAGCCTTAGGCAAGGGCACCCCTAGGCTTATGCTAACGCTAGGGCTCCCCTAGCCTAAGGCTAGGGCACCCCTAGGCTTAGGCTAGGGCTCCCCTAGCCTAAGGCTAGGGCATCCCTAGGCTTAGGCTAGGGCACCCCTAAGCTTAGGCTAGGGAACCTCTAGACTTAGGCTAGGGCACCCCTAGTCTTAGGCTAGGACACCCCTAGGCTTAGGCTAGGGCACCCCTAGGCTCAGGCTAGGGCACCCCTAGGCTTAGGCTAGGGAACCCCTAGGCTTAGGCTAAGGATAGTGTTCCCCTAGCCTAAGGCTAGGGCACCCCTAGGCTTAGGCTAAGGCTAGGGCTCCCATAGCCTAAGGCTAGGGCACCCCTAGACTTAAGCTAGGGCACCCCTAGCTTAGGCTAGGGTACCCCTAGGCTTAGGCTAGGGCACCCGTAGGCTTAGGCTAGGGCACCCCTATTCTAAGGCTAGGGCACCCCTACTCTTAGGCTTGGGAAATCCTAGGCTTAAGCTAGGTCACCCCTAGGCTTAGGCTAGGGTACCTGAAGGCTTAGGGTAAGGCTAGGGCTCCCCTAGCCTAAGGCTAGGGCACCCCTAGGCTTAGGCTAGGGCACCCCTAGGCTTAGGCTAGGACACCCCTAGGCTTAGGTTAGGGCACCCATAGACTTAGGCTAAGGCTAGGGCTACCCTAGCCTAAGGCTAGGGAACCCATAGGCTTAGGCTAGGGCACCCCTAGGCTTATGCTGGGGCACACCTAGGCTTAGGCTAAGGCTAGGGCTCCCCTCTCCTAAGGCTAGGGGACCACTAGGCTTAGGCTAGGGCACCCCTAGGCTTAGGGTAGGACACCCCTAGGCTTAGGCTAGGGCACCCCTAGGCTTAGGCTAGCACTCCCCTAGGCTCAGGCTAGGGCACCCCTAGATTTAGGCTCAGGTTAGGGCAACTCTAGTCTCTGCTAGGGCACCCCTAGGCTTAGGCTAAGGCAAGGGCTCCCCGAGCATCAGGCTAGGGCACCCCTAGGCTCAGGCAAGGGCACACCTAGGCTTAGGCTAGGGCACCCCTAGGTTTAGGCTAAGGCTAGGGCTCCCCTAGCCTAACTCTAGGACTCCCCTAGGCCCAGCTAGGGCACCCTTAGGCTTAGGCTAGGGCACCCCTCGGCTTAGGCTAAGGCTAGGGCTCCCCTACCCTAAGGCTAGGGCACCCCTAGGCTTAGGCTAGGGCACCCCTAAGCTTAGGCTAGGGTACCCCAAGGCTTAGGCTAGGGCACCCCTAGGCTTAGGCTGAGGCTATGGCTCCCCTAACCTCAGGCTAGGGCACCCCTAGACTCAGGCTAGGGCACCCCTAGGGTCGGGCTACGGCACCCCAAGCTTAGGCTAGGGCACCCCTAGGCTTAGGCTAAGGCTAGGGCTCCTCTAGCCAAAGGCTAGGGCACCCCTAGGCTTAGGCTAGGGTACCCCTAGGCTTAGGCTAAGGCTAGGCCTCCCATAGCCTAAGGCTAGGGCACCTCTAGGCTTAGGCAAGTGCACCCTAGGCTTGGGCTAGGGCAGCCCTATTCTTATGCAAGGGCACCCCTACTCTTAGGCTAGGGCACTCCTAGGCTTAGGCTAGGGCACCCCTAGGCTTTGGCTAGGGCACCCCTAGGCTTAGGCTAGGGCTCCCCTAGGCTTAGGCTAAGGCACCCCTAGGCTTAGGCTAGGACACCCCTAGGATTAGGCTAGGGCACCCATAGACTGAGGCTTAGGCTACGGCTCCCCTAGGCTTAGGCTAGGGCACCCCAGGCTTAGGCTAAGTCTAGGGCTCCTCTAGCCAAAGGCTAGGGCACCCCTAGGCTTAGGTTAGGGCACCCGTAAGCTTAGGCTAGGGCTCCCCTAGGCTTAGGCTAGAGAACCCCTAGGCTTAGGCTAAGGCTAGGGCTCCCATAGCCTAAGGCTAGGGCAGCCCTAGGCTTAGGCAAGGGCACCCTAGGCTTAGGCTAGGGCAGCCATATTCTTAGGCTATGGCACCCCTACTCTTAGGCTAGGGCACTCTTAGGCTTAGGCTAGGGCACCCCTAGGCTTTGGCTAGGGCACTCCTAGGCTTAGGCTAAGGCTAGGTCTCCCCTAGCCTAAGGCTAGGGCACCCCTAGGCTTAGGCTAGGGCACCCATTGGCTTAGGCTAAGACTAGGGCTCCCCAAACCTAAGTCTATGGCACCCATAGGCTTAGGCTAGGGCACCCGTAGGATTAGGCTAGGGAACCCCTAGGCTTAGGCTAGGGCACCCCTTGGCTTAGGCTAGGGCATCCCTAGGCTAAGGCTAAGCCTAGGGCTCCCCTAACATAAGTCTAGGGCACCCCTAGGCTTGGGCTAGGACACCCCTAGGCTTAGGCCAGGGCACCCATAGGCTTAGGCTAAGCTAGGGCTACCCTAGCCTAAGGCTAGGGCACCCCTAGGCTTAGTCTAGGGCACCCCTAGGCTTAGGCTAGGGCACCCCTAGGCTTAGGCTAGGGCACCCCTAGGCTTAGGCTAAGGCACCCCTAGGCTTAGACTAGGGCACGATAGGCTTAGGCTAGGGCACCCCTAGGCTTAGGCTAAGGCTAGGGCTCCTCTAGCCTAAGGCTAGGGCACCCCTAGCCTTAGGCTAGGGAACCCCTAGGATTAGGTTAGGGCACCACTAGGCTTTGGCTTGGTCACCCCTAGACTTAGGCTAGGGCACCCCTAGGCTTAAGCTAAGGCTAGGGCTCCCCTCGCATAAGGCTAGGGCACCCCTAGGCTCAGGCTAGGGCACCCCTAGGCTTAGGCTAGGGTACCCCTAGGCTTAGGCTAGGGTACCCTAGGCTTAGGCCAGGGAACCCCTAGGATTAGGCTAGGACACACCTAGCCTTAGGCAAGGGAACCCCTAGGCTTATGCTAACGCTAGGGCTCCCCTAGCCTAAGGCTAGGGCACCCCTAGGCTTAGGCTAGGGCTCCCCTAGCCTAAGGCTAGGGCATCCCTAGGCTTAGGCTAGGGCACCCCTAAGCTTAGGCTAGGGCACCTCTAGACTTAGGCTAGGGCACCCCTAGTCTTAGGCTAGGACACCCCTAGGCTTAGGCTAGGGCACCCGTAGGCTTAGGCTAGGGCACCCCTAGGCTTACGCTAAGGCTAGGGCTCCCCTAGCCTAAGGCTAGGAATCCCCTAGGCTCAGGCAAGGGCACCCCTAGGTTAAGGCTAGGGCACCCCTAGGCTCAGGCTAGGGCACCCCTAGGCTTAGGCTAGGGCACCCCTAGGCTTAGGCTAAGGATAGTGTTCCCCTAGCCTAAGGCTAGGGCACCCCTAGGCTTAGGCTAAGGCTAGGGCTCCCATAGCCTAAGGCTAGGGTACCCCTAGACTTAAGCTAGGGCACCCCTAGCTTAGGCTAGGGTACCCCTAGGCTTAGGCTAGGGCACCCGTAGGCTTAGGCTAGGGCACCCCTATTCTAAGGCTAGGGCACCCCTACTCTTAGGCTTGGGAAATCCTAGGCTTAGGCTAGGTCACCCCTAGGCTTAGGCTAGGGTACCCGAAGGCTTAGGGTAAGGCTAGGGCTCCCCTAGCCTAAGGCTAGGGCACCCCTAGGCTTAGGCTAGGGCACCCCTAGGCTTAGGCTAGGACACCCCTAGGCTTAGGTTAGGGCACCCATAGACTTAGGCTAAGGCTAGGGCTACCCTAGCCTAAGGCTAGGGAACCCATAGGCTTAGGCTAGGGCACCCCTAGGCTTATGCTGGGGCACACCTAGGCTTAGGCTAAGGCTAGGGCTCCCCTCTCCTAAGGCTAGGGGACCACTAGGCTTAGGCTAGGGCACCCCTAGGCTTAGGGTAGGACACCCCTAGGCTTAGGCTAGGGCACCCCTAGGCTTAGGCTAGCACTCCCCTAGGCTCAGGCTAGGGCACCCCTAGATTTAGGCTCAGGCTAGGGCAACTCTAGTCTCTGCTAGGGCACCCCTAGGCTTAGGCTAAGGCAAGGGCTCCCCGAGCATCAGGCTAGGGCACCCCTAGGCTCAGGCAAGGGCACACCTAGGCTTAGGCTAGGGCACCATTAGGTTTAGGCTAAGGCTAGGGCTCCCCTAGCCTAACTCTAGGACTCCCCTAGGCCCAGCTAGGGCACCCTTAGGCTTAGGCTAGGGCACCCCTCGGCTTAGGCTAAGGCTAGGGCTCCCCTAGCCTAAGGCTAGGGCACCCCTAGGCTTAGGCTAGGGCACCCCTAAGCTTAGGCTAGGGTACCCCAAGGCTTAGGCTAGGGCACCCCTAGGCTTAGGCTGAGGCTATGGCTCCCCTAACCTCAGGCTAGGGCACCCCTAGACTCAGGCTAGGGCACCCCTAGGGTCGGGCTACGGCACCCCAAGCTTAGGCTAGGGCACCCCTAGGCTTAGGCTAAGGCTAGGGCTCCTCTAGCCAAAGGCTAGGGCACCCCTAGGCTTAGGCTATGGTACCCCTAGGCTTAGGCTAAGGCTAGGCCTCCCATAGCCTAAGGCTAGGGCACCTCTAGGCTTAGGCTAGTGCACCCTAGGCTTGGGCTAGGGCAGCCCTATTCTTATGCAAGGGCACCCCTACTCTTAGGCTAGGGCACTCCTAGGCTTAGGCTAGGGCACCCCTAGGCTTTGGCTAGGGCACCCCTAGGCTTAGGCTAGGGCTCCCCTAGGCTTAGGCTAAGGCACCCCTAGGCTTAGGCTAGGACACCCCTAGGATTAGGCTAGTGCACCCATAGACTGAGGCTTAGGCTACGGCTCCCCTAGGCTTAGGCTAGGGCACCCCAGGCTTAGGCTAAGGCTAGGGCTCCTCTAGCCAAAGGCTATGGCACCCCTACTCTTAGGCTAGGGCACTCTTAGGCTTAGGCTAGGGCACCCCTAGGCTTTGGCTAGGGCACTCCTAGGCTTAGGCTAAGGCTAGGTCTCCCCTAGCCTAAGGCTAGGGCACCCCTAGGCTTAGGCTAGGGCACCCATTGGCTTAGGCTAAGACTAGGGCTCCCCAAACCTAAGTCTATGGCACCCATAGGCTTAGGCTAGGGCACCCGTAGGATTAGGCTAGGGAACCCCTAGGCTTAGGCTAGGACACCCCTTGGCTTAGGCTAGGGCATCCCTAGGCTAAGGCTAAGCCTAGGGCTCCCCTAACATAAGTCTAGGGCACCCCTAGGCTTGGGCTAGGACACCCTAGGCTTAGGCCAGGGCACCCATAGGCTTAGGCTAAGCTAGGGCTACCCTAGCCTAAGGCTAGGGCACCCCTAGGCTTAGTCTAGGGCACCCCTAGGCTTAGGCTAGGGCACCCCTAGGCTTAGGCTAGGGCACCCCTAGGCTTAGGCTAAGGCACCCCTAGGCTTAGACTAGGGCACGATAGGCTTAGGCTAGGGCACCCCTAGGCTTAGGCTAAGGCTAGGGCTCCTCTAGCCTAAGGCTAGGGCACCCCTAGCCTTAGGCTAGGGAACCCCTAGGATTAGGTTAGGGCACCACTAGGCTTTGGCTTGGTCACCCCTAGACTTAGGCTAGGGCACCCCTAGGCTTAAGCTAAGGCTAGGGCTCCCCTCGCATAAGGCTAGGGCACCCCTAGGCTCAGGCTAGGGCACCCCTAGGCTTAGGCTAGGGTACCCCTAGGCTTAGGCTAGGGTACCCTAGGCTTAGGCCAGGGAACCCCTAGGATTAGGCTAGGACACACCTAGCCTTAGGCAAGGGAACCCCTAGGCTTATGCTAACGCTAGGGCTCCCCTAGCCTAAGGCTAGGGCACCCCTAGGCTTAGGCTAGGGCTCCCCTAGCCTAAGGCTAGGGCATCCCTAGGCTTAGGCTAGGGCACCCCTAAGCTTAGGCTAGGGCACCTCTAGACTTAGGCTAGGGCACCCCTAGTCTTAGGCTAGGACACCCCTAGGCTTAGGCTAGGGCACCCGTAGGCTTAGGCTAGGGCACCCCTAGGCTTACGCTAAGGCTAGGGCTCCCTAGCCTAAGGCTAGGAATCCCTAGGCTCAGGCAAGGGCACCCCTAGGTTAAGGCTAGGGCACCCCTAGGCTCAGGCTAGGGCACCCCTAGGCTTAGGCTAGGGCACCCCTAGGCTTAGGCTAAGGATAGTGTTTCCCCTAGCCTAAGGCTAGGGCACCCCTAGGCTTAGGCTAAGGCTAGGGCTCCCATAGCCTAAGGCTAGGGTACCCCTAGACTTAAGCTAGGGCACCCCTAGCTTAGGCTAGGGTACCCTAGGCTTAGGCTAGGGCACCCGTAGGCTTAGGCTAGGGCACCCCTATTCTAAGGCTTGGGCACCCCTACTCTTTAGGCTTGGGAAATCCTAGGCTTAGGCTAGGTCACCCCTAGGCTTAGGCTAGGGTACCCGAAGGCTTAGGGTAAGGCTAGGGCTCCCTAGCCTAAGGCTAGGGCACCCCTAGGCTTAGCTAGGGCACCCCTAGGCTTAGGCTAGGACACCCCTAGGCTTAGGTTAGGGCACCCATAGACTTAGGCTAAGGCTAGGGCTACCCTAGCCTAAGGCTAGGGAACCCATAGGCTTAGGCTAGGGCACCCCTAGGCTTATGCTGGGGCACACCTAGGCTTAGGCTAAGGCTAGGGCTCCCCTCTCCTAAGGCTAGGGACCACTAGGCTTAGGCTAGGGCACCCCTAGGCTTAGGGTAGGACACCCTAGGCTTAGGCTAGGGCACCCCTAGGCTTAGGCTAGCACTCCCCTAGGCTCAGGCTAGGGCACCCCTAGATTTAGGCTCAGGCTAGGGCAACTCTAGTCTCTGCTAGGGCACCCCTAGGCTTAGGCTAAGGCAAGGGCTCCCCGAGCATCAGGCTAGGCACCCCTAGGCTCAGCAAGGGCACACCTAGGCTTAGGCTAGGGCACCATTAGGTTTAGGCTAAGGCTAGGGCTCCCCTAGCCTAACTCTAGGACTCCCTAGGCCCAGCTAGGGCACCCTTAGGCTTAGGCTAGGGCACCCCTCGGCTTAGGCTAAGGCTAGGGCTCCCTAGCCTAAGCTAGGGCACCCCTAGTCTTAGGCTAGGGCACCCCTAAGCTTAGGCTAGGGTACCCCAAGGCTTAGGCTAGGGCACCCCTAGGCTTAGGCTGAGGCTATGGCTCCCCTAACCTCAGGCTAGGGCACCCCTAGACTCAGGCTAGGGCACCCCTAGGGTGCGGCTACGGCACCCCAAGCTTAGGCTAGGGCACCCCTAGGCTTAGGCTAAGGCTAGGGCTCCTCTAGCCAAGGCTAGGGCACCCCTAGGCTTAGGCTATGGTACCCCTAGGCTTAGGCTAAGGCTAGGCCTCCCATAGCCTAAGGCTAGGGCACCTCTAGGCTTAGGCTAGTGCACCCTAGGCTTGGGCTAGGGCAGCCCTATTCTTATGCAAGGGCACCCCTACTCTTAGGCTAGGGCACTCCTAGGCTTAGGCTAGGCACCCCTAGGCTTTGGCTAGGGCACCCCTAGGGCTTAGGCTAGGGCTCCCCTAGGCTTAGGCTAAGGGCACCCCTAGGCTTAGGCTAGGACACCCCTAGGATTAGGCTAGTGCACCCATAGACTGAGGCTTAGGCTACGGCTCCCCTAGGCTTAGGCTAGGGCACCCCAGGCTTAGGCTAAGGCTAGGGCTCCTCTAGCCAAAGGCTATGGCACCCCTACTCTTAGGCTAGGGCACTCTTAGGCTTAGGCTAGGGCACCCCTAGGCTTTGGCTAGGGCACTCCTAGGCTTAGGCTAAGGCTAGGTCTCCCCTAGCCTAAGGCTAGGGCACCCCTAGGCTTAGGCTAGGGCACCCATTGGCTTAGGCTAAGACTAGGGCTCCCCAACCTAAGTCTATGGCACCCATAGGCTTAGGCTAGGGCACCCGTAGGATTAGGCTAGGGAACCCTAGGCTTAGGCTAGGACACCCCTTGGCTTAGGCTAGGGCATCCCTAGGCTAAGGCTAAGCCTAGGCTCCCCTAACATAAGTCTAGGGCACCCCTAGGCTTGCGCTAGGACACCCCTAGGCTTAGGCCAGGCACCCATAGGCTTAGGCTAAGGCTAGGGCTACCCTAGCCTAAGGCTAGGGCACCCCTAGGCTTAGTCTAGGGCACCCCTAGGCTTAGGCTAGGGCACCCCTAGGCTTAGGCTAGGGCACCCCTAGGCTTAGGCTAAGGCACCCCTAGGCTTAGACTAGGGCACCCATTGGCTTAGGCTAAGACTAGGGCTCCCCAAACCTAAGTCTATGGCACCCATAGGCTTAGGCTAGGGCACCCGTAGGCTTAGGCTAGGAACCCCTAGGCTTAGGCTAAGGCTAGGGCTCCTCTAGCCTAAGGCTAGGGCACCCCTAGCCTTAGGCTAGGGAACCCCTAGGATTAGGTTAGGGCACCACTAGGCTTTGGCTTGGTCACCCCTAGACTTAGGCTAGGGCACCCTAGGCTTAAGCTAAGGCTAGGGCTCCCCTCGCATAAGGCTAGGGCACCCTAGGCTCAGGCTAGGGCACCCCTAGGCTTAGGCTAGGGTACCCCTAGGCTTAGGCTAGGGTACCCTAGGCTTAGGCCAGGGAACCCCTAGGATTATGCTAGGACACACCTAGCCTTAGGCAAGGGCACCCCTAGGCTTATGCTAACGCTAGGGCTCCCCTAGCTAAGGCTAGGGCACCCCTAGCTTAGGCTAGGGCTCCCCTAAGCTTAGGCTAGGGCACCTCTAGACTTAGGCTAGGGCACCCCTAGTCTTAGGCTAGGACAACCCCTAGGCTTAGGCTAGGGCACCCGTAGGCTTAGGCTAGGGCACCCCTAGGCTTACGCTAAGGCTAGGGCTCCCCTAGCCTAAGCTAGGAATCCCCTAGGCTCAGGCAAGGGCACTCCTAGGTTAAGGCTAGGGTACCCCAGGCTTAGGCTAGGGCACCCCTATTCTTAGGCTAGGGCACCCCTACTCTTAGGCTAAGGCTAGGGCTCCCCTAGCCAAAGGCTAGGGGACCCCTCGGCTTCGGCTAGGGCACCCCTAGGCTTAGGCTAGGACACCCCTAGGCTTAGGCCAGGGCACCCATAGGCTTAGGCTAAGGCTAGTGCTACCCTAGCCTAAGGCTGGGGCACCCCTAACTAAGGCTAGGGCACCCCTAGGCTTAGGCTAGGGCACCCCTAGGCTTAGGCTAGGGCACCCCTAGGCTTAGGCTAAGGCACCCCTAGGCTTAGACTAGGGCACGATAGGCTTAGGCTAGGGCACCCCTAGGCTTAGGCTAAGCCTAGGGCTCCCCTAGCCAAAGGCTAGGGCACCCCTAGGCTTAGGCTAGGGAACCCCTAGGCTTAGGTTAGGGCACCACTAGGCTTAGGCTAGGGCACCCGTAGGCTTAGGCTAAGGCTAGGGCTCCCCTAGCCTAAGGCTAGGGCACCCCTAGGCTTAGGCTAGGGTACCCTAGGCTTAGGCCAGGGCACCCCTAGGCTTAGGCTAAGGCTACGGCTCCCCTGGCCTCAGGCTAAGGCACCCCTAGACTCAGGCTATGAAACCCCTAGGCTTAGGTTAGGGTACCCCTAGGCTTAGGCTAGGGAACCCCTACGCTTTGGCTAAGCCTACGGCTCCCCTAGCCTCAGGCTAGGGCACCCCTAGACTCAGGCTAGGTCACCCCTAGTTTTAGGGTAGGGCAAACCTAGGCTTAGGCTAAGGCTAGATCTCCCCTAGCCTAAGCCTAGGGCACTCCTCGGCTCAGTCTGGGGCACCCCTAGGCTTAGGCTAGCGTACCCCTAGGCTTAGACTAGGGCACCCCTAGGCTTAGGCTAAGGCTACCGCTCCCCTAGCCTCAGGCTAGGGCACCCTAGACTCAGGGAATGGCACCACTAGGTTTATGCTAGGGCACCCCTAGGCTTAGGCTAGGGCACCCTTAGGCTTAGGCTAGGGCACCCCTAGACTCAGGGTATGCCACCCCTAGGCTTAGGCTAGGGCACCCCTAGGCTTAGGCTAGCACTCCCCTAGGCTCAGGCTAGGGCACCCCTAGATTTAGGCTCAGGCAAGGGCAACTCTAGTCTTAGGCTAGGGCACCCCTAGGCTTAGGCTAAGGCAAGGGCTCCCCAAGCATCAGGCTTGGGCACCCCTAGGCTCAGGCAAGGGCACACCTAGGCTTAGGCTAGGGCACCCCTAGGTTTAGGCTAAGGCTAGGGCTCCCCTAGCCTAACGCTAGGACTCCCCTAGGCCCAGCTAGGGCACCCTTAGGCTTAGGCTAGGGCACCCCTCGGCTTAGGCTAGGGCACCCCTAAGCTTAGGGTAGGGTACCCCTAGGCTTAGGCTAGGGCACCCCTAGGCTTAGGCTGAGGCTACGGCTCCCCTAGCCTCAGGCTAGGGCACCCCTAGACTCAGGCTAGGGCACCCCTAGGCTCGGGCTAGGGCACCCCAAGCTTAGGCTAGGGCACCCCTAGGCGTAGGCTAAGGCTAGGGCTCCTCTAGCCAAAGGCTAGGGCACCCCTAGGCTTAGGCTAAGGGTAGGGCTCCCATAGCCTAAGGCCAGGGCACCTCTAGGCTTAGGCTAGTGCACCCTAGGCTTGGGCAAGGGCAGCCCTATTCTTATGCAAGGGCACCCCTACTCTTAGGCTAGGGCACTCCTAGGCTTAGGCTAGGGCACCCCTAGGCTTTGGCTAGGGCACCCCTAGGCTTAGGCTAGGGCTCCCCTAGGCTTAGGCTAAGGTACCCCTAGGCATAGGCTAGGACACCCCTAGGATTAGGCCAGGGCACCCATAGACTGAGGCTTAGGCTAGGGCTCCCCTAGGCTTAGGCTAGGGCACCCCAGGCTTAGGCTAAGGCTAGGGCTCCTCTAGCCAAAGGCTAGGGCACCCGTAGGCTTAGGCTAGGGCTCCCCTAGGCTTAGGCTAGAGAACCCCTAGGCTTAGGCTAAGGCTAGGGCTCCCATAGCCTAAGGCTAGGGCAGCCCTAGGCTTAGGCTAGGGCACCCTAGGCTTAGGCTAGGGCAGCCATATTCTTAGGCTATGGCACCCCTACTCTTAGGCTAGGGCACTCTTAGGCTTAGGCTAGGGCACCCCTAGGCTTTGGCTAGGGCACTCCTAGGCTTAGGCTAAGGTTAGGTCTCCCCTAGCCTAAGGCTAGGGCACCCCTAGGCTTAGGCTAGGGCACCCATTGGCTTAGGCTAAGACTAGGGCTCCCCAAACCTAAGTCTATGGCACCCATAGGCTTAGGCTAGGGCACCCGTAGGCTTAGGCTAGGGAACCCCTAGGCTTAGGCTTGGGCACCCCTTGCTTTGGCTAGGGCATCCCTAGGCTAAGGCTAAGCCTAGGGCTCCCCTAACATAAGTCTAGGGCACCCCTAGGCTTAGGCTAGGACACCCCTAGGCTTAGGCTAAGGCTAGGGCACCCCTATGCTTAGGCTAGGGCACCCCTAAGCTTAGGCTAGGGTACCCCTAGGCTTAGGCTAGGGCACCCCTAGGCTTAGGCTGAGGCTACGGCTCCCCTAGCCTCAGGCAAGGGCACCACTAGACTCAGGCTAGGGCACCCCTAGGCTCGGGCAAAGGGCACCCCAAGCTTAGTTTAGGGCACCCCTAGGCTTAGGCTAAGGCTAGGGCTCCTCTAGCCAAAGGCTAGGGCACCCCTAGGCTTAGGCTAGGGCACCCGTAGGCGTTAGGCTAAGGCTAGGGCTCCCATAGCCTAAGGCCTAGGGCACCTCTAGGCTTAGGCTAGTGCACCCTAGGCTTGGGCTAGGGCAGCCCTATTCTTATGTAAGGGCACCCCTATTCTTAGGCTAGGGCACCCCTAGGCGTTGGCTAGGGCACCCCTAGGCTTAGGCTAGGGCTCCCCTAGGCTTAGGCTAAGGCACCCCTAGGCTTAGGCTAGGACACCCCTAGGATTAGGCTAGGGCACCCATAGACTGAGGCTTAGGCTTGGGCTCCCCTAGGCTTAGGCTAGGGCACCCCAGGCTTAGGCTAAGGCTAGGGCTCTCTAGCCAAAGGCTAGGGCACCCCTAGGCTTAGGCTAAGGGCACCCGTAGGCTTAGGCTAGGGCTCCCCTAGGCTTAGGCTAGAGAACCCCTAGGCTTAGGCTAAGGCTAGGGCTCCCATAGCCTAAGGCTAGGGCAGCCCTAGGCTTAGGCTAGGGCACCCATTGGCTTAGGCTAAGACTAGGGCTCCCCAAACCTAAGTCTATGGCACCCATAGGCTTAGGCTAGGGCACCCGTAGGCTTAGGCAAGGGAACCCCTAGGCTTAGGCTAGGGCACCCCTTGGCTTAGGCTAGGGCATCCCCTAGGCTAAGGCTAAGCCTAGGGCTCCCCTAACATAAGTCTAGGGCACCCTTGGGCTTAGGCTAGGACACCCCTAGGCTTAGGCTAAGGCAAGGGCTCCCCGAGCATCAGGCTAGGCACCCCTAGACTAAGGCAAGGGCACACCTAGGCTTAGCTAGGGCACTCCTAGGTTTAGGCTAAGGCTAGGGCTCCCTAGCCTAACGCTAGGACTCCCCTAGGCCCAGCTAGGGCACCCTTAGGCTTAGGCTAGGGCACCCCTCGGCTTGGGCTAAGGCTAGGGCTCCCCTAGCCTAAGGCTAGGGCACCCCTAGGCTTAGGCTAGGGCCCCCCTAAGCTTAGGCTATGGCACCCCTAGGCTTAGGCTAGGGCACCCCTAGGCTTAGGCTGAGGCTACGGCTCCCTAGCCTCAGGTTAGGGCACCCCTAGACTCAGGCTAGGGCACCCCTAGGCTCGGGCTAGGGCACCCAAGCTTAGGCTAGGGCCCCCTAGGCTTGGGCTAAGGCTAGGGCTCCTCAAGCCAAAGGCTAGGGCACCCCTAGGCTTAGGCTAGGGCACCCCTAGGCTTAGGCTAAGGCTAGGGCTCCCATAGCCTAAGGCTAGGGCTCCTCTAGCCAAAGGCTAGGGCACCCCTAGGCTTAGGCTAGGGCACCCCTAGGCTTAGGATAGGGCACCCCTAGGCTTAGGCTAAGGCACCCTAGGCTTAGACTAGGGCACGATAGGCTTAGGCTAGGGCACCCCTAGGCTTAGGCTAAGGCTAGGGCTCCTCTAGCCTAAGGCTAGGGCACCCCTAGCCTTAGGCTAGGGAACCCCTAGGATTAGGTTAGGCACCACTAGGCTTTGGCTTGGTCACCCCTAGACTTAGGCTAGGGCACCCCTAGGCTTAAGCTAAGGCTAGGGCTCCCTCGCATAAGGCTAGGGCACCCCTAGGCTCAGGCTAGGGCACCCCTAGGCTTAGGCTAGGGTACCCCTAGGCTTAGGCTAGGGTACCCTAGGCTTAGGCCAGGGAACCCCTAGGATTAGGCTAGGACACACTTAGCCTTAGGCAAGGGCACCCTAGGCTTATGCTAACGCTAGGGCTCCCCTAGCTAAGGCTAGGGCACCCCTAGGCTTAGGCTAGGGCTCCCTAGCCTAAGGCTAGGGCACCCCTAGACTTAGGCTAGGGCACCCCTAAGCTTAGGCTAGGGCACCTCTAGACTTAGGCTAGGGCACCCCTAGTCTTAGGCTAGGACACCCCTAGGCTTAGGCTAGGGCACCCGTAGGCTTAGGCTAGGGCACCCCTAGGCTTACGCTAAGGCTAGGGCTCCCCTAGCCTAAGCCTAGGAATCCCCTAGGCTCAGGCAAGGGCACTCCTAGGTTAAGGCTAGGGTACCCCAGGCTTAGGCTAGGGCACCCCTATTCTTAGGCTAGGGCACCCCTACTCTTAGGCTAAGGCTAGGGCTCCCCATGCCAAAGGCTAGGGACCCCTCGGCTTCGGCTAGGGCACCCCTAGGCTTAGGCTAGGACACCCTAGGCTTAGGCCAGGGCACCCATAGGCTTAGGCTAAGGCTAGTGCTACCCTAGCCTAAGGCTGGGGCACCCCTAACTAAGGCTAGGGCACCCCTAGGCTTAGGCTAGGGCACCCTAGGCTTAGGCTAGGGCACCCCTAGGCTTAGGCTAAGGCACCCCTAGGCTTAGACTAGGGCACGATAGGCTCTAGGCTAGGGCACCCCTAGGCTTAGGCTAAGCCTAGGGCTCCCCTAGCCAAAGGCTAGGGCACCCCTAGGCTTAGGCTAGGGAACCCCTAGGCTTGGGTTAGGGCACCACTAGGCTTAGGCTAGGGCACCCGTAGGCTTAGGCTAAGGCTAGGGCTCCCCTAGCCTAAGGCTAGGGCACCCCTAGGCTTAGGCTAGGGTACCCTAGGCTTAGGCCAGGGCACCCCTAGGCTTAGGCTAAGGCTACGGCTCCCCTGGCCTCAGGCTAAGGCACCCCTAGACTCAGGCTATGAAACCCCTAGGCTTAGGTTAGGGTACCCCTAGGCTTAGGCTAGGGAACCCCTACGCTTAGGCTAAGCCTACGGCTCCCCTAGCCTCAGGCTAGGGCACCCCTAGACTCAGGCTAGGTCACCCCTAGTTTTAGGGTAGGGCAAACCTAGGCTTAGGCTAAGGCTAGATCTCCCCTAGCCTAAGCCTAGGGCACTCCTCGGCTCAGTCTGGGGCACCCCTAGGCTTAGGCTAGCGTACCCCTAGGCTTAGACTAGGGCACCCCTAGGCTTAGGCTAAGGCTACCGCTCCCCTAGCCTCAGGCTAGGGCACCCTAGACTCAGGGAATGGCACCACTAGGTTTATGCTAGGGCACCCCTAGGCTTAGGCTAGGGCACCCTTAGGCTTAGGCTAGGGCACCCCTAGACTCAGGGTATGCCACCCGTAGGCTTAGGCTAGGGCACCCCTAGGCTTAGGCTAGCACTCCCCTAGGCTCAGGCTAGGGCACCCCTAGATTTAGGCTCAGGCAAGGGCAACTCTAGTCTTAGGCTAGGGCACCCCTAGGCTTAGGCTAAGGCAAGGGCTCCCCAAGCATCAGGCTAGGGCACCCCTAGGCTCAGGCAAGGGCACACCTAGGCTTAGGCTAGGGCACCCCTAGGTTTAGGCTAAGGCTAGGGCTCCCCTAGCCTAACGCTAGGACTCCCCTAGGCCCAGCTAGGGCACCCTTAGGCTTAGGCTAGGGCACCCCTCGGCTTAGGCTAAGGCTAGGGCTCCCCTAGCCTAAGGCTAGGGCACCCCTAGGCTTAGGCTAGGGCACCCCTAAGCTTAGGGTAGGGTACCCCTAGACTTAGGCTAGGGCACCCCTAGGCTTAGGCTGAGGCTACGGCTCCCCTAGCCTCAGGCTAGGGCACCCCTAGACTCAGGCTAGGGCACCCCTAGGCTCGGGCTAGGGCACCACAAGCTTAGGCTAGGGCACCCCTAGGCTTAGGCTAAGGCTAGGGCTCCTCTAGCCAAAGGCTAGGGCACCCCTAGGCTTAGGCTAAGGGTAGGGCTCCCATAGCCTAAGGCCAGGGCACCTCTAGGCTTAGGCTAGTGCACCCTAGGCTTGGGCAAGGGCAGCCCTATTCTTATGCAAGGGCACCCCTACTCTTAGGCTAGGGCACTCCTAGGCTTAGGCTAGGGCACCCCTAGGCTTTGGCTAGGGCACCCCTAGGCTTAGGCTAGGGCTCCCCTAGGCTTAGGCTAAGGTACCCCTAGGCATAGGCTAGGACACCCCTAGGATTAGGCCAGGGCACCCATAGACTGAGGCTTAGGCTAGGGCTCCCCTAGGCTTAGGCTAGGGCACCCCAGGCTTAGGCTAAGGCTAGGGCTCCTCTAGCCAAAGGCTAGGGCACCCGTAGGCTTAGGCTAGGGCTCCCCTAGGCTTAGGCTAGAGAACCCCTAGGCTTAGGCTAAGGCTAGGGCTCCCATAGCCTATGGCTAGGGCAGCCCTAGGCTTAGGCTAGGGCACCCTAGGCTTAGGCTAGGGCAGCCATATTCTTAGGCTATGGCACCCCTACTCTTAGGCTAGGGCACTCTTAGGCTTAGGCTAGGGCACCCCTAGGCTTTGGCTAGGGCACTCCTAGGCTTAGGCTAAGGTTAGGTCTCCCCTAGCCTAAGGCTAGGGCACCCCTAGGCTTAGGCTAGGGCACCCATTGGCTTAGGCTAAGACTAGGGCTCCCCAAACCTAAGTCTATGGCACCCATAGGCTTAGGCTAGGGCACCCGTAGGCTTAGGCTAGGGAACCCCTAGGCTTAGGCTTGGGCACCCCTTGCTTTGGCTAGGGCATCCCTAGGCTAAGGCTAAGCCTAGGGCTCCCCTAACATAAGTCTAGGGCACCCCTAGGCTTAGGCTAGGACACCCCTAGGCTTAGGCTAAGGCAAGGGCTCCCCGAGCATCAGGCTAGGGCACCCCTAGGCTCAGGCAAGGGCACACCTAGGCTTAGGCTAGGGCACCCCTAGGTTTAGGCTAAGGCTAGGGCTCCCCTAGCCTAACGCTAGAACACCCCTAGGCCCAGCTAGGGCATCCGTAGGCTTAGGCTAGGGCACCCCTCGGCTTAGGCTAAGGCTAGGGCTCCCCTAGCCTAAGGCTAGGGCACCCCTATGCTTAGGCTAGGGCACCCCTAAGCTTAGGCTAGGGTACCCCTAGGCTTAGGCTAGGGCACCCCTAGGCTTAGGCTGAGGCTACGGCTCCCCTAGCCTCAGGCTAGGGCACCACTAGACTCAGGCTAGGGCACCCCTAGGCTCGGGCAAGGGCACCCCAAGCTTAGTTTAGGGCACCCCTAGGCTTAGGCTAAGGCTAGGGCTCCTCTAGCCAAAGGCTAGGGCACCCCTAGGCTTAGGCTAGGGCACCCGTAGGCTTAGGCTAAGGCTAGGGCTCCCATAGCCTAAGGCTAGGGCACCTCTAGGCTTAGGCTAGTGCACCCTAGGCTTGGGCTAGGGCAGCCCTATTCTTATGTAAGGGCACCCCTATTCTTAGGCTAGGGCACCCCTAGGCGTTGGCTAGGGCACCCCTAGGCTTAGGCTAGGGCTCCCCTAGGCTTAGGCTAAGGCACCCCTAGGCTTAGGCTAGGACACCCCTAGGATTATACTAGGGCACCCATAGACTGAGGCTTAGGCTTGGGCTCCCCTAGGCTTAGGCTAGGGCACCCCAGGCTTAGGCTAAGGCTAGGGCTCCTCTAGCCAAAGGCTAGGGCACCCCTAGGCTTAGGCTAGGGCACCCGTAGGCTTAGGCTAGGGCTCCCCTAGGCTTAGGCTAGAGAACCCCTAGGCTTAGGCTAAGGCTAGGGCTCCCATAGCCTAAGGCTAGGGCAGCCCTAGGCTTAGGCTAGGGCACCCATTGGCTTAGGCTAAGACTAGGGCTCCCCAAACCTAAGTCTATGGCACCCATAGGCTTAGGCTAGGGAACCCGTAGGCTTAGGCAAGGGAACCCCTAGGCTTAGGCTAGGGCACCCCTTGGCTTAGGCTAGGGCATCCCTAGGCTAAGGCTAAGCCTAGGGCTCCCCTAACATAAGTCTAGGGCACCCTTGGGCTTAGGCTAGGACACCCCTAGGCTTAGGCTAAGGCAAGGGCTCCCCGAGCATCAGGCTAGGGCACCCCTAGACTAAGGCAAGGGCACACCTAGGCTTAGGCTAGGGCACTCCTAGGTTTAGGCTAAGGCTAGGGCTCCCCTAGCCTAACGCTAGGACTCCCCTAGGCCCAGCTAGGGCACCCTTAGGCTTAGGCTAGGGCACCCCTCGGCTTGGGCTAAGGCTAGGGCTCCCCTAGCCTAAGGCTAGGGCACCCCTAGGCTTAGGCTAGGGCACCCCTAAGCTTAG
Organism: Tenrec ecaudatus; assembly: GCF_050624435.1. Classification (NCBI taxonomy): domain Eukaryota; kingdom Metazoa; phylum Chordata; class Mammalia; order Afrosoricida; family Tenrecidae; genus Tenrec; species Tenrec ecaudatus. The sequence continues at coordinate 51,106 of NW_027457668.1, read as the reverse complement.
GCTATGGCACCCCTAGGCTTAGGGTAGGACACCCCTAGGCTTAGGCTAGGGGACCCCTAGGCTTAGGCTAGGGCACCCCTAGACTCAGGGTATGCCACCCCTAGGCTTAGGCTAGGGCACCCCTAGGCTTAGGCTAGCACTCCCCTAGGCTCATGCTAGGGCACCCCTAGATTTAAGCTCAGGCAAGGGCAACTCTAGTCTTAGGCTAGGGCACCCCTAGGCTTAGGCTAAGGCAAGGGCTCCCCGAGCATCAGGCTAGGGCACCCCTAGGCTCAGGCCAGGGCACACCTAGGCTTAGGCTAGGGCACTCTTAGGCTTAGGCTAGAGAACCCCTAGGCTTAGGCTAAGGCTAGGGCTCCCATAGCCTAACGCTAGGACTCCCCTAGGCCCAGCTAGGGCACCCTTAGGCTTAGGCTAGGGCACCCCTCGGCTTAGGCTAAGGCTAGGGCTCCCCTAGCCTAAGGCTAGGGCACCGCTAGGCTTAGGCTAGGGCACCCCTAAGCTTAGGGTAGGGTACCCCTAGGCTTAGGCTAGGGCACCCCTAGGCTTAGGCTGAGGCTACGGCTCCCCTAGCCTCAGGCTAGGGCACCCCTAGACTCAGGCTAGGGCACCCCTAGGCTCGGGCTAGGGCACCCCAAGCTTAGGCTAGGGCACCCCTAGGCTTAGGCTAAGGCTAGGGCTCCTCTAGCCAAAGGCTAGGGCACCCCTAGGCTTAGGCTAAGGCTAGGGCTCCCATAGCCTAAGGCCAGGGCACCTCTAGGCTTAGGCTAGTGCACCCTAGGCTTGGGCTAGGGCAGCCCTATTCTTATGCAAGGGCACCCCTACTCTTAGGCTAGGGCACTCCTAGGCTTAGGCTAGGGCACCCCTAGGCTTTGGCTAGGGCACCCCTAGGCTTAGGCTAGGGCTCCCCTAGGCTTAGGCTAAGGCACCCCTAGGCTTAGGCTAGGACACCCCTAGGATTAGGCCATGGCACCCATAGACTGAGGCTTAGGCTAGGGCTCCCCTAGGCTTAGGCTAGGGCACCCCAGGCTTAGGCTAAGGCTAGGGCTCCTCTAGCCAAAGGCTAAGGCACCCGTAGGCTTAGGCTAGGGCTCCCCTAGGCTTAGGCTAGAGAACCCCTAGGCTTAGGCTAAGGCTAGGGCTCCCATAGCCTAAGGCTAGGGCAGCCCTAGGCTTAGGCTAGGGCACCCTAGGCTTAGGCTAGGGCAGCCATATTCTTAGGCTATGGCACCCCTACTCTTAGGCTAGGGCACTCTTAGGCTTAGGCTAGGGCACCCCTAGGCTTTGGCTAGGGCACTCCTAGGCTTAGGCTAAGGCTAGGTCTCCCCTAGCCTAAGGCTAGGGCACCCCTAGGCTTAGGCTAGGGCACCCATTGGCTTAGGCTAAGACTAGGGCTCCCCAAACCTACGTCTATGGCACCCATAGGCTTAGGCTAGGGCACCCGTAGGCTTAGGCTAGGGAACCCCTAGGCTTAGGCTTGGGCACCCCTTGCTTTGGCTAGGGCATCCCTAGGCTAAGGCTAAGCCTAGGGCTCCCCTAACATAAGTCTAGGGCACCCCTAGGCTTAGGCTAGGACACCCCTAGGCTTAGGCTAAGGCAAGGGCTCCCCGAGCATCAGGCTAGGGCACCCCTAGGCTCAGGCAAGGGCACACCTAGGCTTAGGCTAGGGCACCCCTAGGTTTAGGCTAAGGCTAGGGCTCCCCTAGCCTAACGCTAGGACTCCCCTAGGCCCAGCTAGGGCATCCGTAGGCTTAAGCTAGGGCACCCCTCGGCTTAGGCTAAGGCTAGGGCTCCCCTAGCCTAAGGCTAGGGCACCCCTATGCTTAGGCTAGGGCACCCCTAAGCTTAGGCTAGGGTACCCCTAGGCTTAGGCTAGGGCACCCCTAGGCTTAGGCTGAGGCTACGGCTCCCCTAGCCTCAGGCTAGGGCACCCCTAGACTCAGGCTAGGGCACCCCTAGGCTCGGGCAAGGGCACCCCAAGCTTAGTTTAGGGCACCCCTAGGCTTAGGCTAAGGCTAGGGCTCCTCTAGCCAAAGGCTAGGGCACCCCTAGGCTTAGGCTAGGGCACCCCTAGGCTTAGGCTAAGGCTAGGGCTCCCATAGCCTAAGGCTAGGGCACCTCTAGGCTTAGGCTAGTGCACCCTAGGCTTGGGCTAGGGCAGCCCTATTCTTATGTAAGGGCACCCCTATTCTTAGGCTAGGGCACCCCTAGGCGTTGGCTAGGGCACCCCTAGGCTTAGGCTAGGGCTCCCCTAGGCTTAGGCTATGGCACCCCTAGGCTTAGGCTAGGACACCCCTAGGATTAGGCTAGGGCACCCATAGACTGAGGCTTAGGCTTGGGCTCCCCTAGGCTTAGGCTAGGGCACCCCAGGCTTAGGCTAAGGCTAGGGCTCCTCTAGCCAAAGGCTAGGGCACCCCTAGGCTTAGGCTAGGGCACCCGTAGGCTTAGGCTAGGGCTCCCCTAGGCTTAGGCTAGAGAAACCCTAGGCTTAGGCTAAGGCTAGGGCTCCCATAGCCTAAGGCTAGGGCAGCCCTAGGCTTAGGCTAGGGCACCCATTGGCTTAGGCCAAGACTAGGGCTCCCCAAACCTAAGTCTATGGCACCCATAGGCTTAGGCTAGGGCACCCGTAGGCTTAGGCAAGGGAACCCCTAGGCTTAGGCTAGGGCACCCCTTGGCTTAGGCTAGGGCATCCCTAGGCTAAGGCTAAGCCTAGGGCTCCCCTAACATAAGTCTAGGGCACCCTTGGGCTTAGGCTAGGACACCCCTAGGCTTAGGCTAAGGCAAGGGCTCCCCGAGCATCAGGCTAGGGCACCCCTAGACTAAGGCAAGGGCACACCTAGGCTTAGGCTAGGGCACTCCTAGGTTTAGGCTAAGGCTAGGGCTCCCCTAGCCTAACGCTAGGACTCCCCTAGGCCCAGCTAGGGCACCCTTAGGCTTAGGCTAGGGCACCCCTCGGCTTGGGCTAAGGCTAGGGCTCCCCTAGCCTAAGGCTAGGGCACCCCTAGGCTTAGGCTAGGGCACCCCTAAGCTTAGGCTAGGGCACCCCTAGGCTTAGGCTAGGGCACCCCTAGGCTTAGGCTGAGGCTACGGCTCCCCTAGCCTCAGGTTAGGGCACCCCTAGACTGAGCTACGGCACCCCTAGGCTCGGGCTAGGGCACCCCAAGCTTAGGCTAGGGCACCCCTAGGCTTGGGCTAAGGCTAGGGCTCCTCTAGCCAAAGGCTAGGGCACCCCTAGGCTTAGGCTAGGGCACCCCTAGGCTTAGGCTAAGGCTAGGGCTCCCATAGCCTAAGGCTAGGGCTCCTCTAGCCAAAGGCTAGGGCACCCCTAGGCTTAGGCTAAGGCACCCCTAGGCTTAGGCTAAGGCTACGGCTCCCATAGCCTAAGGCTAAGGCACCCCTAGGCTTAGGCTAGGACACCCCTAGGATTAGGCTAGGGCACCCATAGACTGAGGCTTAGGCTTGGGCTCCCCTAGGCTTAGGCTAGGGCACCCCAGGCTTAGGCTAAGGCTAGGGCTCCTCTAGCCAAAGGCTAGGGCATCCCTAGGCTTAGGCTAGGGCACCCGTAGGCTTGGGATAGGGCTCCCCTAGGTTTAGGCTAGAGAACCCCTAGGCTTAGGCTTAGGCTAGGGCACCACTAGGCTTAGGCTTCGGCACCCCTAGGCTTAGGATAAGGCACCCCTAGGCTTAGACTAGGGCACGATAGGCTTAGGCTAGTGCACGCCTAGGCTTAGGCTAAGGCTAGGGCTCCCCTAGCCTAAGGCTAGGGCACCCCTTGGCTTAGGCTAGGGAACCCCTAGACTTAGGTTAGGGCACCACTAGGCTTAGGCTTGGTCACCCCTAGACTTAGGTTAGGGTACCCCTAGGCTTAGGCTAGGGTACCCTAGGCTTAGACCAGGGCACCCCTAGCATTAGGCTAAGGCTACGGCTCCCCTAGCCTCAGGCTATGGCACCACTAGACTCAGGTTATGGCACCCCTAGGCTTAGGTTAGGGTACCCCTAGGCTTAGGCTAAGGCTAGATCTCCCCTAGCCTCAGCCTAGCGCACCACTAGGCTCAGGCTGGGACACCCCTAGGCTTAGGTTAGGGTACCCCTAGGCTTAGACTAGGGCACCCCTAGGCTTAGGCTGAGGCTACGGCTCCCCTAGCCTCAGGTTAGGGCACCCCTAGACTCAGGCTAGGGCACCCCTAGGCTCGGGCTAGGGCACCCCAAGCTTAGGCTAGGGCACCCCTAGGCTTGGGCTAAGGCTAGGGCTCCTCTAGCCAAAGGCTAGGGCACCCCTAGGCTTAGGCTAGGGCACCCCTAGGCTTAGGCTAAGGCTAGGGCTCCCATAGCCTAAGGCTAGGGCTCCTCTAGCCAAAGGCTAGGGCACCCCTAGGCTTAGGCTAGGGCACCCCTAGGCTTAGGCTAAGGCTACGGCTCCCATAGCCTAAGGCTAGGGCACCTCTAGGCTTAGGCTAGTGCACCCTAGGCTTGGGCTAGGGCAGCCCTCTTCTTATGTAAGGGCACCCCTACTCTTAGGCTAGGGCACTCCTAGGCTTAGGCTAGGGCACCCCTAGGCTTTGGCTAGGGCACCCCTAGGCTTAGGCTAGGGCTCCCCTAGGCTTAGGCTAAGGCACCCCTAGGCTTAGGCTAGGACACCCCTAGGATTAGGCTAGGGCACCCATAGACTGAGGCTTAGGCTTGGGCTCCCCTAGGCTTAGGCTAGGGCACCCCAGGCTTAGGCTAAGGCTAGGGCTCCTCTAGCCAAAGGCTAGGGCATCCCTAGGCTTAGGCTAGGGCACCCGTAGGCTTAGGATAGGGCTCCCCTAGGTTTAGGCTAGAGAACCCCTAGGCTTAGGCTTAGGCTAGGGCACCCCTAGGCTTAGGCTAGGGCACCCCTAGGCTTAGGATAAGGCACCCCTAGGCTTAGACTAGGGCACGATAGGCTTAGGCTAGTGCACCCCTAGGCTTAGGCTAAGGCTAGGGCTCCCCTAGCCTAAGGCTAGGGCACCCCTAGGCTTAGGCTAGGGAACCCCTAGGCTTAGGTTAGGGCACCACTAGGCTTAGGCTTGGTCACCCCTAGACTTAGGCTAGGGTACCCCTAGGCTTAGGCTAGGGTACCCTAGGCTTAGGCCAGGGCACCCCTAGGCTTAGGCTAAGGCTACGGCTCCCCTAGCCTCAGGCTATGGCACCCCTAGACTCAGGTTATGGCACCCCTAGGCTTAGGTTAGGGTACCCCTAGGCTTAGGCTAAGGCTAGATCTCCCCTAGCCTCAGCCTAGGGCACCCCTAGGCTCAGGCTGGGGCACCCCTAGGCTTAGGTTAGGGTACCCCTAGGCTTAGACTAGGGCACCCCTAGGCTTAGGCTAAGGCTACCGCTCCCCTAGCCTCAGGCTAGGGCACCCTAGACTCAGGGTATGGCACCACTAGGCTTATGCTAGGGCACCCCTAGGCTTATGCTAGGGCACCCTTAGGCTTAGGCTAGGGCAACCCTAGGCTTAGGCTAAGGCTAGGGCACCCCTACCCTAATTCAAGGGCACCCCTAGGCTTAGGCTAGGGCACCCCTAGGCTTAGGCTACGGTACCCCTAGGCTTAGGCTAGGGCACCCTTAGGCTTATGCTAAGGCTACGGCTCCCCTGGCCTCAGGCTAGGGTACCCCTAGACTCAGGTTATGGCACCCCTAGATTCAGACTAGGGCACCCCTAGGCTCAGGCTAGGGCACCCCTAGGCTTAGGCTAGGGCACCCCTAGGCTTATGCTGGGGCACACCTAGGCTTAGGCTAAGACTAGGGCTCCCCAAACCTAAGTCTATGGCACCCATAGGCTTAGGCTACGGCACCCGTAGGCTTAGGCTAGGGAACTCCTAGGCTTAGGCTAGGGAACCCCTTGGCTTAGGCTAGGGCATCCCTCGGCTAAGGATAAGCCTAGGGCTCCCCTAACATAAGTCTAGGGCACCCCTAGGCTTAGGCTAGGACACCCCTAGGCTTAGGCTAAGGCAAGGGCTCCCCGAGCATCAGGCTAGGGCACCCCTAGGCTCAGGCAAGGGCACACCTAGGCTTAGGCTAGGGCACCCTTAGACTCAGGTTATGGCACCCCTAGATTCAGACTAGGGCACCCCTAGGCTGAGGCTAGGGCACCCCTAGGCTTAGGCTAGGGCACCCCTAGGCTTAGGCTAAGGATAGTGTTCCCCTAGCCTAAGGCTAGGGCACCCCTAGGCTTAGGCTAAGGCTAGGGCTCCCATAGCCTAAGGCTAGGACACCCCTAGACTTAAGCTAGGGCACCCCTAGGCTTAGGCTAGTGTACCCCTAGGCTTAGACTAGGGCACCCATACGCTTAGGCTAGGGTACCCCTATTCTTAGGCTAGGGCACCCCTACTCTTAGGCTTGGGCAATCCTAGGCTTAGGCTAGGTCATCCCTAGGCTTAGGCTAGGGTACCCGAAGGCTTAGGCTAAGGCTAGGGCTCCCCTAGCCTAAGGCTAGGGCACCCCTAGGCTTAGTCTAGGGCACCCCTAGGCTTAGGCTAGGACACCCCTAGGCTTAGGTTAGGGCACCCATAGACTTAGGCTAAGGCTAGAGCTACCCTAGCCTAAGGCTAGGGCACCCCTAGGCTTAGGCTAGGGCACCCCTAGGCTTATGCTGGGGCACACCTAGGCTTAGGCTAAGGCTAGGGCTCCCCTCTCCTAAGGCTAGGGGACCACTAGGCTTAGGCTAGGGCACCCCTAGGCTTAGGGTAGGACACCCCTAGGCTTTGGCTAGGGGACCCCTAGGCTTAGGCTAGGGCACCCCTAGACTCAGGGTATGCCACCCCTAGGCTTAGGCTAGGGCACCCCTTTGCTTAGGCTAGCACTCCCCTAGGCTCAGGCTAGGGCACCCCTAGATTTAGGCTCAGGCTAGGGCAACTCTAGTCTTACTCTAGGGCACCCCGAGGCTTAGGCTAAGGCAAGGGCTCCCCGAGCATCAGGCTAGGGCAACCCTAGGCTCAGGCAAGGGCACACCTAGGCTTAGGCTAGGGCACCCTAGGCTTAGGCTAGGGCAGCCATATTCTTAGGCTATAGCACCCCTACTCTTAGGCTAGGGCACTCTTAGGCTTAGGCTAGGGCACCCCTAGGCTTTGGCTAGGGCACTCCTAGGCTTAGGCTAAGGCTAGGTCTCCCCTAGCCTAAGGCTAGGGCACCCCTAGGCTTAGGCTAGGGCACCCATTGGCTTAGGCTAAGACTAGGGCTCCCCTAACATAAGTCTAGGGCACCCCTAGGCTTAGGCTAGGACACCCTTAGGCTTAGGCTAAGGCAAGGGCTCCCCGAGCATCAGGCTAGGGCACCACTAGGCTCAGGCAAGGGCACACCTAGGCTTAGGCTAGGGCACCCCTAGGTTTAGGCTAAGGCTAGGGCTCCCCTAGCCTAACGCTAGGACTCCCCTAGGCCCAGCTAGGGCATCCGTAGGCTTAGGCTAGGGCACCCCTAAGCTTAGGCTAGGGTACCCCTAGGCTTAGGCTAGGGCACCCCTAGGCTTAGGCTGAGGCTACGGCTCCCCTAGCCTCAGGTTAGGGCACCCCTAGACTCAGGCTAGGGCACCCCTAGGCTCGGGCAAGGGCACCCCAAGCTTAGTTTAGGGCACCCCTAGGCTTAGGCTAAGGCTAGGGCTCCTCTAGCCAAAGGCTAGGGCACCCCTAGGCTTAGGCTAGGGCACCCCTAGGCTTAGGCTAAGGCTAGGGCTCCCATAGCCTAAGGCTAGGGCACCTCTAGGCTTAGGCTAGTGCACCCTAGGCTTGGGCTAGGGCAGCCCTATTCTTATGTAAGGGCACCCCTACTCTTAGGCTAGGGCACCCCTAGGCGTTGGCTAGGGCACCCCTAGGCTTAGGCTAGGGCTCCCCTAGGCTTAGGCTAAGGCACCCCTAGGCTTAGGCTAGGACACCCCTAGGATTAGGCTAGGGCACCCATAGACTGAGGCTTAAGCTTGGGCTCCCCTAGGCTTAGGCTAGGGCACCCCAGGCTTAGGCTAAGGCTAGGGCTCCTCTAGCCAAAGGCTAGGGCACCCCTAGGCTTAGGCTAGGGCACCCGTAGGCTTAGGCTAGGGCTCCCCTAGGCTTAGGCTAGAGAACCCCTAGGCTTAGGCTAAGGCTAGGGCTCCCATAGCCTAAGGCTAGGGCAGCCCTAGGCTTAGGCTAGGGCACACCTAGGCTTAGGCTAAGACTAGGGCTCCCCAAACCTAAGTATATGGCACCCATAGGCTTAGGCTAGGGCACCCGTAGGCTTAGGCAAGGGAACCCCTAGGCTTAGGCTAGGGCACCCCTTGGCTTAGGCCAAGGCATCCCTAGGCTAAGGCTAAGCCTAGGGCTCCCCTAACATAAGTCTAGGGCACCCTTGGGCTTAGGCTAGGACACCCCTAGGCTTAGGCTAAGGCAAGGGCTCCCCGAGCATCAGGCTAGGGCACCCCTAGACTAAGGCAAGGGCACACCTAGGCTTAGGCTAGGGCACTCCTAGGTTTAGGCTAAGGCTAGGGCTCCCCTAGCCTAACGCTAGGACTCCCCTAGGCCCAGCTAGGGCACCCTTAGGCTTAGGCTAGGGCACCCCTCGGCTTGGGCTAAGGCTAGGGCTCCCCTAGCCTAAGGCTAGGGCACCCCTAGGCTTAGGCTAGGGCACCCCTAAGCTTAGGATAGGGTACCCCTAGGCTTATGCTAGGGCACCCCTAGGCTTAGGCTGAGGCTACGGCTCCCCTAGCCTCAGGTTTGGGCACCCCTAGACTCAGGCTAGGGCACCCCTAGGCTCGGGCTAGGGCACCCCAAGCTTAGGCTAGGGCACCCCTAGGCTTGGGCTAAGGCTAGGGCTCCTCTAGCCAAAGGCTAGGGCAACCCTAGGCTTAGGCTAGGGCACCCCTAGGCTTAGGCTAAGGCTAGGGCTGCCATAGCCTAAGGCTAGGGCTCCTCTAGCCAAAGGCTAGGGCACCCCTAGGCTTAGGCTAGGGCACCCCTAGGCTTAGGCTAAGGCTACGGCTCCCATAGCCTAAGGCTAGGGCACCTCTAGGCTTAGGCTAGTGCACCCTAGGCTTGGGCTAGGGCAGCCCTATTCTTATGTAAGGGCACCCCTACTCTTAGGCTAGGGCACTCCTAGGCTTAGGCTAGGGCACCCCTAGGCTTTGGCTAGGGCACCCCTAGGCTTTGGCTAGGGCTCCCCTAGGCTTAGGCTAAGGCACCCTTAGGCTTAGGCTAGGACACCCCTAGGATTAGGCTAGGGCACCCATAGACTGAGGCTTAGGCTTGGGCTCCCCTAGGCTTAGGCTAGGGCACCCCAGTCTTAGGCTAAGGCTAGGGCTCCTCTAGCCAAAGGCTAGGGCATCCCTAGGCTTAGGCTAGGGCACCCGTAGGCTTAGGATAGGGCTCCCCTAGGTTTAGGCTAGAGAACCCCTAGGCTTAGGCTTAGGCTAGGGCACCCCTACGCTTAGGCTTCGGCACCCCTAGGCTTAGGATAAGGCACCCCTAGGCTTAGACTAGGGCACGATAGGCTAAGGCTAGTGCACCCCTAGGCTTAGGCTAAGGCTAGGGCTCCCCTAGCCTAAGGCTAGGGCACCCCTAGGCTTAGGCTAGGGAACCCCTAGGCTTAAGTTATGGCACCAATAGGCTTAGGCTTGGTCACCCCTAGACTTAGGCTAGGGTACCCCTAGGCTTAGGCTAGGGTACCCTAGGCTTAGGCCAGGGCACCCCTAGGCTTAGGCTAAGGCTACGGCTCCCCTAGCCTCAGGCTATGGCACGCCTAGACTCAGTTTATGGCACCCCTAGGCTTAGGTTAGGGTACCCCTAGGCTTAGGCTAAGGCTAGATCTCCCCTAGCCTCAGCCTAGGGCACCCCTAGGCTTAGGCTGGGGCACCCCTAGGCTTAGGTTAGGGTACCCCTAGGCTTAGACTAGGGCACCCCTAGGCTTAGGCTGAGGCTACGGCTCCCCTAGCCTCAGGTTAGGGCACCCCTAGACTCAGGCTAGGGCACCCCTAGGCTCGGGCTAGGGCACCCCAAGCTTAGGCTAGGGCACCCCTAGGCTTGGGCTAAGGCTAGGGCTCCTCTAGCCAAAGGCTAGGGCACCCCTAGGCTTAGGCTAGGGCACTCCTAGGCTTAGGCTAAGGCTAGGGCTCCCATAGCCTAAGGCTAGGGCTCCTCTAGCCAAAGGCTAGGGCACCCCTAGGCTTAGGCTAGGGCACCCCAAGCTTAGGCTAAGGCTACGGCTCCCATAGCCTAAGGCTAGGGCACCTCTAGGCTTAGGCTAGTGCACCCTAGGCTTGGACTAGGGCAGCCCTATTCTTATGTAAGGGCACCCCTACTCTTAGGCTATGGCACTCCTAGGCTTAGGCTAGGGCACCCCTAGGCTTTGGCTAGGGCACCCCTAGGCTTAGGCTAGGGCTCCCCTAGGCTTAGGCTAAGGCACCCCTAGGCTTAGGCTAGGACACCCCTAGGATTAGGCTAGGGCACCCTTAGACTGAGGCTTAGGCTTGGGCTCCCCTAGGCTTAGGCTAGGGCACCCCAGGCTTAGGCTAAGGCTAGGGCTCCTCTAGCCAAAGGCTAGGGCATCCCTAGGCTTAGGCTAGGGCACCCGTAGGCTTAGGATAGGGCTCCCCTAGGTTTAGGCTAGAGAACCCCTAGGCTTAGGCTTAGGCTAGGGCACCCCTAGGCTTAGGCTAGGGCACCCCTAGGCTTAGGATAAGGCACCCCTAGGCTTAGACTAGGGCACGATAGGCTTAGGCTAGTGCACCCCTAGGCTTAGGCTAAGGCTAGGGCTCCCCTAGCCTAAGGCTAGGGCACCCCTAGGCTTAGGCTAGGGAACCCCTAGGCTTAGGTTAGGGCACCACTAGGCTTAGGCTTGGTCACCCCTAGACTTAGGCTACGGTACCCCTAGGCTTAGGCTAGGGTACCCTAGGCTTAGGCCAGGGCACCCCTAGGCTTAGGCTAAGGCTACGGCTCCCCTAGCCTCAGGCTATGGCACCCCTAGACTCAGGTTATGGCACCCCTAGGCTTAGGTTAGGGTACCCCTAGGCTTAGGCTAAGGCTAGATCTCCCCTAGCCTCAGCCTAGGGCACCCCTAGGCTCAGGCTGGGGCACCCCTAGGCTTAGGTTAGGGTACCCCTAGGCTTAGACTAGGGCACCCCTAGGCTTAGGCTAAGGCTACCGCTCCCCTAGCCTCAGGCTAGGGCACCCTAGACTCAGGGTATGGCACCACTAGGCTTATGCTAGGGCACCCCTAGGCTTATGCTAGGGCACCCTTAGGCTTAGGCTAGGGCAACCCTAGGCTTAGGCTAAGGCTAGGGCACCCCTACCCTAATTCAAGGGCACCCCTAGGCTTAGGCTAGGGCACCCCTAGGCTTAGGCTACGGTACCCCTAGGCTTAGGCTAGGGCACCCTTAGGCTTATGCTAAGGCTACGGCTCCCCTGGCCTCAGGCTAGGGCACCCCTAGACTCAGGTTATGGCACCCCTAGATTCAGACTAGGGCACCACTAGGCTCAGGCTAGGGCACCCCTAGGCTTAGGCTAGGGCACCCCTAGGCTTATGCTGGGGCACACCTAGGCTTAGGCTAAGACTAGGGCTCCCCAAACCTAAGTCTATGGCACCCATAGGGTTAGGCTACGGCACCCGTAGGCTTAGGCTAGGGAACCCCTAGGCTTAGGCTAGGGCACCCCTTGGCTTAGGCTAGGGCATCCCTCGGCTAAGGATAAGCCTAGGGCTCCCCTAACATAAGTCTAGGGCACCCCTAGGCTTAGGCTAGGACACCCCTAGGCTTAGGCTAAGGCAAGGGCTCCCCGAGCATCAGGCTAGGGCACCCCTATGCTCAGGCAAGGGCACACCTAGGCTTAGGCTAGGGCACACTTAGACTCAGGTTATGGCACCCCTAGATTCAGACTAGGGCACCCCTAGGCTGAGGCTAGGGCACCCCTAGGCTTAGGCTAGGGCACCCCTAGGCTTAGGCTAAGGATAGTGTTCCCCTAGCCTAAGGCTAGGGCACCCCTAGGCTTAGGCTAAGGCTAGGGCTCCCATAGCCTAAGGCTAGGACACCCCTAGACTTAAGCTAGGGCACCCCTAGGCTTAGGCTAGGGTACCCCTAGGCTTAGACTAGGGCACCCATAGGCTTAGGCTAGGGTACCCCTATTCTTAGGCTAGGGCACCCCTACTCTTAGGCTTGGGCAATCCTAGGCTTAGGCTAGGTCATCCCTAGGCTTAGGCTAGGGTACCCGAAGGCTTAGGCTAAGGCTAGGGCTCCCCTAGCCTAAGGCTAGGGCACCCCTAGGCTTAGTCTAGGGCACCCCTAGGCTTAGGCTAGGACACCCCTAGGCTTAGGTTAGGGCACCCATAGACTTAGGCTAAGGCTAGAGCTACCCTAGCCTAAGGCTAGGGCACCCCTAGGCTTAGGCTAGGGCACCCCTAGGCTTATGCTGGGGCACACCTAGGCTTAGGCTAAGGCTAGGGCTCCCCTCTCCTAAGGCTAGTTGACCACTAGGCTTAGGCTAGGGCACCCCTAGGCTTAGGGTAGGACACCCCTAGGCATTGGCTAGGGGACCCCTAGGCTTAGGCTAGGGCACCCCTAGACTCAGGGTATGCCACCCCTAGGCTTAGGCTAGGGCACCCCTTTGCTTAGGCTAGCACTCCCCTAGGCTCAGGCTAGGGCACCCCTAGATTTAGGCTCAGGCTAGGGCAACTCTAGTCTTAGGCTAGGGCACCCCTAGGCTTAGGCTAAGGCAAGGGCTCCCCGAGCATCAGGCTAGGGCACCCCTAGGCTCAGGCAAGGGCACACCTAGGCTTAGGCTAGGGCAACCCTAGGTTTAGGCTAAGGCTAGGGCTCCCCTAGCCTAACGCTAGGACTCCCCAAGGCCCAGCTAGGGCACCCTTAGGCTTAGGGTAGGGCACCCCTCGGCTTAGGCTAAGGCTAGGGCTCCCCTAGCCTAAGGCTAGGGCACCCCTAGGCTTAGGCCAGGGCACCCCTAAGCTTAGGGTAGGGTACCCCTAGGCTTAGGCTAGGGCACCCCTAGGCTTAGGCTAGGGCACCCCTAGGCTTAGGCTGAGGCTACGGCTCCCCTAGCCTCAGGCTAGGGCACCCCTAGACTCAGGTTAGGGCACCCCTAGGCTCGGGCTAGGGCACCCCAAGCTTAGGCTAGGGCACCCCTAGGCTTAGGCTAAGGCTAGGGCTCCTCTAGCCAAAGGCTAGGGCACCCCTAGGCTTAGGCTAGTGCACCCTAGGCTTGGGCTAGGGCAGCCCTATTCTTATGCAAGGGCACCCCAACTCCTAGGCTAGGGCACTCCTAGGCTTAGGCTAGGGCACCCCTAGGCTTAGGCTAGGGCACCCATAGACTGAGGCTTAGGCTAGGGCTCCCCTAGGCTTAGGCTAGGGCACCTCAGGCTTAGGCTAAGGTTAGGGCTCCTCTAGCCAAAGGCTAGGGCACCCCTAGGCTTAGGTTAGGGCACCCGTAGGCTTAGGCTAGGGCTCCCCTAGGTTTGGGCTAGAGAACCCCTAGGCTTAGGCTAAGGCTAGGGCTCCCATAGCCTAAGGCTAGGGCAGCCCTAGGCTTAGGCTAGGGCACCCTAGGCTTAGGCTAGGGCAGCCATATTCTTAGGCTATGGCACCCCTACTCTTAGGCTAGGGCACTCTTAGGCTTAGGCTAGGGCACCCCTAGGCTTTGGCTAGGGCACTCCTAGGCTTAGGCTAAGGCTAGGTCTCCCCTAGCCTAAGGCTAGGGCACCCCTAGGCTTAGGCTAGGGCACCCATTGGCTTAGGCTAAGACTAGGGCTCCCCAAACCTAAGTCTATGGCACCCATAGGCTTAGGCTAGGGCACCCGTAGGCTTAGGCTAGGGAACCCCTAGGCTTAGGTTAGGGCACCCCTTGGCATAGGCTAGGGCATCCCTAGGCTAAGGCTAAGCCTAGGGCTCCGCTAACATAAGTCTAGGGCACCCCTAGGCTTAGGCTAGGACACCCCTAGGCTTAGGCTAAGGTAAGGGCTCCCCGAGCATCAGGCTAGGGCACCCCTAGGCTCAGGCAAGGGCACACCTAGGCTTAGGCTAGGGCACCCCTAGTTTTAGGCTAAGGCTAGGGCTCCCCTAGCCTAACGCTAGGACTCCACTAGGCCCAGCTAGGGCACCCTTAGGCTTAGGCTAGGGCACCCCTCGGCTTAGGCTAAGGCTAGGGTTCCCCTAGCCTAAGGCTAGGGCACCCCTAGGCTTAGGCTAGGGCACCCCTAGGCTTAGGCTAGGGCACCCCTAGGCTTAGGCTATGGCTAGGGCTCCCATAGCCTAAGGCTAGGGCACCTCTAGGCTTAGGCTAGTGCACCCTTGGCTTGGGCTAGGGCAGCCCTATTCTTATGTAAGGGCACCCCTACTCTTAGGCTAGGGCACTCTAAGGCTTAGGCTAGGGCACCCCTAGGCTTTGGCTAGGGCACCCCTAGGCTTAGGCTAGGGCTCCCCTAGGCTTAGGCTAAGGCACCCCTAGGCTTAGGCTAGGACACCCCTAGGATTAGGCTAGGGCACCCATAGACTGAGGCTTAGGCTTGGGCTCCCCTAGGCTTAGGCTAGGGCACCCCAGGCTTAGGCTAAGGCTAGGGCTCCTCTAGCCAAAGGCTAGGGCACCCCTAGGCTTAGGCTAGGGCACCCTAGGCTTAGGCTAGGGCAGCCATATTTTTAGGCTATGGCACCCCTACTCTTAGGCTAGGGCACTCTTAGGCTTAGGCTAGGGCACCCCTAGGCTTTGGCTAGGGCACTCCTAGGCTTAGGCTAAGGCTAGGTCTCCCCTAGCGTAAGGCTAGGGCACCCCTAGGCTTAGGCTAGGGCACCCATTGGCTTAGGCTAAGACTAGGGCTCCCCAAACCTAAGTCTATGGCACCCATAGGCTTAGGCTAGGGCACCCGTAGGCTTAGGCTATGGATCCCCTAGGCTTAGGCTAGGGCACCCCTTGGCTTAGGCTAGGGCATCCCTAGGCTAAGGCTAAGCCTAGGGCTCCCCTAACCTAAGTCTAGGGCACCCCTCGGCTTAGGCTAGGACACCCCTAGGCTTAGGCCAGGGCACCCATAGGCTTAGGCTAAGGCTAGGGCTACCCTAGCCTAAGGCTAGGGCACCCCTAGGCTTAGGCTAGGGCACCCCTAGGCTTAGGCTAGGGCACCCCTAGGCTTAGGCTAGGGCACCCCTAGGCTTAGGCTAAGGCACCCCTAGGCTTAGACTAGGGCACGATAGGCTTAGGCTAGGGCACCCCTAGGCTTAGGCTAAGGCTAGGGCTCCTCTGGCCTAAGGCTAGGGCACCCCTAGGCTTAGGCTAGGGAACCCCTAGGCTTAGGTTAGAACACCACTAGGCTTAGGCTTGGTCACCCCTAGACTTAGGCTAGGGCACCCCTAGGCTTAGGCTGGGGCACCCCTAGGCTTAGACTAAGGCTAGGGCTCCCCTCGCCTAAGGCTAGGGCACCCCTAGGCTCAGGCTAGGGCACCCCTAGGCTTAGGCTAGGGTACCCTAGGCTTAGACCAGGGCACCCCTAGGCTTAGGCTAAGGGTACGGCTCCCCTTGCCTCAGGCTAAGGCACCCCTAGACTCAGGCTATGGCACCCCTAGGCTTAGGTTAGGGTACCCCTAGGCTTAGGATAGGGAACCCCTACGCTTAGGCTAAGCCTACGGCTCCCCTAGCCTCAGGCTAGGGCACCCCTAGACTCAGGCTAGGTCACCCCTAGTTTTAGGGTAGGGCAATCCTAGGCTTAGGCTAAGGCTAGATCTCCCCTAGCCTCAGCCTAGGGCACCCCTAGGCTCAGGCTGGGGCACCCCTAGGCTTAGGCTAGGGTACCCCTAGGCTTAGACTAGGGCACCACTAGGCTTAGGCTAAGGCTACCGCTCCCCTAGCCTAAGGCTAGGGCACCCCAAGGCTTAGGCTAGGGCTCCCCTAAGCTTAGGCTAGGGCACCCCTAGGCTTAGACTAGGGCACCCCTAGGTTTAGGGTAGGGCTATCCTAGGCTTAGGCTAAGGCTAGGGCTCCCCTAGCCTAAGGCTAAGGCAACCCTAGGCTTAGGCGAGGGCACCCCTAGGTTTAGGCTAGGGCACCCCTAGCCTTAGGCTAGGGCACCCCTAGGCTTAGGCTAGGGCTCCCCTAGCCTAAGGCTATGGCACCCCTAGGCTTAGGCTAGGGCACCCCTAAGCTTAGGCTAGGGCACCTCTAGGCTTAGGCATGGGCACCCCTAGGCTTAGGCTAAGGCTAGGGCACCCCTAGGCTCAGGCTAGGTCACCCCTAGGCTTAGGCTAGGACACCCCAAGGCTTAGGCTAGGGCACCCCTAGGCTTAGGCTAGGGCACCCCTAGGCTTAGGCTAGGGCACCCCTAGGCTTAGGCTAAGGCTAGGGCTCCCCTAGCCTAAGGCTAGGAATCCCCTAGGCTCAGGCAAGGGCACCCCTAGGCTTAGGCTAGGGTACCCTAGGCTTAGGCTAGGGCACCCCTATTCTTAGGCTAGGGCAACCCTACACTTAGGCTAAGGCTAGGGCTCCCCTAGCCTAAGGCTAGGGCACCCCTCGGCTTAGGCTAGGGCACCCCTAGGCTTAGGCTAGGACACCCCTAGGCTTAGGCCAGGGCACCCATAGGCTTAGGCTAAGGCAAGGGCTACCCTAACCTAAGGCTAGGGCACCCCTAGGCTTAGGCTAGGGCACCCCTAGGCTTAGGCTAGGGCACCCCTAGGCTTAGGCTAGGGCACCCCTAGGCTTAGGCTAGGGCACCCCTAGGCTTAGGCTAAGGCACCCCTAGGCTTAGACTAGGGCACGATAGGCTTAGGCTAGGGCACCCCTAGGCATAGGCTAAGGCTAGGGCTCCCCTAGCCTAAGGCTAGGGCACCCCTAGGCTTAGGCTAGGGAACCCCTAGGCTTAGGTTAGGGCACCGCTAGGCTTAGGCTTGGTCACCCCTAGACTTAGGCTAGGTCACCCCTAGGCTTAGGCTGGGGCACCCCTAGGCTTAGGCTAAGGCTAGGGCTCCCCTCGCCTAAGGCTAGGGCACCCCAAGGCTCAGGCTAGGGCACCCCTAGGCTTAGGCTAGGGTACCCCTAGGCTTAGGCTAGGGTACCCTAGGCTTAGGCCAGGGCACCCCTAGACTTAGGCTAAGGCTACGGCTCCCCTTGCCTCAGGCTAAGGCACCCCTAGACTCAGGCTATGGCACCCCTAGGTTTAGGTTAGGGTACTCCTAGGCTTAGGCTAGGGAACCCCTACGCTTAGGCTAAGCCTACGGCTCCCCTAGCCTCATGCTATGGCATCCCTAGACTCAGGCTAGGTCACCCCTAGTTTTAGGGTAGGGCAATCCTAGGCTTAGGCTAAGGCTAGATCTCCCCTAGCCTCAGCCTAGGGCACCCCTAGGCTCAGGCTGGGGCACCCCTAGGCTTAGGCTAGGGTACCCCTAGGCTTAGACTAGGGCACCACTAGGCTTAGGCTAAGGCTACCGCTCCCCTAGCCTAAGGCTAGGGCACCCCAAGGCTTAGGCTAGGGCTCCCCTAGGCTTAGGCTAGGGCAGCCCTAGGCTTAGACTAGGGCACCCCAAGGCTTCGGCTAGGGGTCCCCTAGCCTAAGGCTAAGGCAAACCTAGGCTTAGGCGAGGGCACCCCTAGGCTTAGGCTAGGGCACCCCTAGCCTTAGGCTAGGGCACCCCTAGGCTTAGGCTAAGGCTAGGGCTCCCGTAGCCTAAGGCTAGGATTCCCCAAGGCTTAGGCTAGGGCTCCCCTAGCCTAAGGCTATGGCACCCCTAGGCTTAGGTTAGGGCACCCCTAAGCTTAGGCTAGGGAACCTCTAGGCTTTGGCAAGGGCACCCCTAGGCTTAGGCTAAGGCTAGGGCACCCCTAGGCTCAGGCTAGGGCACCCCTAGGCTTAGGCTAGGACACCCCTAGGCTTAGGCTAGGGCACCCCTTGGCTTAGGCTAAGCCTAGGGCTCCCCTAACATAAGTCTAGGGCACCACTAGGCTTAGGCTAGGACACCCCTAGGCTTAGGCTAAGGTAAGGGCTCCCCGAGCATCAGGCTAGGGCACCCCTAGGCTCAGGCAAGGGCACACCTAGGCTTAGGCTAGGGCACCCCTAGGTTTAGGCTAAGGCTAGGGCTCCCCTAGCCTAACGCTAGGACTCCACTAGGCCCAGCTAGGGCACCCTTAGGCTTAGGCTAGGGCACCCCTCGGCTTAGGCTAAGGCTAGGGCTCCCCTAACCTAAGGCTAGGGCACCCCTAGGCTTAGGCTAGGGCACCCCTAAGCTTATGCTAGGGTACCCCTAGGCTTAGGCTAGGGCACCCCTAGGCTAAGGCTGAGGCTACGGCTCCCCTAGCCTCAGGCTAGGGCACCCCTAGACTCAGGCTAGGGCACCCCTAGGCTCGGGCTAGGGCACCCCAAGCTTAGGCTAGGGCACCCCTAGGCTTAGGCTAAGGCTAGGGCTCCTCTAACCAAAGGCTAGGGCACCCCTAGACTTAGGCTAGGGCACCCCTAGGCTTAGGCTATGGCTAGGGCTCCCATAGCCTAAGGCTAGGGCACCTCTAGGCTTAGGCTAGTGCACCCTAGGCTTGGGCTAGGGCAGCCCTATTCTTATGTAAGGGCACCCCTACTCTTAGGCTAGGGCACTCCTAGGCTTAGGCTAGGGCACCCTAGGCTTGGGCTAGGGCAGCCCTATTCTTATGCAAGGGCTCCCCTACTCTTAGGCTAAGGCACCCCTAGGCTTAGGCTAGGACACCCCTAGGATTAGGCTAGGGCACCCATAGACTGAGGCTTAGGCTTGGGCTCCCCTAGGCTTAGGCTAGGGCACCCCAGGCTTAGGCTAAGGCTAGGGCTCCTCTAGCCAAAGGCTAGGGCACCCCTAGGCTTAGGCTAGGGCACCCGTAGGCTTAGGCTAGGGCTCCCCTAGGCTTAGGCTAGAGAACCCCTAGGCTTAGGCTAAGGCTAGGGCTCCCATAGCCTAAGGCTAGGGCAGCCCTAGGCTTAGGCTAGGGCACCCTAGGCTTAGGCTAGGGCAGCCATATTCTTAGGCTATGGCACCCCTACTCTTAGGCTAGGGCACTCTTAGGCTTAGGCTAGGGCACTCCTAGGTTTAGGCTAAGGCTAGGTCTCCCCTAGCGTAAGGCTAGGGCACCCCTAGGCTTAGGCTAGGGCACCCATTGGCTTAGGCTAAGACTAGGGCTCCCCAAACCTAAGTCTATGGCACCCATAGGCTTAGGCTAGGGCACCCGTAGGCTTAGGCTAGGGATCCCCTAGGCTTAGGCTAGGGCACCCCTTGGCTTAGGCTAGGGAATCCCTAGGCTAAGGCTAAGCCTAGGGCTCCCCTAACCTAAGTCTAGGGCACCCCTAGGCTTAGGCTAGGACACCCCTAGGCTTAGGCCAGGGCACCCATAGGCTTAGGCTAAGGCTAGGGCTACCCTAGCCTAAGGCTAGGGCACCCCTAGGCTTAGGCTAGGGCACCCCTAGGCTTAGGCTAGGACACCCCTAGGCTTAGGCCAGGGCACCCATAGGCTTAGGCTAAGGCTAGGGCTACCCTAGCCTAAGGCTAGGGCACCCCTAGGCTTAGGCTAGGGCACCCCTAGGCTTAGGCTAGGGCACCCCTAGGCTTAGGCTAGGGCACCCCTAGGCTTAGGCTAGGGCACCCCTAGGCTTAGGCTAAGGCACCCCTAGGCTTAGACTAGGGCACGATAGGCTTAGGCTAGGGCACCCCTAGGCTTAGGCTAAGGCTAGGGATCCTCTGGCCTAAGGCTAAGGCACCCCTAGGCTTAGGCTAGGGTACCCTAGGCTTAGACCAGGGAACCCCTAGGCTTAGGCTAAGGGTACGGCTCCCCTTGCCTCAGGCTAAGGCACCCCTAGACTCAGGCTATGGCACCCCTAGGCTTAGGTTAGGGTACCCCTAAGCTTAGGATAGGGAACCCCTACGCTTAGGCTAAGCCTACGGCTCCCCTAGCCTCAGGCTAGGGCACCCCTAGACTCAGGCTAGGTCACCCCTAGTTTTAGGGTAGGGCAATCCTAGGCTTAGGCTAAGGCTAGATCTCCCCTAGCCTCAGCCTAGGGCACCCCTAGGCTCAGGCTGGGGCACCCCTAGGCTTAGGCTAGGGTACCCCTAGGCTTAGACTAGGGCACCACTAGGCTTAGGCTAAGGCTACCGCTCCCCTAGCCTAAGGCTAGGGCACCCCAAGGCTTAGGCTAGGGATCCCCTAAGCTTAGGCTAGGGCACCCCTAGGCTTAGACTAGGGCACCCCTAGGTTTAGGGTAGGGCTATCCTAGGCTTAGGCTAAGGCTAGGGCTCCCCTAGCCTAAGGCTAAGGCAACCCTAGGCTTAGGCGAGGGCACCCCTAGGTTTAGGCTAGGGCACCCCTAGCCTTAGGCTAGGGCACCCCTAGGCTTAGGCTAGGGCTCCCCTAGCCTAAGGCTATGGCACCCCTAGGCTTAGGCTAGGGCACCCCAAAGCTTAGGCTAGGGCACCTCTAGGCTTAGGCATGGGCACCCCTAGGCTTAGGCTAAGGCTAGGGCACCCCTAGGCTCAGGCTAGGTCACCCCTAGGCTTAGGCTAGGACACCCCAAGGCTTAGGCTAGGGCACCCCTAGGCTTAGGCTAGGGCACCCCTAGGCTTAGGCTAGGGCACCCCTAGGCTTAGGCTAAGGCTAGGGCTCCCCTAGCCTAAGGCTAGGAATCCCCTAGGCTCAGGCAAGGGCACCCCTAGGCTTAGGCTAGGGTACCCTAGGCTTAGGCTAGAGCACCCCTATTCTTAGGCTAGGGCAACCCTACACTTAGGCTAAGGCTAGGGCTCCCCTAGCCTAAGGCTAGGGCACCCCTCGGCTTAGGCTAGGGCACCCCTAGGCTTAGGCTAGGACACCCCTAGGCTTAGGCCAGGGCACTCATAGGCTTAGGCTAAGGCAAGGGCTACCCTAACTAAAGGCTAGGGCACCCCTAGGCTTAGGCTAGGGCACCCCTAGGCTTAGGCTAGGGCACCCCGAGGCTTAGGCTAGGGAACCCCTAGGCTTAGGCTAGGGCACCTCTAGGCTTAGGCTAAGGCACCCCTAGGCTTAGACTAGGGCACGATAGGCTTAGGCTAGGGCACCCCTAGGCATAGGCTAAGGCTAGGGCTCCCCTAGCCTAAGGCTAGGGCACCCCTAGGCTTAGGCTAGGGAACCCCTAGGCTTAGGTTAGGGCACCGCTAGGCTTAGGCTTGGTCACCCCTAGACTTAGGCTAGGTCACCCCTAGGCTTAGGCTGGGGCACCCCTAGGCTTAGGCTAAGGCTAGGGCTCCCCTCGCCTAAGGCTAGGGCACCCCAAGGCTCAGGCTAGGGCACCCCTAGGCTTAGGCTAGGGTACCCCTAGGCTTAGGCTAGGGTACCCCTAGGCTTAGGCTAGGGTACCCTAGGCTTAGGCCAGGGCACCCCTAGACTTAGGCTAAGGCTACGGCTCCCCTAGCCTCAGGCTAAGGCACCCCTAGACTCAGGCTATGGCACCTCTAGGTTTAGGTTAGGGTACCCCTAGGCTTAGGCTAGGGAAACCCTACGCTTAGGCTAAGCCTACGGCTCCCCTAGCCTCAGGCTATGGCACCCCTAGACTCAGGCTAGGTCACCCCTAGTTTTAGGGTAGGGCAATCCTAGGCTTAGGCTAAGGCTACATCTCCCCTAGCCTCAGCCTAGGGCACCCCTAGGCTCAGGCTGGGGCACCCCTAGGCTTAGGCTAGGGTACCCCTAGGCTTAGACTAGGGCACCACTAGGCTTAGGCTAAGGCTACCGCTCCCCTAGCCTAAGGCTAGGGCACCCCAAGGCTTAGGCTAGGGCTCCCCTAGGCTTAGGCTAGGGCAGCCCTAGGCTTAGACTAGGGCACCCCAAGGCTTCGGCTAGGGGTCCCCTAGCCTAAGGCTAAGGCAAACCTAGGCTTAGGCGAGGGCACCCCTAGGCTTAGGCTAGGGCACCCCTAGCCTTAGGCTAGGGCACCCCTAGGCTTAGGCTAAGGCTAGGGCTCCCGTAGCCTAAGGCTAGGATTCCCCAAGGCTTAGGCTAGGGCTCCCCTAGCCTAAGGCTATGGCACCCCTAGGCTTAGGCTAGGGCACCCCTAAGCTTAGGCTAGGGAACCTCTAGGCTTAGGCAAGGGCACCCCTAGGCTTAGGCTAAGGCTAGGGCACCCCTAGGCTCAGGCTAGGGCACCCCTAGGCTTAGGCTAGGACACCCCTAGGCTTAGGCTAGGGCACCCCTAGGCTTAGGCTAAGCCTAGGGCTCCCCTAACATAAGTCTAGGGCACCACTAGGCTTAGGCTAGGACACCCCTAGGCTTAGGCTAAGGTAAGGGCTCCCCGAGCATCAGGCTAGGGCACCCCTAGGCTCAGGCAAGGGCACACCTAGGCTTAGGCTAGGGCACCCCTAGGTTTAGGCTAAGGCTAGGGCTCCCCTAGCCTAACGCTAGGACTCCACTAGGCCCAGCTAGGGCACCCTTAGGCTTAGGCTAGGGCACCCCTCGGCTTAGGCTAAGGCTAGGGCTCCCCTAGCCTAAGGCTAGGGCACCCCTAGGCTTAGGCTAGGGCACCCCTAAGCTTATGCTAGGGTACCCCTAGGCTTAGGCTAGGGCACCCCTAGGCTTAGGCTGAGGCTACGGCTCCCCTAGCCTCAGGCTAGGGCACCCCTAGACTCAGGCTAGGGCACCCCTAGGCTCGGGCTAGGGCACCCCAAGCTTAGGCTAGGGCACCCCTAGGCTTAGGCTAAGGCTAGGGCTCCTCTAACCAAAGGCTAGGGCACCCCTAGACTTAGGCTAGGGCACCCCTAGGCTTAGGCTATGGCTAGGGCTCCCATAGCCTAAGGCTAGGGCACCTCTAGGCTTAGGCTAGTGCACCCTAGGCTTGGGCTAGGGCAGCCCTATTCTTATGTAAGGGCACCCCTACTCTTAGGCTAGGGCACTCCTAGGCTTAGGCTAGGTCACCCTAGGCTTGGGCTAGGGCAGCCCTATTCTTATGCAAGGGCACCCCTACTCTTAGGCTAAGGCACCCCTAGGCTTAGGCTAGGACACCCCTAGGATTAGGCTAGGGCACCCATAGACTGAGGCTTAGGCTTGGGCTCCCCTAGGCTTAGGCTAGGGCACCCCAGGCTTAGGCTAAGGCTAGGGCTCCTCTAGCCAAAGGCTAGGGCACCCCTAGGCTTAGGCTAGGGCACCCGTAGGCTTAGGCTAGGGCTCCCCTAGGCTTAGGCTAGAGAACCCCTAGGCTTAGGCTAAGGCTAGGGCTCCCATAGCCTAAGGCTAGGGCAGCCCTAGGCTTAGGCTAGGGCACCCTAGGCTTAGGCTAGGGCAGCCATATTCTTAGGCTATGGCACCCCTACTCTTAGGCTAGGGCACTCTTAGGCTTAGGCTAGGGCACCCCTAGGCTTTGGCTAGGGCACTCCTAGGTTTAGGCTAAGGCTAGGTCTCCCCTAGCGTAAGGCTAGGGCACCCCTAGGCTTAGGCTAGGGCACCCATTGGCTTAGGCTAAGACTAGGGCTCCCCAAACCTAAGTCTATGGCACCCATAGGCTTAGGCTAGGGCACCCGTAGGCTTAGGCTAGGGATCCCCTAGGCTTAGGCTAGGGCAACCCTTGGCTTAGGCTAAGGCTAGGGCTACCCTAGCCTAAGGCTAGGGCACCCCTAGGCTTAGGCTAGGGCACCCCTAGGCTTAGGCTAGGGCACCCCTAGGCTTAGGCTAGGGCACCCCTAGGCTTAGGCTAAGGCACCCCTAGGCTTAGACTAGGGCACGATAGGCTTAGGCTAGGGCACCCCTAGGCTTAGGCTAAGGCTAGGGCTCCTCTGGCCTAAGGCTAGGGCACCCCTAGGCTTAGGCTAGGGAACCCCTAGGCTTAGGTTAGAACACCACTAGGCTTAGGCTTGGTCACCCCTAGACTTAAGCTAGGGCACCCCTAGGCTTAGGCTAGGGCACCCCTAGGCTCAGGCTAGGGCACCCCTAGGCTTAGGCTAGGGTACCCTAGGCTTAGACCAGGGCACCCCTAGGCTTAGGCTAAGGGTACGGCTCCCCTTGCCTCAGGCTAAGGCACCCCTAGACTCAGGCTATGGCACCCCTAGGCTTAGGTTAGGGTACCCCTAGGCTTAGGATAGGGAACCCCTACGCTTAGGCTAAGCCTACGGCTCCCCTAGCCTCAGGCTAGGGCACCCCTAGACTCAGGCTAGGTCACCCCTAGTTTTAGGGTAGGGCAATCCTAGGCTTAGGCTAAGGCTAGATCTCCCCTAGCCTCAGCCTAGGGCACCCCTAGGCTCAGGCTGGGGCACCCCTAGGCTTAGGCTAGGGTACCCCTAGGCTTAGACTAGGGCACCACTAGGCTTAGGCTAAGGCTACCGCTCCCCTAGCCTAAGGCTAGGGCACCCCAAGGCTTAGGCTAGGGCTCCCCTAAGCTTAGGCTAGGGCACCCCTAGGCTTAGACTAGGGCATCCCTAGGTTTAGGGTAGGGCTATCCTAGGCTTAAGCTAAGGCTAGGGCTCCCCTAGCCTAAGGCTAAGGCAACCCTAGGCTTAGGCGAGGGCACCCCTAGGTTTAGGCTAGGGCACCCCTAGCCTTAGGCTAGGGCACCCCTAGGCTTAGGCTAGGGCTCCCCTAGCCTAAGGCTATGGCACCCCTAGGCTTAGGCTAGGGCACCCCTAAGCTTAGGCTAGGGCACCTCTAGGCTTAGGCAAGGGCACCCCTAGGCTTAGGCTAAGGCTCGGGCACCCCTAGGCTTAGGCTAGGTCACCCCTAGGCTTAGGCTAGGACACCCCAAGGCTTAGGCTAGGGCACCCCTAGACTTAGGCTAGGGCACCCCTAGGCTTAGGCTAGGGCACCCCTAGGCTTAGGCTAAGGCTAGGGCTCCCCTAGCCTAAGGCTAGGAATCCCCTAGGCTCAGGCAAGGGCACCCCTAGGCTTAGGCTAGGGTACCCTAGGCTTAGGCTAGGGCACCCCTATTCTTAGGCTAGGGCAACCCTACTCTTAGGCTAAGGCTAGGGCTCCCCTAGCCTAAGGCTAGGGCACCCCTCGGCTTAGACTAGGGCACACCTAGGCTTAGGCTAGGACACCCCTCGGCTTAGGCCAGGGCACCCATAGGCTTAGGCTAAGGCAAGGGCTACCCTAACCTAAGGCTAGGGCACCCCTAGGCTTAGGCTAGGGCACCCCTAGGCTTAGGCTAGGGCACCCCTAGGCTTAGGCTAGGGCACGATAGGCTTAGGCTAGGGCACCCCTAGGCTTAGGCTAAGGCTAGGGCTCCCCTAGCCTAAGGCTAGGGCACCCCTAGGCTTAGGCTAAGGAACCCCTAGGCTTAGGTTAGGGCACCGCTAGGCTTAGGCTTTGTCACCCCTAGACTTAGGCTAGGGCACCCCTAGGCTTAGGCTGGGGCACCCCTAGGCTTAGGCTAAGGCTAGGGCTCCCCTCACCTAAGGCTAGGTCACCCCAAGGCTCAGGCTAGGGCACCCCTAGGCTTAGGCTAGGGTACCCCTAGGCTTAGGCTAGGGTACCCTAGGCTTAGGCCAGGGCACCCCTAGACTTAGGCTAAGGCTACGGCTCCCCTAGCCTCAGGCTAAGGTACCCCTAGACTCAGGCTATGGCACCCCTAGGCTTAGGTTAGGGTACCCCTAGGCTTAGGCTAGGGAACCCCTACGCTTAGGCTAAGCCTACGGCTCCCCTAGCCTTAGGCTATGGCACCCCTAGACTCAGGCTAGGTCACCCCTAGTTTTAGGGTAGGGCAATCCTAGGCTTAGGCTAAGGCTAGATCTCCCCTAGCCTCAGCCTAGGGCACCCCTAGGCTCAGGCTGGGGCACCCCTAGGCTTAGGCTAGGGTACCCCTAGGCTTAGACTAGGGCACCACTAGGCTTAGGCTAAGGCTACCGCTCCCCTAGCCTAAGGCTAGGGCACCCCAAGGCTTAGGCTAGGGCTCCCCTAGGCTTAGGCTAGGGCACCCCTAGGCTTTGACTAGGGCACCCCAAGGCTTCGGCTAGGGGTTCCCTAGCCTAAGGCTAAGGCAAACCTAGACTTAGGCGAGGGCACCCCTAGGCTTAGGCTAGGGCACCCTTAGCCTTAGGCTAGGGCACCCCTAGGCTTAGGCTAAGGCTAGGGCTCCCCTAGCCTAAGGCTAGGATACCCCAAGGCTTAGGCTAGGGCTCCCCTAGCCTAAGGCTATGGCACCCCTAGGCTTAGTCTAGGGCACCCCTAAGCTTAGGCTAGGGCACCTCTAGACTTAGGCTAGGGCACCCCTAGGCTTAGGCTAGGGAACCTCTAGGCTTAGGCAAGGGCACCCCTAGGCTTAGGCTAAGGCTAGGGCACCCCTAGGCTCAGGCTAGGGCACCCCTAGGCTTAGGCTAGGACACCCCTAGGCTTAGGCTAGGGCACCCCTAGGCTTAGGCTAGGGCACCCATAGGCTTAGGCTAAGGCTAGGGCTCCCCTAGCCTAAGGCTAGGAATCCCCTAGGCTCAGGCAAGGGCACCCCTAGGCTTAGGCTAGGGCACCCTAGGCTTAGGCTAGGGCACCCCTATTCTTAGGCTAGGGCACCCCTACTCTTAGGCAAAGGCTAGGGCTCCCCTAGCCTAAGGCTAGGGCACCCCTCGGCTTAGACTAGGGCACACCTAGGCTTAGGCTAGGACACCCCTAGGCTTAGGCCAGGGCACCCGTAGGCTTAGGCTAAGGCTAGGGCTACCCTAGCCTAAGGCTAGGGCACCCCTAGGCTTAGGCTAGGGCACCCCTAGGCTTAGGCTAGGGCACCCCTAGGCTTAGGTTAGGGCACCCCTAGGCTTAGGCTAGGGCAACCCTAGGCTTAGGCTAAGGCACCCCTAGGCTTAGACTAGGGCACGATAGGCTTAGGCTAGGGCACCCCTAGGCTTAGATTAGGGAACCCCTAGGCTTAGGTTAGGGCACCACTAGGCTTAGGCTTGGTCACCCCTAGACTTAGGCTAGGGAACCCCTAGGCTTAGGCTGGCGCACCCCTAAGCTTAGGCTAAGGCTAGGGCTCCCCTCGCCTAAGGCTAGGGCACCCCTAGGCTCAGGCTAGGGCACCCCTAGGCTTAGGCTAGGGTACCCCTAGGCTTAGGCTAGGGTACCCTAGGCTTAGGCCAGGGCACCCCTAGGCTTAGGCTAAGGCCACGGCTTCCCTAGCCTCAGGCTAAGGCACCCCTAGACTCAGGCTATGGCACCCGTAGGCTTAGGTTAGGGTACCCCTAGGCTTAGACTAGGGCACCCCTACGCTTAGGCTAAGCCTCCCTCTCCCCTAGCCTCAGGCTAGGGCACCCTAGACTCAGGGTATGGCACCACTAGGCTTATGCTAGGGCAACCCTAGGCTTAGGCTAAGGCTAGGGCACCCCTAGCCTAATTCAAGGACACCCCTAGGCTTAGGCTAGGGCACCCCTAGGCTTAGGCTACGGTACCCCTCGGCTTAGGCTAGGGCACCCTTAGGCTTAGGCTAAGACTCTGCTCCCCTGGCCTCAGGCTAGGGCACCCCTAGACTCAGGTTAGGGCACACCTAGACTCAGACTAGGGCACCCCTAGGCTCAGGCTAGGGCACCCCTAGCCTTAGGCTAGGGCAGCCCTAGGCTTAGGCTAAGGATAGTGTTCCCCTAGCCTAAGGCTAGGGCACCCCTAGGCTTAGGCTAAGGATAGGGCTCCCATAGCCTAAGGCTAGGGCACCCCTAGACTTAAGCTAGGGCACCCCTAGGCTTAGGCTAGGGTACCCCTAGGCTTAGGCTAGGGCACCCATAGGCATAGGCTAGGGCACCCCTATTCTTAGGCTAGGGCACCCCTACTCTTAGGCTTGGGCAATCCTAAGCTTAGGCTAGGTCACCCCTAGGCTTAGGCTAGGGCACCCGAAGGCTTAGGCTAAGGCTAGGGCTCCCCTAGCCTAAGGCTAGGGCACCCCTAGGCTTAGGCTAGGGCACCCCTAGGCTTAGGCTAGGACACCCCTAGGCTTAGGTTAGGGCACCCATAGACTTAGGCTAAGGCTAGGGCTACCATAGCCTAAGGCTTGGGCACCCCTAGGCTTAGGCTAGGGCACCCCTAGGCTTATGCTGGGGCACACCTAGGCTTAGGCTAAGGCTAGGGCTCCCCTCTCCTAAGGCTAGGGCACCCCTAGGCTTAGGCTAGGGCACCCCTAGGCTTAGGCTAGGACACCCCTAGGCTTAGGCTCGGGTACCCCAAGGCTTAGGCTAGGGCACCCCTAGGCTTAGGCTAGGGCACCACTAGGCTTAGGCTAGGGCAGCCCTAGGCTTAGGCTAGAGCACCCCTAGGCTTTGGCTGGGTCACCCCTAGGCTTAGGCTAGGGCACCACTAGGCTTAGGCTAAGGCTAGGTGTACCCTAGCCTAAGGCTAGGGCACCCCTAGGCTTAGGCTAGGGCACCCCTAGGCTTAGGCTAGGGCACACCTAGGCCAAGGCTAATACTAGGGCTCCCCTAACCAAAGTCTAGGGCACCCCAGGCTTGGGCTAAGGCACCCCTAGGCTTAGGCTAATGCACACCTAGGCTTAGGCTAGGGCACCCAAAGGCTTAGGCTAGGGCAACCCTAATTTAGGCTAAGGCTAGGGCTCCCCTAGTCAAAGGCTAGGGCACCACTAGGCTTAGGCTAGGGAACCCCTAGGCTTAGGTTAGGGCACCCCTAGACTTAGGCTGAGGCAAGCCTAGGCTTAGGCTAGGTCAACCCTAGGCTTAGATTGGGCACCCCTAGGCTTAGGCTAGCGCACCCCTAGTCTTAGGCTAGAGCACCCCTAGCCTTAGGCTGGGGCACCCCTAGGCTTATGTTGGGGCACCCCTAGGCTTAGGCTAGGGCATCCCTAGGCTTAGATTGGGCACCCCTAGGCTTAGGCTAGGGCACCCCTAGGCTTAGTCTAGGGCACCCCTAGGCTTAGTCTAGGGCACCCCTAGGCTTAGGCTAGAGCACCCCTAGGATTAGGCTAAGGCTAGGGCTCCCCTAGCCTAAGGCTACTGCACTCCTAGGCTCAGGCTAGGGCACCCCTTGGCTTACGCTAAGGCATCCCTAGGCTGAGGCTAAGGCTAGGGCTCCCCTAGCCTAACCCTAACGCACCCCTAGGCTTAGGCAAGGGACCCCCAGGCTTAGGCTAGTGCAACCCTAAGCTTAGGCTACCGCACCCCTAGGCTTATGCTAGGGCACCCCTAGGATTACTCTAGGGCACCCCTAGGCTTAGGCTACGGCACCAAGGCTTAGGCTAAGGCTAGGGCTCCCCTAGCCTAAGGCTAGAGCCCCCCTAGGCTTAGGCTAGGGCACCCCTAGGCTTAGGCTAGGGCCCCCCTAGGCTTAGGCTAATGCTAGGCGTCCCCTAGCATAAGGCTAGGGCACCCCTAGGCTTAGGCTTGTGCCCCCATAGGCTTAACCTAGGGCACCCGTAGGCTTAGGCTAGGGCACCCCTAGGCATAGGCTAAGGAAACGGCTCCCCAAGCCTCAGGCTAGGGCACCCCTAGACTCAGGCTAGGGCACCTCTATGCTTAGGCTAGGGAAATCCTAGGCTTAGGCTAAGGCTAGGGCTCCGCTAGCCGCAGGCTAGGGAAGCCCTAGGCTCAGGTTAGGGCACCCTTAGTCTTAGGCTAAGGCTAGGGCTCCCCTAGCCTAAAGCTATGGCACCCCTAGCCTAAGGCTATGGCACCCCTAGGCTTAGGCTAGGGCACCCCTAAGCTTAGGCTATGGCTAGGGCTTGCCTAGCCTAAGGCTAGAGCACCCCAAGGCTTAGGCTAGCCCACCCCTAGGCTTTGGCTAGGGCACCACTAGGCTTAGGCTAGGGCACCCCTAGGCTTAGGCAAGGGCACCCCTAGGCTGAGGCTGGGACACCCCTAGGCTTAGACTAAGGCTAGGCCTCCCCTAGCTTAAGTTTAGCGCACCCCTATGCTTAGGCTAGGGCACCCCTATGCTTAGGCAACGGCACCCCTAGGCTTAGGTTAGTGCAACCCTAGGCTTAGGCTTGGGCAACCCTAGGCATAGGCTAGGGCACCCCTAGGCTTAGGATAAGGCTAGGGCTCCCCTAGCCTAACCCTAGGGCACCCCTAGGCTTAGGCTAGGGCACCCCGATGCTTAGGCTGGGGCACCCCGAGGCTTAGGCTAAGGCTAGTGCTCCCCTAGCCTAAGGCTAGGGCACCCCTGGGCTTAGGCTAGGGCACCCTTAGGCTTAGGCAAGGACACCCCTAGGCTTGTGCTAGGGCACCCCCAAGCTTAGGCTAGGACACCCTTAGGCTTAGGCTAAGGTACCCCTAGGCGTAGGCTAGGGCACCCCTAGGCTTAGCCTAGGGAAACCCTAGGCTTAGGCTAAGGCACCCCTAGGCTTAGGCTAGGACACCCCTAGGCTTAGGCTACAGCCCCCTAGGCTTAGGCTCGGGTACCCCTAGGCTTAGGCTAGGGCACCCCAATCTTAGGCTAGGGCACCCATAGGCTTAGGCTAAGGCTAGGGCTACCCTAGGGTAAGGCTAGGGCACCCCTAGGCTTAGGCTAGGGCACCCCTATGCTTAGGCTAGGGCACCCCAATCTTAGGCTAGGGCACCCATAGTCTTAGGCTAAGGCTAGGGCTACCCTAGTGTAAGGCTAGGGCACCCCTAGACGTAGGCTAGGGCACCCCTAGGCTTAGGCTAAGGCACCCCTAGGCTTAGGTTAGGGGACCCATAGGCTTAGGCAAGGGCAACTCAAGGTTTAGGCTAAGGCTAGGGCTCCCCTAGCCAAAGGCTAAGGCACCCCTAGGCTTAGGCTAGGGAACCCCTAGGCTTAGGTTAGGGCACCCCTAGGCTTACCTGGGGCACCCCTAGGCTTAGGCTGGGGCACCCCTAGGCATAGGCTAGGGCACCCCTAGGCTTAGGCTAATGTTAGGGCACCCCTACTCTTAGGCTAGGGCACTCCTAAGCTTAGGCTAGGGCACCCCTAGGCTTTGGCTAGGGCACCCCTAGGCTTAGGCTAAGGCTAGGGCTCCCCTAGCCTAAGGCTAGGGCACCCCTAGGCTTAGGCTAGGGCTCCCCTAGGCTTAGGCTAAGGCAACCCTAGGCTTAGGCTAGCAAACCCCTAGGCTTAGGCTAGGGCACCCATAGACTTCGGCTAAGGCTAGGGCACCCCTAGGCTTAGGCTAGGGCACCCCTAGGCTTAGGCTAGGGCACCCCTAGGCTTAGGCTAGGGCACACCTTGGCTTAGGGTAGGGCACCCCTAGGCTAAGGCTAAGACTAGGGCTCCCCTAGCCAAATGCTAGGGCACCCCTAGGCTTAGGCTAGGTCACCCCGAGGCTTAGGCTAAGGCACCCCTAGCCTTAGTCTAGGACACCACTAGGCTTAGGCTAGGGCACCCCTAGGCTTAGGCTGGGGCACCCTTAGGCTTAGGCTAGGGCAACCCTAGGCTTAGATTGGACACCCCTAGGCTTAGGCTAGGGCACCCCATGTCTTAGGCTAAGTCTAGGGCTCCCCTAGCCTAAGGTTAGGGCACCCCTAGGCTTAGTCTAGGGTACCCCTAGTTTTAGGCTAGGGCACCCCTAGGCTCACGCTCGGGCACCCCTAAGCTTAGGCTCAGGCAGCTCTAGGCTTAGGCTAAGGCACCCCTAGACTTAGTCTAGGGCACCACTAGGCTTAGGCTAAGGCTAGGGCTCCCCTAGCCTAAGGCTAGGGCACCCCTAGGCTTAGGCTAGGGCTCCCCTATGCTTAGGCTAGGGCACCCCAAGGCTTACGCTAGGACACCCCTAGGCTTATGCTAGGGCACCCATAGACTTAGGCTAAGGCTAGGGCTACCCTAGCCTAAGGCTAGGGCACCCGTAGGCTTAGGCTAGGGCACCACTAGGCTTAGGCTAGGGCACCCCTAGGCTTAGGCTAGGGCACCCCTAGGCTTAGGCTAGGGCACCCCTAGGGTAAGGCTAATACTAGGGGTCCCCTAACCTAAGTCTAGGGCACCCCTAGGCTTAGGCTAGGGCACCCCTAGGCTTAGGCTAAGGCACCCCTAGGCTTAGGCTAGGGCACCCATAGGATTAGGCTAGGGCAACCCTAGGCTTAGGCTAAGACACCCCTAGGCTTAGGCTATGGCACCCATAGGCTTAGGCTAGGGCACCCCTAGGCATAGGTTAGGGCACCCCTAGGCTTAGGCTGGGGAACCCCTAGGCTTAGGCTGGGGCACCCTTAGGCTTAGGCTAGGGCAACCCTAGGCTTAGATTGGACACCCCTAGGCTTAGGCTAGGGCACCCCTAAGCTTAGACTAGGGCACCACTAGGCTTAGGCTAGAGCACCCCTAGGCTTAGGCTGGGGCACCCCTAGGCTTAGGCTGGGGCACCGCTAGGCTTAGGCTAGGGCATCCCAAAGCTTAGATTGGGCACCCCTAGGCTTAGGCTAGGGCACCTGTAGGCTTAGACTAGGGCACCCCTAGGCTTAGCCTGGGGCACCTCTAAGCTTAGGCTAAGGCTAGGGGTCCCCTAGCCTAAGGCTAGGGCACCACTAGGCTTAGGCTTGCGCACCCCTAGTCTTATGCTAGGGCACCCCAAGGCTTAGGCTACGGCACCCATAGGCTTAAGCTAGGGCCCCCTTAGGCTTAGACTAAGGCTAGGGCTCCTCTAGCCTAACGGTAGGGCACCCCTAGGCTTAGGCTAGGGCACCCCTAGGCTTAGGCTAGGGCACCTCTAGGCTTAGGCTAGGGCACCCCAAGGCTTAGGCTAAGGCTAGGGCTCCCCTAGCCTAAGGCTAGGTCAACCCTAGTCTTAGGCTAGGGCACCCCTAGGCTTAGGCTAGGGCACACCCAAGCTTAAGCTAGGACATCCCTGGCTTAGGCTAGGGCAACCCTAGGCTTAGGCTGGGGAACCCCTTGGCTTAGGCTGGGGCACCCCTAGGCTTAGGCTAGGGCACCCCTAGGCTTAGGCTACGGCACCTCTAGGCTTAGGCTACAGCACCCCTAGGCTTAGCCTAGGGCACCCCTAGGCTTAGGCTAGGGCAATCCTAGGCTTAGGCTAAGGCTAGGGCTCCCCTAGCCTAAGGCTAGGGCACCCCTATCCTTAGGCTAGGGCACCCCTAGGCTTAGGCTAGGGCACCCCTAGGGTTAGGCAGGGCACCCCTAGGCTTAGGCTAGTGCACCCCTAGGCTTAGGCTTGGGCATCCGTAGGCTTAGGCTAGGGCACACCTAGGCTTAGGCTAGGGCACCACTAGGCTTAGGCTAGGGCACCCATAGGCTTAGGCTAGGGCAATCCTAGGGTAAGGCTAAGGGTAGGGCTCCCCTAACCTCAGGCTATTGCACCCCTAGGCTCAGGCTAGGGCACCACTAGGCTTAGGGTAGGGCACCCCTAGGCTTGGGCAGGGGCACCCCTAGGCTTAGGCTGGGGCACTCCTAGGCTTAGGCTAGGGCACCCCTAGGCTTAGGCTAGGGCACCCCTAGGCTTAGGCTAGGACACCCCTAGGCTTAGGCTAGGGCACCCATAAGCTTAGACTAAGGCTAGGGCTCCCCTAGACTAAGGCTAGGGCACCCCTAGGCTCAGGCTAGGGCACCACTAGGCTTAGGGTAGGGCACCCCTAGGCTTGGGCAGGGGCACCCCTAGGCTTAGGCTGGGGCACCCCTAGGCTTAGGCTAGGGCACCCCTAGGCTTAGGCTAGGGCACACCTAGGCCAAGGCTAAAACTAGGGCTCCCCTAACCAAAGTCTAGGGCACCCCAGGCTTAGGCTAGGGCACCCCTAGGCTTAGGCTAATGCACACATAGGCTTAGGCTAGGGCACCCAAAGGCTTAGGCTAGGGCACCCCTAGGCTTAGGTTAGGGCACCCCTAAGCTTAGGCTAGGGCACCCCTAGACTTAGGCTAGGGCACCCCTAGGCTTAGGCTGGGGCACCTCTAAGCTTAGGCTAAGGCTAGGGGTCCCCTAGCCTAAGGCTAGGGCACCACTAAGCTTAGGCTTGGGCACCCCTAGGCTTAGGCTAGGGCACCCCAAGGCTTAGCCTAGGGCACCACTAAGCTTAGGCTTGGGCACCCCTAGGCTTAGGCTAGGGCACCCCAAGGCTTAGGCTAGGGCACCCATACGCTTAAGCTAGGGCCCCCTTAGGCTAAGGCTAAGACTAAGGCTCCTCTAGCCTAACGGTAGGGCACCCCTAGGCTTAGGCTAGGGCACCCCAAGGCTTAGGATAGGGCACGTCTATGCTTAGGCTAGGGCACCCCAAGGCTTATGCTAAGGCTAGGGCTCCCCTAGCCTAATACTAGGGCACCCCTAGGCTTAGGCTAGGGCACACCTAGGCTTAGGCTAGGGCAACCCTAGGCTTACTAAGGCTAGGGCTCCCCTAGCCTAAGGCTAGGGCACCCCTAGGATTAGGCTAGATCACCCCTAGGCTTAGGCTAGAGCACCCCCAAGCTTAGGCTAGGACATCCCTAGGCTTAGGCTAGGGCACCACTAGGCTTAGGCTAAGGTACCCGTAGGCTTAGGCTAGGGCACCCCTAGGCTTAGGCTAGGGAACCCCTAGGCTTAGGCTAGGGTAACCCTAGGCTTAGGCTAAGGTCCCCATAGGCTAAGGCTAGGACACCCCTAGGCTTAGGTTACGGCACACCTAGGCTTAGGCTCGGGTACCCCTAGGCTTAGGCTAGGGCACCCCTAGGCTTAGGCTACGGCACCCCTAGGCTTAGGCTAGGGCACCCCTAGGCTTAGGCTAGAGCACCCCTTTGCCTTATACTGGGGCACCCCTAGGCTTAGGCTAGGGCACCTATAGGCTTAGGCTAAGGCTAGGGCTACCCTAGCCTAAGGGTAGGGCACCCCTAGGCTTAGGCTAGGGCACCCCTAGGCTTAGGCTAGGGCACCCCTAGGATAAGGCTAATACTAGGGCTCCCCTATCCTAAGTCTACGGCACCCCTGTGCTTAGGCTAGGGCACCCCTAGGCTTAGGTTAAGGCACCCCTAGGCTTAGGCTAGGGCTCCCATAGGCTTAGGCTAGGGCAACCCTAGGTTTAGGCTAAGGCTAGGGCTCCCCTAGCCAAAGGCTAGGGCTCCCCTAGGATAGGCTAGGGAACCCCTAGGCTTAGGTTACGGCACCCCTAGGCTTAGGCTGGGGCACGCCTAGGCTTAGGCTAGGTCAACCCTAGGCTTAGATTGGGCACCCCTAGGCTTAGGCTAGCGCATCCCTAGGCTTAGACTAGGGCACCCCTAGTCTTAGGCTAGAGCACCCCTAGCCTTAGGCTGGGGCACCCCTAGGCTTAGGTTGGGGAACCCCTAGGCTTAAGCTAGGGCATCCCTAGGCTTAGATTGGGCACCCCTAGGCTTAGGCTAGGGCACCCCTAGGCTTAGACTAGGGCACCCCTAGGCTTAGCCTAGGGCACCCGTAGGCTTAGGCTAAGGCTAGGCCTCCCCTAGCCTAAGGCTAGGGCACCCCTAGGCATAGGTTAGGGCACCCCTTGGCTTACGCTAAGCCTAGGGCACCCTAGGCTAAGGTTAGGGCACCCCTAGGCTTAGGCTCGTGCACCCCTAGGCTTTGGCTAGGGCATGCCTAGGCTTAGGCTAGGGCACCCCTAGGCTTAGGCTAGGGCACCCCTAGGCTTTGGCAGGGCAACCCTAGGCTTAGGCTAAGGCTAGGGCACCCCTAGGCTAAGGTTAGGGCACCCGTAGGCTTAGGCTCGTGCACCCCTAGGCTTTGGCTAGGGCATCCCTAGGCTTAGGCTAGGGCACCCCTAGGCTTAGGCTAGGTCACCCATAGGCTTAAGCTAGGGCCCCCTTAGGCTTAGGCTAAGGCTAGGTCTCCTCTAGCCTAACAGTAGGGCACCCCTAGTCTTAGGCTAGGGCACCTCTAGGCTTAGGCTAGGGCACCCCAAGGCTTATGCTAAGGCTAGGGCTCCCCTAGCCAAATGCTAGGGCACCCCTAGGCTTAGGCTAAGGCTAGGGCTACCCTAGCCTAAGGGTAGGGCACCCCTAGGCTTAGGCTAGGGCACCCCTAGGCTTAGGCTAGGGCACCCCTAGGCTAAGGCTAATACTAGGGCTCTCCTATCCTAAGTCTACGGCACCCCTGTGCTTAGGCTAGGGCACCCCTAGGCTTAGGCTAAGACACCCCTAGGCTTAGGCTAGGGCTCCCATAGGCTTAGGCTAGGGCAACCCTAGGTTTAGGCTAAGGCTAGGGCTCCCCTAGCCAAAGGCTAGGGCTCCCCTAGGATAGGCTAGGGAACCCCTAGGCTTAGGTTACGGCACCCCTAGGCTTAGGCTGGGGCACGCCTAGGCTTAGGCTAGGTCAACCCTAGGCTTAGATTGGGCACCCCTTGGCTTAGGCTAGCGCATCCCTAGGCTTAGACTAGGGTACCCCTAGTCTTAGGCTAGAGCACCCCTAGCCTTAGGCTGGGGCACCCCTAGGCTTAGGTTGGGGAACCCCTAGGCTTAAGCTAGGGCATCCCTAGGCTTAGATTGGGCACCCCTAGGCTTAGGCTAGGGCACCCCTAGGCTTAGAATAGGGCACCCCTAGGATTAGGCTAGAGCACCCCTAGGATTAGGCTAAGGCTAGGGCTCCCCTAGCCTAAGGCTAGGAACCCCCCTAGGCTCAGGCTAGGGCACCCCTAGGCTTAGGCTAGGGCACCCGTAGGCTTAGGCTAAGGCTAGGGCTCCCCTAGCCTAACCCTAACGCACCCCTAAGCTTAGGCAAGGGCACCCCTAGGCTTAGGCTAGGGCACCCCTAGGCTTAGGCTACCACACCCCTAGGCTTATGTTACGGCACCCCTAGGATTACTCTAGGGCACCCCTAGGCTTAGGCTAGGGCACCAAGGCTTAGGCTAGGGCACCCCTAGGCTTAGGCTAGGGCCCCCCTAGGCTTAGGCTAATGCTAGGTGTCCCCTAGCCTAAGGCTAGGGCACCCCTAAGCTTAGGCTAGTGCCCCCCTAGGCTTAACCTAGGGCACCCCTAGGCTTAGCCTAGGGCACCCGTAGGCTTAGGCTAAGGCTAGGCCTCCCCTAGCCTAAGGCTAGGGCACCCCTAGGCATAGGTTAGGGCACCCCTTGGCTTAGGCTAAGGCTAGGGCACCCTAGGCTAAGGTTAGGGCACCCCTAGGCTTAGGCTCATGCACCCCTAGGCTTTGGCTAGGGCATGCCTAGGCTTAGGCTAGGGCACCCCTAGGCTTAGGCTAGGGCACCCCTAGGCTTTGGCAGGGCAACCCTAGGCTTAGGCTAAGGCTAGGGCACCCCTAGGCTAAGGTTAGGGCACCCGTAGGCTTAGGCTCGTGCACCCCTAGGCTTTGGCTAGGGCATCCCTAGGCTTAGGCTAGGGCACCCCTAGGCTTAGGCTAGGTCACCCATAGGCTTAAGCTAGGGCCCCCTTAGGCTTAGGCTAAGGCTAGGTCTCCTCTAGCCTAACAGTAGGGCACCCCTAGGCTTAGGTTAGGGCACCCCTAGGCTTAGGCTAGGGCACCTCTAGGCTTAGGCTAGGGCACCCCAAGGCTTATGCTAAGGCTAGGGCTCCCCTAGCCAAATGCTAGGGCACCCCTAGGCTTAGGCTAGGTCACCCCGAGGCTTATGCTAGGGCACCCCTAGGCTTAGGCTAGGGCAACCCTAGGCTTACTAAGGTTAGGGCTCCCCTAGACTAAGGCTAGGGCACCCCTAGGATTAGGCGAGGGCACCCCTAGGCTTAGGCTAGGGCACCCCCAAGCTTAGGCTAGGACATCCCTAGGCTTAGGCTAGGGCACCCCCAGGCTTAGGCTAAGGTACCCCTAGGCTTAGGCTAGGGCACCCCTAGGCTTATGCAAGGGCACCCCTAGGCTTAGGCTAGGGAAACCCTAGGCTTAGGCTATGGCACCCCTAGGCTTAGGCTCGGGTACCCCTAGGCTTAGGCTAGGGCACCCCTAGGCTTAGGCTAGGTCACCACTAGGCTTAGGCTAGGGCAGCCCTAGGCTTAGGCTAGAGCACCCCTAGGCTTTGGCTGGGTCACCCCTAGGCTTAGGCTAGGGCACCACTAGGCTTAGGCTAAGGCTAGGGCTACCCTAGCCTAAGGCTAGGGCACCCCTAGGCTTAGGCTAGGGCACCCCTAGGCTTAGGCTAGGGCACACCTAGGCCAAGGCTAATACTAGGGCTCCCCTAACCAAAGTCTAGGGCACCCCAGGCTTAGGCTAGGGCACCTCTAGGCTTAGGCTAATGCACACCTAGGCTTAGGCTAGGGCACCCAAAGGCTTAGGCTAGGGCAACCCTAAGTTTAGGCTAAGGCTAGGGCTCCCCTAGTCAAAGGCTAGGACACCACTAGGCTTAGGCTAGGGAACCCTTAGGCTTAGGTTAGGGCACCCCTAGACTTAGGCTGGGTCACGCCTAGGCTTAGGCTAGGTCAACCCTAGGCTTAGATTGGGCACCCCTAGGCTTAGGCTAGCGCACCCCTAGGCTTAGGCTAGGGCACCCCTAGCCTTAGGCTAGAGCACCCCTAGCCTTAGGCTGGGGCACCCCTAGGCTTAAGTTGGGGCACCCCTAGGCTTAGGCTAGGGCATCCCTAGGCTTAGTTTGGGCACCCCTAGGCTTAGGCTAGGGCACCCCTAGGCTTAGTCTAGGGCACCCCTAGGCTTAGGCTAGAGCACCCCTAGGATTAGGCTAAGGCTAGGGCTCCCCTAGCCTAAGGCTAGGGCACTCCTAGGCTCAGGCTAGGGCACCCCTTGGCTTACGCTAAGGCATCCCTAGGCTTAGGCTAAGGCTAGGGCTCCCCTAGCCTAACCCTAACGCACCCCTAGGCTTAGGCAAGGGCTCCCCCAGGCTTAGGCGAGTGCAACCCTAAGCTTAGGCTACCGCACCCCTAGGCTTATGCTAGGGCACCCCTAGGATTACTCTAGGGCACCCCTAGGCTTAGGCTATGGCACCAAGGCTTAGGCTAAGGCTAGGGCTCCCCTAGCCTAAGGCTAGGGCCCCCCTAGGCTTAGGCTAGGGCACCCCTAGGCTTAGGCTAGGGCCCCCCTAGGCTTAGGCTAATGCTAGGTGTCCCCTAGCATAAGGCTAGGGAACCCCTAGGCTTAGGCTAGTGCCCCCATAGGCTTAACCTAGGGCACCCCTAGGCTTAGCCTAGGCTACCCCTAGGCTTAGGCTAAGGCTAGGACTCCCATAGCCTAAGGCTAGGGCACCCCTAGGCTTAGGCTCGGGCACCCCTAGGCTTTGGCTAGGGCATCCCTAGGCTTAGGCTAGGGCACCCCTAGGCTTAGGCTAGGGCACCCCTAGGCTTTGGCAGGGCACCCCTAGGCTTAGGCTATTGCACCCCTAGGCTTAGGCTAGGGCACCCCTAGGCTTAGGCTGCGGCACCCCTGGCTTAGGCTAGGGCACCCCTAGGCTTAGGCTAGGGCACCCCTAGGCTTAGGCTCGTGCACCCCTAGGCTTAGGCTAGGGCATCCCTAGGCTTAGGCTAGGGAACCTCTAAGCTTAGGTTAGGGCACCCCTAGGCTTAGGCTAGGGCACCACTTTGCTTAGCCTAAGGCTAAGGCTCCCGTAGACAAAGGCTAGGGTACCCCTAGGCTTAGGCTAGGGCACCCCTAGGCTTAGGCTGAGGCTACGGCTCCCCTAGCCTCAGGCTAGGGCACCCCTAGACTCAGGCTAGGGCACCCCTAGGCTAGGGCACCCCAAACTTAGGCTAGGGCACTCCTAGGCTTAGGCTAGGGCACCCCTAGGCTTTGGCTAGGGCACCCCTAGGCTTAGGCTAGGGCTCCCCTAGGCTTAGGCTAAGGCACCCCTATGCTTGGGCTAGGACACCCCTTGGATTAGGCTAGGGCACCCATAGACAGAGGCTTAGGCTAGGGCTCCCCTAGGCTTAGGCTAGGGCACCCCAGGCTTAGGCTAAGGCTAGGGCTCCTCTAGCCAAAGGCTAGGGCACCCCTAGGCTTAGGCTAGGGCACCCGTAGGCTTAGGCTAGGGCTCCCCTAGGCTTAGGCTAGAGAACACCTAGGCTTAGGCTAAGGCTAGGGCTCCCATAGCCTAAGGCTAGGGCAGCCGTAGGCTTAGGCTAGGGCACCCTAGGCTTAGGATAGGGCAGCCATATTCTTAGGCTATGGCACCCCTACTCTTAGGCTAGGGCACTCTTAGGCTTAGGCTAGGGCACCCCTAGGCTTAGGCTAGGGCACCCATTGGCTTAGGCTAAGACTATGGCTCCCCAAACCTAAGTCTATGGCACCCATAGGCTTAGGCTAGGGCACCCGTAAGCTTAGGCTAGGGAACCCCTAGGCTAGGCTAGGGCACCCCTTGGTTTAGGCTAGGGCATCCCTAGGCTAAGGCTAAGCCTAGGGCTCCCCTAACCTACGTCTAGGGCACCCCTAGGCTTAGGCTAGGGCACCCCTAGGCTTAGGCTAGGGCAACCCAAGGCTTAGGCTAGGGCACCCAATGGCTTAAGCTAGGGCACCCATAGGCTTGGGCTAAGGCTATGGCTCCTCTAGCCTAACGGTAGGGCACCCCTAGGCTTAGGCTAGGGCACCCCTAGGCTTAGGCTAGAGCACGTCTAAGCTTAGGCTAGGGCACCCCACGTCTTAGGCTAAGGCTAGGGCTCCCCTAGCCTAAGGTTAGGCCACCCCTAGGCTTAGGCTAGGGTACCCCTAGGTTTAGGCTAGGTCACCCCTAGGCTTACGCTCGGGCACCCCTAGGCTTATGCTCGGGCACCTCTAGGCTTAGGCTAGGGCACCCCAAGGCTTATGCTAAGGCTAGGGCTCCCCTAGCCAAATGCTAGGGCACCCCTAGGCTTAGGCTAGGTCACCCCGAGGCTTATGCTAGGGCACCCCTAGGCTTAGGCTAGGGCAACCCTAGGCTTACTAAGGTTAGGGCTCCCCTAGACTAAGGCTAGGGCACCCCTAGGATAAGGCGAGGGCACCCCTAGGCTTAGGCTAGGGCACCCCCAAGCTTAGGCTAGGACATCCCTAGGCTTAGGCTAGGGCACCCCCAGGCTTAGGCTAAGGTACCCCTAGGCTTAGGCTAGGACACCACTAGGCTTAGGCTAGGGAACCCTTAGGCTTAGGTTAGGGCACCCCTAGACTTAGGCTGGGGCACGCCTAGGCTTAGGCTAAGTCAACCCTAGGCTTAGATTGGGCACCCCTAGGCTTAGGCTAGCGCACCCCTAGGCTTAGGCTAGGGCACCCCTAGTCTTAGGCTAGAGCACCCCTAGCCTTAGGCTGGGGCACCCCTAGGCTTAAGTTGGGGCACCCCTAGGCTTAGGCTAGGGCATCCCTAGGCTTAGATTGGGCACCCCTAGGCTTAGGCTAGGGCACCCCTAGGCTTAGTCTAGGGCACCCCTAGGCTTAGGCTAGAGCACCCCTAGGATTAGGCTAAGGCTAGGGCTCCCCTAGCCTAAGGCTAGGGCACTCCTAGGCTCAGGCTAGGGCACCCCTTGGCTTACGCTAAGGCATCCCTAGGCTTAGGCTAAGGCTAGGGCTCCCCTAGCCTAACCCTAACGCACCCCTAGGCTTAGGCAAGGGCTCCCCCAGGCTTAGGCGAGTGCAACCCTAAGCTTAGGCTACCGCACCCCTAGGCTTATGCTAGGGCACCCCTAGGATTACTCTAGGGCACCCCTAGGCTTAGGCTATGGCACCAAGGCTTAGGCTAAGGCTAGGGCTCCCCTAGCCTAAGGCTAGGGCCCCCCTAGGCTTAGGCTAGGGCACCCCTAGGGTAGGCTAGGGCCCCCCTAGGCTTAGGCTAATGCTAGGTGTCCCCTAGCATAAGGCTAGGGAACCCCTAGGCTTAGGCTAGTGCCCCCATAGGCTTAACCTAGGGCACCCCTAGGCTTAGCCTAGGCTACCCCTAGGCTTAGGCTAAGGCTAGGACTCCCCTAGCCTAAGGCTAGGGCACCCCTAGGCTTAGGCTCGTGCACCCCTAGGCTTTGGCTAGGGCATCCCTAGGCTTAGGCTAGGGCACCCCTAGGCTTAGGCTAGGGCACCTCTAGGCTTTGGCAGGGCACCCCTAGGCTTAGGCTATTGCACCCCTAGGCTTAGGCTAGGGCACCCCTAGGCTTAGGCTGCGGCACCCCTGGCTTAGGCTAGGGCACCCCTAGGCTTAGGCTAGGGCACCCCTAGGCTTAGGCTCGTGCACCCCTAGGCTTAGGCTAGGGCATCCCTAGGCTTAGGCTAGGGAACCTCTAAGCTTAGGTTAGGGCACCCCTAGGCTTAGGCTAGGGCACCACTTTGCTTAGCCTAAGGCTAAGGCTCCCGTAGACAAAGGCTAGGGTACCCCTAGGCTTAGGCTAGGGCACCCCTAGGCTTAGGCTGAGGCTACGGCTCCCCTAGCCTCAGGCTAGGGCACCCCTAGACTCAGGCTAGGGCACCCCTAGGCTAGGGCACCCCAAACTTAGGCTAGGGCACTCCTAGGCTTAGGCTAGGGCACCCCTAGGCTTTGGCTAGGGCACCCCTAGGCTTAGGCTAGGGCTCCCCTAGGCTTAGGCTAAGGCACCCCTATGCTTGGGCTAGGACACCCCTTGGATTAGGCTAGGGCACCCATAGACTGAGGCTTAGGCTAGGGCTCCCCTAGGCTTAGGCTAGGGCACCCCAGGCTTAGGCTAAGGCTAGGGCTCCTCTAGCCAAAGGCTAGGGCACCCCTAGGCTTAGGCTAGGGCACCCGTAGGCTTAGGCTAGGGCT
This sequence comes from Tenrec ecaudatus, assembly GCF_050624435.1. Classification (NCBI taxonomy): domain Eukaryota; kingdom Metazoa; phylum Chordata; class Mammalia; order Afrosoricida; family Tenrecidae; genus Tenrec; species Tenrec ecaudatus. Next base: position 8,739 of record NW_027457668.1, on the reverse strand, counting down.
CCCCTAGGCTTAGGCTAGAGAACACCTAGGCTTAGGCTAAGGCTAGGGCTCCCATAGCCTAAGGCTAGGGCAGCCGTAGGCTTAGGCTAGGGCACCCTAGGCTTAGGATAGGGCAGCCATATTCTTAGGCTATGGCACCCCTACTCTTAGGCTAGGGCACTCTTAGGCTTAGGCTAGGGCACCCCTAGGCTTAGGCTAGGGCACCCATTGGCTTAGGCTAAGACTATGGCTCCCCAAACCTAAGTCTATGGCACCCATAGGCTTAGGCTAGGGCACCCGTAAGCTTAGGCTAGGGAACCCCTAGGCTAGGCTAGGGCACCCCTTGGTTTAGGCTAGGGCATCCCTAGGCTAAGGCTAAGCCTAGGGCTCCCCTAACCTACGTCTAGGGCACCCCTAGGCTTAGGCTAGGGCACCCCTAGGCTTAGGCTAGGGCAACCCAAGGCTTAGGCTAGGGCACCCAATGGCTTAAGCTAGGGCACCCATAGGCTTGGGCTAAGGCTATGGCTCCTCTAGCCTAACGGTAGGGCACCCCTAGGCTTAGGCTAGGGCACCCCTAGGCTTAGGCTAGAGCACGTCTAAGCTTAGGCTAGGGCACCCCACGTCTTAGGCTAAGGCTAGGGCTCCCCTAGCCTAAGGTTAGGCCACCCCTAGGCTTAGGCTAGGGTACCCCTAGGTTTAGGCTAGGTCACCCCTAGGCTTACGCTCGGGCACCCCTAGGCTTATGCTCGGGCACCCCTAGGCTTAGGCTAGGGCACCCCTAGGCTTAGGCTAAGGCACCCCTAGGCTTAGGCTAAGGCTAGGGCTCCCCTAGCCTAAGGCTAGGGAACCCCGAGGCTTAGGCTAGGGCACCCCTAGGCTTAGGCTAGGGTACCCCAAGGCTTAGGCTAGGACACCCCTAGGCGTAGGCTAGGGCAACCCTAGGCTTAGGCTAGGGCACCCGTAGGCTTAGGCTAGGGCACCCCTAGGCTTGGGCTACGGCACCCCTAGGCTTAGGCTACGGCACCCCTAGGCTAAGGCTAAGACTAGGGTTCCCCTAACCTAAGTCTAGGGCACCCCTAGGCTTAGACTAAGGCACCCCTTGGCTTAGGATAGGGCACCCTTAGGCTTAGGCTAGGGCACCCCTATGCTTAGGCTAAGGGTAGGGCTCCCCTAGCCTAAGGCTAGGGTACCCGTAATCTTAGGCTAGGAAACCCCTAGGCTTAGGTTAGGGCAACCCTAGGCTTAGGCTTGGGCACCCCAAGACTTAGGCTAGGGCACCCCTAGGCTAAGGCTGGGGCACCCCTAGGCTTAGACTAAGGCTAGGGCTCCCCTGTCCTAAGGCTAGGGGACCACTAGTCTTAGGCTACGGCACCCCTAGGCTTAGGGTAGGACACCCCTAAGCTGAGGCTAGGGAACCCCAAGGCTTAGGCTACGGCACCCATAGGCTTAATCTAGGGAACCCCTAGGCTTAGGCTAAGGCTAGGGCTCCCCTAGCCTAAGGCTAGGGCACCCCTAAGCTCAGGCTAGGGCACCCCTAGGCTCAGGCTAGGGTACCCCTAGGCTTAGACTAGGGCACTCCTAGGTTTAGGGTAGGGCTATCCTAGTCTTAGGTTAAGGCTAGGGCTCCCCTAGCCTAAGGCTAAGGCAACCCTAGGCTTAGGCGAGGGTACCCCTAGGTTTAGGCTAGGGCACCCCTAGCCTTAGGCTAGGGCACCCCTAGGCTTAGGCTAGGGCACCCCAAGACTTAGGCTAGGGCACCCCTAGGCTAAGGCTGGGGCACCCCTAGGCTTAGACTAAGGCTAGGGCTCCCCTCTCCTAAGGCTAGGGGACCACTAGTCTTAGGCTACGGCACCCCTAGGCTTAGGGTAGGACACCCCTAAGCTGAGGCTAGGGAACCCCAAGGCTTAGGCTACGGCACCCATAGGCTTAATCTAGGGAACCCCTAGGCTTAGGCTAAGGCTAGGGCTCCCCTAGCCTAAGGCTAGGGCACCCCTAAGCTCAGGCTAGGGCACCCCTAGGCTCAGGCTAGGGTACCCCTAGGCTTAGACTAGGGCACCCCTAGGTTTAGGGTAGGGCTATCCTAGGCTTAGGTTAAGGCTAGGGCTCCCCTAGCCTAAGGCTAAGGCAACCCTAGGCTTAGGCTAAGGCACCCCTAGGCTTAGACTAGGGCACGATAGACTTAGGCTAGGGCACCCCTAGCCTTAGGCTAAGGCTAGGGCTCCCCTAGCCTAAGGCTAGGGCACCCCTAGGCTTAGGTTAGGGAACCCCTAGGCTTAGGTTAGGGCACCACTAGGCTTAGGCTTGGTCACCCCTAGACTTAGGCTAGGGCACCCCTAGGCTTAGGCTGGCGCACCCCTAAGCTCAGGCTAAGGCTAGGGCTCCCCTCGCCTAAGGCTAGGGCACCCCTAGGCTCAGGCTAGGGCACCCCTAGGCTTAGGCTACGGTACCCTAGGCTTAGGCCAGGGCACCCCTAGGCTTAGGCTAAGGCTACGGCTCCCCTAGCCTCAGGCTAAGGCACCCCTAGACTCAGGCTATGGCACCCGTAGGCTTAGGTTAGGGTACCCCTAGGCTTAGACTAGGGCACCCCTACGCTTAGGCTAAGCCTCCCTCTCCCCTAGCCTCAGGCTAGGGCACCCTAGACTCAGGGTATGGCACCAATAGGCTAATGCTAGGGCACCCCCAGGCTTAGGCTAGGGCACCCCTAGGCTTAGGCTAGGGCAACCCTAGGCTTAGGCTAAGGCTAGGGCACCCCTAGCCTAATTCAAGGACACCCCTAGGCTTAGGCTAGGGCACCCCTAGGCTTAGGCTACGGTACCCCTAGGCTTAGGCTAGGGCACCCTTAGGCTTAGGCTAAGACTACGGCTCCCCTGGCCTCAGGCTAGGGCACCCCTAGACTCAGGTTAGGGCACCCCTAGACTCAGACTAGGGCACCCCTAGGCTCAGGCTAGGGCACCCCTAGGCTTAGGCTAGGGCACCCCTAGGCTTAGGCTAAGGATAGTGTTCCCCTAGCTTAAGGCTAGGGCACCCCTAGGCTTAGGCTAAGGATAGGGCTCCCATAGCCTAAGGCTAGGGCACCCCTAGACTTAAGCTAGGGCACCCCTAGGCTTAGGCTAGGGTACCCCTAGGCTTAGGCTAGGGCACCCATAGGCATAGGCTAGGGCACCCCTATTCTTAGGCTAGGGCACCCCTACTCTTAGGCTTGGGCAATCCTAGGCTTAGGCTAGGTCACCCCTAGGCTTAGGCTAGGGCACCCGAAGGCTTAGGCTAAGGCTAGGGCTCCCCTAGCCTAAGGCTAGGGCACCCATAGGCTTAGGCTAGGGCACCCCTAGGCTTAGGCTAGGACACCCCTAGGCTTAGGTTAGGGCACCCATAGACTTAGGCTAAGGCTAGGGCTACCCTAGCCTAAGGCTTGGGCCCCCCTAGGCTTAGGCTAGGGCACCCCTAGGCTTATGCTGGGGCACACCTAGGCTTAGGCTAAGGCTAGGGCTCCCCTCTCCAAAGGCTAGGGGACCACTACGCTTAGGCTAGGACACCCCTAGGCTTAGGGTGGGACACCCCTAGGCTTAGGCTAGGGGACCCCTAGGCTTAGGCTAGGGCACCCCTAGACTCAGGGTATGGCACCCCTAGGCTTAGGCTAGGGCACCCCTAGGCTTAGGCTAGCACTCCCCTAGGCTCAAGCTAGGGCACCCCTAGATTTAGGCTCAGGCTAGGGCAACTCTAGGCTTAGGCTAGGGCACCCCTAGGCTAAGCTAAGGCAAGGGCTCCCCGAGCATCAGGCTAGGGCACCCCTAGGCTCAGGCAAGGGCACACCTAGGCTTAGGCTAGGGCACCCCTAGGTTAAGGCTAAGGCTAGGGCTCCCCTAGCCTAACGCTAGGACTCCCCTAGGCCCAGCTAGGGCACCCTTAGGCTTAAGCTAGGGCACCCATCAGCTTAGTCTAAGGCTAGGGCTCCCCTAGCCTAAGGCTAGGGCACCCCTAGTCTTAGGCTAGGGCACCCCTAAGCTTAGGCAGGGTACCCCTAGGCTTAGGCTAGGGCAACCCTAGGTTTAGGCTGAGGCTATGGCTCCCCTAGCCTCAGGCTAGGGCACCCCTAGACTCAGGCTAGGGCACCCCTAGGCTCGGGCTAGGGCACCCCAAGCTTAGGCTAGGGCACCCCTAGGCTTTGGCTAAGGCTAGGGCTCCTCTAGCCAAAGGCTAGGGCACGCCTAGGCTTAGGCTAGGGCACCCCTAGGCTTAGGCTAAGGCTAGGGCTCCCCTCGCCTAAGGCTAGGGCACCCCTAGGCTCAGGTTAGGCACCCCTAGGCTTAGGCTAGGGTACCCCTAGGCTTAGGCTAGGGTACCCTAGGCTTAGGCCAGGGCACCCCTAGGCTTAGGCTAAGGCTACGGCTCCCCTAGCCTCAGGCTAAGGCACCCCTAGACTCAGGCTATGGCACCCGTAGGCTTAGGTTAGGGTACCCCTAGGCTTAGACTAGGGCACCCCTACGCTTAGGCTAAGCCTCCCTCTCCCCTAGCCTCAGGCTAGGGCACCCTAGACTCAGGGTATGGCACCACTAGGCTTATGCTAGGGCACCCCCAGGCTTAGGCTAGGGCACCCCTAGGCTTAGGCTAGGGCAACCCTAGGCTTAGGCTAGGGCAACCCTAGGCTTAGGCTAAGGCTAGGGCACCCCTAGCCTAATTCAAGGACACCCCTAGGCTTAGGCTAGGGCACCCCTAGGCTTAGGCTACGGTACCCCTAGGCTTAGGCTAGGGCACCCTTAGGCTTAGGCTAAGACTACGGCTCCCCTGGCCTCAGGCTAGGGCACCCCTAGACTCAGACTAGGGCACCCCTAGGCTCAGGCTAGGGCACCCCTAGGCTTAGGCTAGGGCACCCCTAGGCTTAGGCTAAGGATAGGGCTCCCATAGCCTAAGGCTAGGGCACCCCTAGACTTAAGCTAGGGCACACCTAGGCTTAGGCTAGGGTACCCCTAGGCTTAGGCTAGGGCACCCATAGGCATAGTCTAGGGCACCCCTATTCTTAGGCTAGAGCACCCCTACTCTTAGGCTTGGGCAATCCTAGGCTTAGGCTAGGTCACCCCTAGGCTTAGGCTAGGGCACCCGAAGGCTTAGGCTAAGGCTAGGGCTCCCCTAGCCTAAGGCTAGGGCACCCCTAGGCTTAGGCTAGGGCACCCCTAGGCTTAGGCTAGGACACCCCTAGGCTTAGGTTAGGGCACCCATAGACTTAGGCTAAGGCTAGGGCTACCCTAGCCTAAGTCTTGGGCACCCCTAGGCTTAGGCTAGGGCACCCCTAGGCTTATGCTGGGGCACACCTAGGCTTAGGCTAAGGCTAAGGCTCCCCTCTCCTAAGGCTAGGGGACCACTAGGCTTAGGCTAGGACACCCCTAGGCTTAGGGTGGGACACTCCTAGGCTTAGGCTAGGGGACCCCTAGGCTTAGGCTAGGGCACCCCTAGACTCAGGGTATGGCACCCCTAGGCTTAGGCTAGGGCACCCCTAGGCTTAGGCTAGCACTCCCCTAGGCTCAGGTTAGGGCACCCTTAGATTTAGGCTCAGGCTAGGGCAACTCTAGGCTTAGGCTAGGGCAACCCTAGGCTTAAGCTAAGGCAAGGGCTCCCCGAGCATCAGGCTAGGGCACCCCTAGGCTCAGGCAAGGGCACACCTAGGCTTAGGCTAGGGCACCCCTAGGTTAAGGCTAAGGCTAGGGCTCCCCTAGCCTAACGCTAGTACTCCCCTAGGCCCAGCTAGGGCACCCTTAGGCTTAGGCTAGGGCACCCCTCAGCTTAGTCTAAGGCTAGGGCTCCCCTAGCCTAAGGCTAGGGCACCCCTAGTCTTAGGCTAGGGCACCCCTAAGCTTAGGCAGGGTACACCTAGGCTTAGGCTAGGGCAACCCTAGGATTAGGCTGAGGCTATGGCTCCCCTAGCCTCAGGGTAGGGCACCCCTAGACTCAGGCTAGGGCACCCCTGGGCTCGGGCTAGGGCACCCCAAGCTTAGGCTAGGGCACCCCTAGGCTTTGGCTAAGGCTAGGGCTCCTCTAGCCAAAGGCTAGGGCACCCCTAGGCTTAGGCTAGGGCACCCCTAGGCTTAGGCTAAGGCTAGGGCTCCAGTAGCCTAAGGCTAGGGCACCTCTAGGCTTAGGCTAATGCACCCTAGGCTTGGGCTAGGGCAGCCCTATTCTTATGCAAGGGCACCCCTACTCTTAGGCTAGGGCACTCCTAGGCTTAGGCTAGGGCACCCCTAGGCTTTGGCTAGGGCACCCCTAGGCTTAGGCTAGAGCTCCCCCAAGCTTAGGCTAAGGCACCCCTAGGCTTAGGCTAGGACACCCCTAGGATTAGGCTAGGGCACCCATAGACTGAGGCTTAGGCTAGGGCTCCCCTAGTCTTAGGCTAGGGCACCCCAGGCTCAGGCTAAGGCTAGGGCTCCTCTAGCCAAAGGCTAGGGCATCCCTAGGCTTAGGCTAGGGCACCCGTAGGCTTAGGCTAGGGCTCCCCTAGGCTTAGGCTAGAGAACCCCTAGGCTTAGGCTAAGGCTAGGGCTCCCATAGCCTAAGGCTAGGGCAGCCCTAGGCTTAGGCTAGGGCCCCCTAGGCTTAGGCTAGGGCAGCCATATTCTTAGGCTATGGCACCCCTACTCTTAGGCTAGGGCACTCTTAGGCTTAGGCTAGGGCACCTCTAGGCTTTGGCTAGGGCACCCATTGGCTTAGGCTAAGACTAGGGCTCCCCAAACCTAAGCCTATGGCACCCATAGGCTTAGGCTAGGGCACCTGTAGGCTTAGGGTAGGGAACCCCTAGGCTTAGGCTAGGGCACCCCTTGGCTTAGGCTAGGGCATCCCTAGGCTAAGGCTAAGCCTAGGGCTCCCCTAACCTAAGTCTAGGGCACCCCTAGGCTTAGGTAGGACACCCCTAGGCTTAGGCCAGGGCACCCATAGGCTTAGGCTAAGGCTAGGGCTACCCTAGCCTAAGGCTAGGGCACCCCTAGGCTTAGGCTAGGGCACCCCAAGGCTTAGGCTAGGGCACCCCTAGTCGTAGGCTAAGGCACCCCTAGGCTTAGACTAGGGCACGATAGGCTTAGGCTAGGGCACCCCTAGGCTTAGGCTAAGGCTAGGGTTCCCCTAGCCTAATGCTAGGGCACCCCTAGGCTTAGGCTAGGGAACCCCTAGGCTTACGTTAGGGCACCACTAGGCTTAGGCTTGGTCACCCCTAGACTTTGGCTAGGGCACCCCTAGGCTTAGGCTGGGGCACCCCTAGGCTTAGGATAGGGAACCCCTACGCTTAGGCTAAGCCTATGGCTACCCTAGCCACAGGCTAGGGCACCCCTAGACTCAGGCTAGGTCACCCCTAGTTTTAGGGTAGGGCAATCCTAGGCTTAGGCTAAGGCTAGATCTCCCCTAGCCTCAGCCTAGGGCACCCCTAGGCTCAGGCTGGGGCACCCCTAGGCTTAGGCTGGGGTACCCCTAGGCTTAGATTAGGGCACCCCTAGGCTTAGGCTAAGGCTACCGCTCCCCTAGCCTCAGGCTAGGACACCCTAGACTCAGGGTATGGCACCACTAGGCTTATGCTAGGGCACCCCTAGGCTTAGGCTAGGGCACGCCTAGGCTTAGGCTAGGGCAACCCTAGGCTTAGGCTAAGGCTAGGGCACCCCTAGCCTAATTCAAGGGCATCCCTAGGCTTAGGCCTGGGCACCCCTAGGCTTAGGCTACGGTACCTCTAGGCTTAGGCTAGGGCACCCTTAGGCTTAGGCTAAGGCTACGGCTCCCCTGGCCTCAGGCTAGGGCACCCCTAGACTCAGGTTAGGGCACCACTAGACTCAGACTAGGGCACCCCTAGGCTCAGGCTAGGGCACCCCTAGGCTTAGGCTAGGGCACCCCTAGGTTTAGGCTAAGGCTAGGGCTCCCATAGCCTAAGGCTAGGGCACCCTTAGACTTACGCTAGGGCACCCCTAGGCTTAGGCTAGGGTACCCCTAGGCTTAGGCTAGGGCACCCGTAGGCTTAGGCTAAGACACCCCTATTCTTAGGCTAGGGCACCCCTACTCTTAGGCTTGGGCAATCCTAGGCTTAGGCTAGGTTACCCCTAGGCTTAAGCTAGGGCACCCGAAGGCTTAGGCTAAGGCTAGGGCTCCCCTAGCCTAAGGCTAGGGCACCCCTAGGCTTAGGGTAGGGCACCCCTAGGCTTAGGGTAGGACACCCCTAGGCTTAGGTTAGGGCACCCATAGACTTAGGCTAAGGCTAGGGCTACCCTAGCCTAAGGCTAGGGCACCCCTAGGCTTAGGCTAGGGCACCCCTAGGCTTATGCCGGGCACACCTAGGCTTAGGCTAAGACTAGGGCTCCCCTCTCCTAAGGCTAGGGGACCACTAGGCTTTGGCTAGGGCACCCCTAGGCTTAGGGTAGGACACCCCTAGGCTTAGGCTAGGGGACCCCTAGGCTTAGGCTAGGGCACCCCTAGACTCAGGGTATGGCACCCCTAGGCTTAGGCTAGGGCACCCCTAGGCTTAGGCTAGCACTCCCCTAGGTTCAGGCTGGGGCACCCCTAGATTTAGGCTCAGGCTAGGGCAACTCTAGGCTTAGGCTAGGGCACCCCTAGGCTTAGGCTAAGGCAAGGGCTCCCCGAGCATCAGGCTAGGGCACCCCTAGGCTCAGGCAAGGGCACACCTAGGCTTAGGCTAGGGCACCCCTAGGTTTAGGCTAAGGCTAGGGCTCCCCTAGCCTAAGGCTAGGGCACCCCTAGGCTTAGGCTAGGGCACCCCTAAGCTTAGGCTAGGGTACCCCT